>NW_027556098.1:64818129-65348423 GCF_003287225.1 Phascolarctos cinereus
AAAGGGAGAAGTGTAGACCAGAACTTGTGAAACCCACCACCAGAAACAAAATTGCTCAACTCTCTAGGACCAAGAAATAACAGCAGAACCTGCCCAAGTATGGTCTGGGCCAGGATGCTACACCATAGGATAAGGGTGCTATTTCTGTGATATACCATCATCTTTTTGTTTCTGCTTTCCTTCTCTGTTATAATTCAGATTTCTATAAGAAAGAAGCGAGCAATAAGTAAGTGACTGGAGCACATGGGATGGGAAAAATGGTTGGGGAAGATGAAGAAGGAAGGAAGCAAGCATTCATTGGGCTAAGAACTTTGCAAATATTGTCATTTGATCCTCACAACAACCTTGGGAAGTAAGTGCTATCATTACCCTCATTTTACAGTTGAGGAAACTGAGGCTTAAGACAGAGGTTAAGTGACTTGTTTAGAAGCATGTAGCTAATAAATATCTGAGGCTGGATTTGAACTTAGGTCTTCCTGATTCTAGGCCCAGTGTGCTATTTACTGATCTACCAGCTGCTTCTAGATGTGGCTAGACAAATCTGTGCTGAAAAAAAAATTCTAGAGGCTTTAGTAGGCAGTAAACTTAGTATGAGTCAACATGTCAAGTATGTCAAGATAGGCAAAAACAGCTATAGAAAGTTTAGGCAGCGTTGTGAGTAGTAAAGTGTCCAGTTGTAGATATCACATATGAGGAAGGAATCTGACAAACTGGAGTATATCTAGTGGCACTTCTTAAACTGTGAGTTGCAACCCCATGTGGGGTCATGAAAAGTCTGGTAACAGTAAAAGGTTTCTGAATGTGCAAAGACCAAAAATTAACTAAAAATCAAACACATAATGAATCCGAGGTATTTCTGGCAGTGCTTGCCTGTATTACAGTGAACAACTTCACTGTAGCCTTGGTTCTGAACACAAAGCATGGACACTTTGCACTGCGAATGCCCTCAGGCCACGAAACACCAGCAATGATGCCAAAACTTGAAAAGGGGTCTAGAGTGAAAAAAAAGTTTAAGAAGCCCTGATCTAGAGCAGTTCCACCAGAGTGTTAAAGGAGCTGGAGGCTGTGATCTAGGGCTACAAGAATATTTATTCTGAAGAAGAAGTGACTTGGGGCAGGGGGAAGGGAGTGGGATTGTGATGACTATGTTCAGGTATTGTAAGAGCTGTCATGTGAAAGGGAGATTCAACTTGTTCCATTTGGCTGGCCCCAAAGGGCAGAATTAGGAGAGAAGCAGATTTAGGCTTGATGTAAGGAAGCATTTCCTTTCAATTAAAGCAATTAAAACATAGAATGCCTGCCTTTGGAGGTCATGAGTTCCCTTTCTCTGTAGGTTTTCAACAGAAGGCTTGACAACTTGTCCTTGAGTCAATTATTTGATTCAATTCAACAGCATAGCACCAGAGGCCTAGCAGAAGCTGGTCTTCGTCCTGTGAGGCCCTAAGACACCACTTATGGTGCCCACCTTTATCCCTCCTCTGTGACTCACACAGGTCATCTCCACCTGACTGTCCCATTGTAATCTCAAACTCAGTATGTTCCCAATTGAAATCATAGTCTTCTCAAAATGATCCCTCTTCAAAACTTACCCATTTCTGTTGATGGTACCAGCATCTTCTTAGTCATTTATATTCAAAACTTTAGAGTCACTTTAGACTTTACTGTTTCTGTTATTCCTTCAAGTTGCCAAATTCTGTCAATTCTCTTCTTCCCCCAACATCTATTAAGTTTGTCCCCTTCTCTCCATCCACATATCATTCAAACTATCTTTCTAAGCTATTTCAGGAGTCCTAAACTGGAAACTAAGAGGTATCTACCTATTGGGAAATGACTAATTGAACCATGGTATACCACAATGCTACAAGAAATGATAAAATGGACAGTTTCGGAAGAAACTGGGAAGACCTCTACAAATTGAGGCAGCAAAGTGAGCAGAGATAGGAGAACAATTTACCTGACAAACATAATGGAGAAAAACAATTTTGAAAGACTTCAGAACTCAGACTAATGCAATGACAAACCATTAGTCCAGAGGCCTCAAGATGAATCATGCCACCTACCTCCTGCCAATGAGGCAATGATCTTAAACTATATAATGAGACAAATATTTTTGGACATGGCCAATGTGGGAATTTGTTTTCCTAGGAAATGCATATTTGTTATGAGTTTTTATTACTATTGTTCAATTAGAGAGGGTACATAGAATGGATGGAGAGATAATAAATGCTTGTAAAAATAAAGAAAACAATTTGAGACAAAAAAAAACCTTGCTAAGGAAGAAGCAAGCAGTACTATTGCCCAGTCTAAAGGCTTTCAGTAGGTGGAGGGGGTAAAGAGTTTGGAAAGTGGTAACTCCTTATTAAAGGAGGTTGAAGGATGGTGACTCATATTACTCCTTGGACAAAATACAGTCTTGTCAACCCAGAATGTAAGGTCCTTCACAATTGAGCACCAACCTAAAATTCCAACTTCATTTCATGTGACTCCTCTTCATATAGTCTGCATTCTAGCCAAAAGGATTTGTTAACTCTTCCCTGAACTTGACAAAGCAAGCCCTACCTCTCTCTCTATATTTTTTGCAAGCTATACCCCATAGATGACTCAACTCTGCCTTTCAGACCATATTTGAGATCATATTTGTAAAACATGTGGCACAGTGCCTGCCACATAGTAAGTGCTTAATAAATGCTTATTCCTTTATCCTCCTTGCCTTCCTTCAAGATACAGCTCTTAGGTTATGACTTCTGCAGTCATCCCTCATCTTCCCAGCTGAAAGTTATCTTTCCCTCCAGAAATGTTTTTAGAGCATCTCATCTGGACCTCTCCTTAGCTCACTGAGGAGGTAGGTTGAGACAGTGCATAGAGCACTGGACTTGGAGTCAGAAGGACCTGACTTTTACTCCTGCCTCTCATATTGACTAGCTGTGTGACCCTGGACAAGTCACTAAACCTCTGTTTCTTCCTCTCTAAAATGGGGAAATAGGATTTACTTTGAACAGTTGTGAAGGAACAAAAGAGAAAATATGTCAAGTGCTTTGCAAACCTTAAAGCAATATGTACATGAGAGCTATTATTATTAAATATCTCATGATTCTTGCGCACACACTTGCACACACAGCACAATCACTTCCTCCCCTCCCCTGGTTTCATCTTGGCAGAATGCAAGTTCCTCAAGTTGAGATTGTGCTATTTATGTCGTTATAGGTTTGTTGAATGGAACTGAATTTTCATTCGGACGTGATCAAAAGATATGAAGGGCAGTGCACTGTAGCAGATAGAGAGCCTGCTTCAGAGTCAGGAAGCCCTGGGTTTAAGTCCTACTCCTCAGCCACCTGGTTGTATAGCCCTGGGCAATTCATGTAACTTCTCAATGCCCGTGGGCAACTTTCTGGGCTATAAATTGTACAGCAGTTGCTGATATACTATGATACAGGGGAGTTTCCTCACCAGGAATTCCCATATGAATGAAATAATAATAGATATGGTTAAAAAAAAGTGAGTAAATGTTTTCCCTAACATTACACATATAAAACATATATAAAGCACATTTGCAGACATCAATATAATATATAATGATATCTCAATGTATCAATATCATACACATGCATACATATACGCATATATGTATATGCATATGTATATATGTATATCTCTCTATCTCTATCTATCTATCTATCTATCTATCTATCTATCTATCTATCTATCTATCTATCGTTCCCTAGCTAACAGCCACCACCTCTTTCCTCTTCTATCTTCAGGTCAATTTCTTACCTAACTGAAGAGTTTTAAAAAATGTTGATATCTCCTTGCTGAATTTAAAGAAAAATAATTACGTTCTATCATGGATCTGTAGTATTTCTATTGTCTTACCCACTCTACTACCATCATCATTGGCAAATATCATTGTCCTCATCATTTTTTTCTGGTGAGAGATGGTTTATTTGGAGGAAATTATAATTTGGTACAAATTAATTATATGCCATATGTCTTCCATGATCAAAGTTATGAGACTGTTCATGGAAAGGAATCAATTTAAGATATAGAATGCATAAGCTAAAATATCCACATAGGGAAGAATGAGAACCAAATGGTTTTTCTCATTATTTAATGACATCAGGATAAATTTCAAGGAATATTGATAATGTTCAAAATTTTTAAATGAAAAAACTAATAAAGTTCATTAAAATATTTATTCTACATTTATACTATATATATATATATATATATATATATATATATATATATACTATTTATACTATGCTGCACTTCTGCATTTACATAAACAGGACAGTTGAGTAAACACAACATTTCTAAATGTAATTCATCATGCAAGGTTTGTTAAATGCTTATTACATATAATGTAGAATAAATAAAATTTAAATTACTCATCAAAGATCTTGACTCCTGACACCTCAAAAATAAGTTATGAAAAACCCAGCTGAAATAACAGAAACATACACCAAGCAAATTTGTAGGTTTTATGATCTTTGGGCTTTCCATGATAATGAACCCCCCAGTCTTTCATTGAAGAAAAAAATCCTTAGGTTTGGTGGGGAGTTTAAAGCACATGTGGTGTTGAAAGTCATCAGAGGGTTGCTTCCAAGGTCTGGTTTAAAATACTAAATGACATGTCTGGACATTTAAGCGACGTAGATGGGAAATTCCATTTGAAGTCCTACTCTGGTAAACTTTTTAAAAAGATGACCCTGGGTTTTCTGAGGGATATACAAGTAGGACAGAAACCCAGGAAGGTCCTACAAAGTGGAAAAGTCTCTGAGGATGGGCCTGGAAAAGGGTGAGTGTAAAAACAGTCATACTGAGCAGGGATGACCTTGTTAACCAAAGGTTGGCCACTAGATTATTTATTTCTTTCCCCCCTAAAACTCATGAAATTTCCTGAGTAGTGAATACTGAATAGTGTGGCAGAGGTTTAATGTGCATTGGTGGATGGAGGATACAGTTATAAAATAAGAGATCTTTTGAAGCCTTCTGTTGTGTAAAGGCAATACATAACAACAACATCAACAATAATAATAACTACTATTTGTATAGTACCTACTATGTGCCAGGCACTATGCTAAGTGCTTTATAAATATTATCTCACCTGGGTCTATATGGATTCAAGATGTTGAAAAATAAACTGGAAATAGATAATACATTAGATTTATGAAAAAAATAACCAATATTCACTAATAAGTCAGAGCAACTGGCCTGGCACTCATGTATTCTCTGTGCCCAAAGAAAGGCTACTGGATATACTGGTTGTCAGAAACACATTCCCCCGGGCACATAGCTTCTTCCCCTCCATCACTAAGGAGGGAGTAACAGAACTTTTTGTAAGTCAGTCAGTCAACAAGCATTTATTAAGCACTTACTATGTGCCAGGCCCTGTGCTAAGTTCTAAGGAAACAAAGAAAGGCAAAAAAAAAAATCTCTACTCTCAAGGAGTTCAAAGTTTAATGAGGGAAATATGTCTTCACACTGCTCATGGCAGGGCTCCATACCAGCACCATTTCTGCCTGGAGTGCTAGGGAGATAACTAGATGAAAAGTCAGAAATCTTGAGTTCAGGTCAACTTCTCCTACTGAGTCAGAACAGCTGGCCTCCAATTCTCCCTCTTTCACCCTGCTCCAAAGCACAGTGCCCAGAGCACTGCCCCTCTTTATCCTGAGGTAAGGTTGTCTTTGAGCCCCCAATTATAGGATCTTGGAATTGGGAAGGACTTAGAGTGATCCAGCAGTCCAGCCTCCTTCATTTAATGCAATTATTGTTACCCCATCTTACAAAGGGGGAAACTGAGACTCAGGTAGATTATAGTACTTTGCCAAGGGCTATACATCTACTTATCAGCAGAGCCAGGCCTAGGACAGAGTTCAGACTCCTAGGCTAATGTTCACTCCATGACACCATGCTCCTATTATCGTCGTAGTCGATGTAGAGGCAGCCTCAAAGCCAGGAAGACCTGGGTTCAAAGGCAGCCACTGACACATACTGGCTGTGTGATCCTGGACACACCGTGATTCTCAGTGCTCTGGACAACTGGACTATTAATTGTTGGAAAGATGCCACCCTATATTGATAGAGTTTCCTTACTTGGGAATTTCACAGGTCCGGAGCTCTCTTGCTGTTTCTATCTCTGTCTCTGTCTCTCTTCCTCTCTCTATGCTACTCTCTCCCTTCCTCACTCTTGATTACAATGAGGAATGCACTGGGATTGCAAATTAGTTCCATGGGGTAATAGAGATTTCTTCACGGACTACCCTGATGAAAACGTTGTCTGTTTCTCATTATTCACTTCCTCTAGCATAGATTATCAGAAGAGAGAGAAAATAAGGGGGGAGGTGTTGGGGGTCGGGGGGTGGGGGAATACCAGGAAGGAGAACGCATCTTCAAAGAGGAGCTGGAGCAGGGGTGTGCTCCAATGGGTTTTGGAAAGTCAATTGCTCAGTTTTCAGTGTGAACATTTATATCTCATAAATCAACAAACCTACAAATTAGGGCTTGCTTTATTGTTTTGTTGATTGTCTAGACCAATTGCATCAAGCTGAAATAAAAAAGGGGGGCCACTAACCCATCCATAAGAATCTGTGCCCGATACACATATTGACTTAGTTTTAAAATGCAGTATTAGCTATGTTTTATTGCATTTTTACTTATCTTGTTAAATGTTTCGCAATTCTATTTTATTCTAGTTTTGACCACATTCAGGAGTCTTGTGGGCTATGAGTTGTGAGAAGATTGTGATCAATTCTGTATCATTTTCTTATTGATCCTATTTATAAGTAATTGATTTTGTCCTGTAATCAGTTTTGTCCTGTAACTCCTTAAGAGTCATGGTTCTTTGTCTCTGAATTTAGTTGGAAAATTCAACTGGCCTGTAATGGGCTCTCCTGCTAATCACTTCTAATTAGCAATCCAGCTCACCTATTCTTGCCTCAAGGAATTTAACTGACCTTGGGGGATGTGAGTGAACATAAGGGAATAGGACCTGATACCTTTACACTACCAAGCTATTCTTCAAGGATGTCTGGTCTGCTGTCCAAATGTCTAGCCCATTATCTAGCACCTGGACTCAGACAATAACCATTTCTTAGTCTCCTGGGAGAAGAAGGAGGGTTGTTGCTAGCCTCCACTACCAAACTTCCAACCAATTAAGTAGCACCCTGCATTTCAGCTTGGTAACCAATCATGTCCCCAGTTTCATAATGTTGTTTACCTTGTTCTGTTCTTTGTTCTGTTTTCCCCAAAACCTAAAAAAGGGGTGTTTGTCCATCTGCTTGGAGTCTTTGGCATAAAGGAAGGCAAGCCATTGACCTGTTCATTAGCAAGCAGCACGCCCCTGTTAATAAATGTTATCTTGCCCAAAGAATTGCTTCAGTTTACCTTGTTAAATTTCAGTTGCAACAGTTGCATGTTTGACCCCTCTGGTTTAGATTTGAGTAACAGTAGAGAAAAATGTTAATAATCCAATTAAACTTAAAAGTGTGTCTTTCACATTATTTTTTGAAACAGTCGTTAAGCATTTACCAGCACACACACACACACACACACACACACACACACACACACACACACACACACACACACACACACACCCCAGAGTAACTCGAGGTCTTTGCTGTTAAAAAAAAAATCTGTTGAGTCCTCCATTATTAGGCCCCTCGTCAGTTCAATTTTCAACCAATCCATGGTGATTCCATGACTTTTCCTCAGGCTGAGATGAAACCTCGCAGATACTTATATCATTGGTCATATGTAAACTGCACCCAGTTATATAATAAGGGTGTATTAAGTTCCTCCTTTGTTCAAACTGCTGGGCCTGGAGCAAGTGATTGATCCTGAGTTTAAAAAGCCATACTTACTAATGTGTGGCTTACTCATCACAACCAAGAAATTGATCACAACATCAAGAAAAACTTCATAAATTTTCTTAAAGCATCTCAAATTCCTCAACATTCTTCCTTCTGGGGGTAGTTGAAGAGGAGGGTCTGATGGATGGTGAAGGAAATGAGTAACATGGTTATTTCCTCCTCTACTTTATAGTTTATAAAAACTGCCTGGCAAACAACCCAAATTAAGACAAGAATCTCTGCTAGGTATTGCATCCTATAATATGGAAACTGAATTGTGCCCTCATAAAGATGAAAAAGTTAAAACAAGGAATCCTATAGGCCTTAAAAAAAACCAGGCCTTTCTCAAGTCTTTCTACTTCGGGGGAAAATAAATAAATAAATATACACACAATATGTGTGTTTGCATCTATGTATGTGTGTAGATGAGCAGATGTGTATTCTCTATTCTCACACTTCCACCACCCTGATACAGTCTCATCACCTCATGCCTGGGCTGTTGCGATAGATAGCCGTTGACCCACCCCTAGCCTCAAGTCAACCCTATTGCAATCTGTCCTCTACTCAGCTGCCGCTGTGGTCTCTGCAAAGCTCAGGCCTGGTCAACTTTCTACCCCTCCCCCACTTCCAATAAACTTCAGAGCTTCCCTATGGCCTCCAGGATCAAATATAAAATTTGGTTTTAGTATTTAAACATTTATTATTTAAATCCCTACACAATCTGGCTCCCTCCTACCTTCCTACTCTTCTAATCCCCCATTTCTCTCCATATACTCTATGATCCAGCGACACTAGATGTTCATAACGTTCCTTACGTTCTATTTCACCCCAACCCTAGACTCTGAGCCTTTTCAGGGGCCGTCCCCACGTTTCGCCTCCACTGACTTCCTTCACGACTGAGCTCAAGGGCAGCTAGGTGGCGCAGTGATAGAGTACCAGCCCTGGATTCAGGAGGACCTGAGTTCAAATCTGGCCTCGGACACATTAACACTTACTAGCTGTGTGACTCTGGACAAGTCACATAACCCCATTGCCTAGCCAAAAAAAACCCAACAAAAAAACAAAACCCATTATGGGGCAGCTAGGTGGTGCAGTGGATAGAGCACCGGACCTGAAGTCAGGAGGACCTGAGTTCAAATCTGGCCTCAGACCAAACACTTGACACTTACTAGCTGTGTGACCCTGGGCAAGTCACTTAACCCCAATTGCCAAAAAAAAAAAAAGACAGCTCAAATCCTGGCTTCTTTGGGAAGCCTGCCCCAGGGCCCCAGTCTGCTAGTGCCTTCACTCTGAGAGTAACTTCAGTTTTATACCATATTCTATCTCTCCGTGTATATGCAGTTATGTATGTACATACATATGAGATGTATACATTTGCATAATATGTCTATGAATATGTGAGTGTATATATGAATAGCTATCTATATGTATAGCTAGTTAGCCAGCTAGTCTAATTTTTACCCATTAGAATGTCAGCCCCTTGAGGGCAGGAACCACGATTTTTGCTCATTGACTGACTCACTGAGGAAACTTGTTTGGCTTGCTCCTGGGAAAGACCAATGGGCCATTAAAATGTGAAAATGTGAAGAATTCAACGGATTCCTTCCTGGCACAAGAACAGCTCAGATACAACAAATGGCTTTTCTTTATCTTACCGCACTAGACCCTCTGAGGTAGGAGAGCAGGTTTCGGCAGACAGGCAACAGGATCAGTAGGCAGTTGAAATTCAGGCAAGCAGCAGGGGCTCTTGCTAAGGCCAGGGCAGGCTAGAATGCAATGGGAGAGGGGTGGGGTGAATTCTAGAAGTAGTCATTTTTTTTTTCTTTTTTAAAGCATAAATGTTGAGTTTTGAGAACGGGTATCCAAAGGTCTTGAACTGATGGCAATTTAGTTCAGGATTGGTCTTTTGAATGTGAAGTGGTGCCTTTTTAAAGACCGTATGCTTGTTTAGGCTAACTCAGACTAAATTCTTATTAATCAGGCTAGGAACCTTTCCTTGGAGTTGCCCAGAGTCTTCTGGGCTTTGCAGCCACTGAAAGAACCACAGGACCTGGGAGAGAGAGGGCAGGGAGAAGCAGGACCGGAAAGAAGGTCTCCCTGAGTACAATAGTCTTCCCTGAATCACCATTTTGTACAACAGGAAATTCTGTCGGCAGTTCACGACCACCTTCTTCAAGACAAGAGGAATCATTTCTATTTCTAATGAAGAAAAGACCTAGAAATTAAAATGTAATTCTGAACTGTGTTTCCCTTTTTCCCAGTTCCTAAACTCCATCTTAGCCTGTTTTTTTGGGTATAGTCATAGTTCCCCAAAGTCTTCATGAGGAGAAAGGGGAAAACCATTTATTTTGGAAAAAAAAATGATGCCTGGGAGCAGGTCTTCCATACATAAAAATCATGTGCAATCATTTACAGGATGGGATTTGATGAACTTCCAAAAGCCCACCTCCCTCAAAATGAATCTTCTATTGGACTTCCATGGCAAAGATCTACCCTTCTACATGACCTGAGGTTTTAATTGAGCAATGAAGGCAGGCCCATGTCTATGGAAGACCACTGTTAAACTGCCCTTGTGTTTCTGGGGAAGGCATTGGCGGCTTGACTTCCTCATCTGCCATTGCTAATCTGTCACAGTAACAAATTGTAACTTTAGAAGGTTATAGAGAGTCATGGAACATGACAGTGAGAAGTTCTGGGTCTTGGTCATGGGAAGAAAGGAAAGATTTTGTGTGCTTCTGAACCAGGAAAGGCAGACCCTTGAAAGTAAGAATTTTATTTATTTATTTATTTGTGAGAGAAAAGGAAAGGGAGGGACTGAAGCAGAAGGTGACAGCAATAAGGGGAATACTGAAGACAAACTCATCGACCTGACTTTTGCCCTGGCCCAGCCACGCCCAAGACCCAAAGGGATCTATTAATATGTCAATAGTATATAAGGTTTATTATTCTTGTTTTTATATCATTATTAAATTCATCATTATTATTCAAACACTTGGCTATTACTATTTGCTAAGTCATATAAAGGTTACTTTCAGCACACAGAAAAGTCTTCCCAAGAGGAAATATATCTGCTGAGGCTCATTTTTTTAAAAATGCCCAAAGCACCACGCTCTATATAATTATTATAACTCCTGTATGTTATATTAATGCAGAGATTCTTGACCTGAGATCCTTAAAACATTTTTTGATAATTGAATTTAAATATAATTGGTTTAATTTTTTATTCTTTTGAATTTTGTTATGCATTTAAAAGCATTATGTTGAAGAGGGGTCTATAGGCTTTGTGAGATTGCTAAAAGGAACGGTGATACAAAAAATGCTAAGAACCCCTATATTAAAAAATTTCATTTCCCAGAGTAGAAGAAGATGGTTAAGTAAAAATCAAAAGGGATATTGAACAATGAATATAACACAGGAATTTTGAAGGCAGGAAGACTTCATACTTACCCCAAGAAGCTTGCGTGTATAAAAATATTTGTCACCTTCATAAACGTGGTAGTACCACCCAAAGAGGAAGGCATTTAAGCCCAGCCACACAAACTGCACAGAACAGAAAATCTTGTGAAACAATTTATTCACATGTATTACAGTAGGTAGATACCATGAAGAATTTCATTTCCCCCATGACCATTGCCTGTCAACTTCTGATCAGGATCCCCAGGGAACGGGCAGCTAAAGTAGCACAAACTCTCTCCTGGAACTGCACCAAGATTACTAAAACACAGTACATCCCTAGGCAAACCCTTTGGTCTCTTTCAGCCTTAATTTCCTCAGTTGATGGTACAGTGGATAGAGGACCTAGGGTGAGGAAAACCTGCCTCAGGTTCAAATCCCATCTCAGACACTAGCTGTGTGACCATGGGAAAGCCACTTAACTTCTATTTGCCTCAGTTTCCTCAACTGTAAATGGGGATAATAATAGTACCTACTTCATGGAGTTGTTACGAGGATCAAATGAGATAATATTTGTAAAATGCTTAGCACAATACCTGTTTCTTTCCTTCTTTCTCATTTATAAAATAGGATTACTCACACTTGTGCCACCTACTTCATAGGGCTGTTCTGAAGGCAAAAATAAAATGCAAAGCGTTTTGTAAATTGTAAAGCACTACCTAGGGGGCAGCTAGATGGATCAAAGAATGGAGCACCAGGCCTGGAATCAGGAAGATCCATGTCTCTGAGTTCAAATCTGGTCTCAGACACTTACTAGCTGTGTGACCCTAGGCAAGTCATTTAACCCTGTTTGCCTCAATATCCTCATCTGTAAAATGAAAAACCATTCCAGTATCTTTGCCAAGAAAATCCCAAATGGGGTTACAAAGAGTTGGACACAACTGAAAAATGACTGAACAACAACAATAAAAGCACTATGTGAAGGTAAATCCTCTCTTCCTTCTCCTTGTTCTCTTTCTCCTTATCTTTCTCTTCCTTCTACCAAGGACACCCATTTTGCTCACCCACTTTCCTATTCTACTCCTATGTCACTCTTCCTTATCACCTACTGTCATTTTAATTGTGCTTATCCAATTTTCTTTATTACTGAAATAGATAAAATAATACAAATATAGATTTAGAAAATATAATTTTTTATTAATTTATTTTGCTTTATCAACAATCACTTCCATAAGCTTTTGAGTTTAAAATTTTTCTCCCCCTCCCTCCCTACTTCCCTCCCCAAGACATCATGCAATCTGATATAGGCTATACATATACATTCCTATTAAACATACAGAAAAATGTAATTATAAAAATATAAATAAAAATAATATAAAATATAATATATATCTTTTTTTAAATAATTCATTCCCCTTTGCTTCTTTCTTCCAGGCACTGACTTTAGATAAGTATTTAAAAGAAAACTTTTAAGATGAGCTAATTTTTTTTTAAAAAGATGCCACTCTACTGCTGTTGTCTTGTCCAGGGGGCAGATCGGGGTTTGGCCCAAGAAGTTCATGAAGAAAAGAGAGAAAAGAAAGAGTAGCTGTTTTGCCTTCTCTCTCAAGGTCCCACTGGTTTTTCCCACATGCTGCATTTACTTTTTGAAGAGGAGAAGTAGAGAACATGGACAGTGCCCAGGGTTCTCAGTGAGAAAGGGAATGGTGACCAGTCTTGGGATAAAGATATGAAAAGCTCTTTTGGGTCAGGATAAGGGTCAGCCCAGAACTCATCCAGCCTGCGGGGGTCCTTTACTTCTGATTCCCTCAGCTGTTCACACTCAGCTGTGGTTGCCACAGACCTGCTCTGCTCTGCCTTTAAGCTGTCAAGACTATAAAAAAACATAAAAGACTAAAAGGCCATAAAAGCCAAAAGACTATAAAAACTTGTCTTTCTTTACATTTAAAAATAAAACAAAAACAAAAGCTACTTCTCTTTTTCCCATGTCAATCTTTTTTTAAAAAACATTTATTTTATTTTTTTATATTCGTCACTGTGACTGTACCTGTCTCAGGTCTTTAAGTCACTTGGATGGATAACATTTTGGGGAGTATGCTTAGGGGGAAGCCCCGGGTTCTTCTGAACCCAGCCACTATGAAAATGATTCACAGTCAAGGTTACTCGGTAGCCATGAGGAATCAAAGGTGTAGGTCCAAGGTCTCAGCAAACCTGTTTTACCTGCTTTTATCCATTACAGATTCTCTTTTGTCTAATTGGTTTGTAATTCCAAAACATCCAAAAGGAAGAACAAAAATGCTAGCCTCCACTTTTTCTACAGAGCTACCTTTTTTTTTTCTTTCTTTCTTTCTTTTGTAATTTATTGGCATCATGAATTTCACTTGAAGGGTACGGTTGATTATTTTCAGATTTTTATATAAGGCAGGAAAGATTGCTTCCTATTTAAAAATGAACAAAACAGTAGCACAGAAAATATTTGGTTTATAGATGCTCCCTTTGGCAGCCTGGCATGGTGACTTGCATATTGGATGCAGAATCAGAAAGATTTGGGTTCAAATCTCACTTCCCACATGCTTTGCAAGCCTATAAAAATTTCAGCTGTTATTAGTCATGTATTCAGAAAGTAAGAAAAATTTTTCAACCTGGCTAATTTATTTGGCTTAGGTTATCATAATTACCTCTGTTTAAAACTTAGACAAAGTAAGCAAAAAAAAAAGGGGGGGAAGGGTGGGAGGGTAAAGAAGCTAGGCACTTTCAACATTTTAGTAGTGATTCACATGAGAAACAAAATTCTCATTAGTGAGAGTTCCATACTACTTTGGAAGATCATATGAACATTTTAATTAGCTATTACATTTTATACAAGACAATAAACAAATCATGAATAGCAACAGCGACACTATTTGAAAAAGCATGAGAACCTGGAAGCTGGGTTCATTAGCCTGAAATGTCCATTAATTTAACCACTCAAGTGACTTAAAGACATTTTCTAAAATAGGCAAAAATTACTGTTCCCCAAATACATTTCCTTGAAAAGATGTCAATGATGGAAATGGTATTTGAACAGACATGTACTGAAAAAGCAAATCAAAGGAGTTCGAATGAACATGTTGAGGGTGAGGAGAAGGGGTAGGACCCTTGGCTATTTTCCATTTCCAGAAAGAACAGAAACAAGTAAGAATTAATATTTCATTTTGTACTCACAACAACAAAGATGGAGAGCCCCTCGTTCTCTGCCCAGTTACCCATGACTGCTTGAGATGAATGTACACCCTTTCTTCTATACTATGTCCCCTTTTCCC
This sequence comes from Phascolarctos cinereus, assembly GCF_003287225.1. NCBI lineage: Eukaryota > Metazoa > Chordata > Mammalia > Diprotodontia > Phascolarctidae > Phascolarctos > Phascolarctos cinereus. The sequence goes on from NW_027556098.1 coordinate 64,832,675, forward strand.
ATGAGGAAGTGAAAACAGTAACCCCAGTGAGAAATCTATTTCCTTTTTACTATCAGAAGTTAAGTAACCATTGGTCAATAAAGAAGAATTATTTCCCTGCTTACTTTAAATGTTTAAACCATAGAGACTTTTTAAAGCATGGATTTTTTAAAATGGTGCAATCTTAAAAAGGACATAATAGGATCATTTTCTTCAATTGAGAAGCAGTGTTTGAATTTTTAAATGTGACTACTACTGGCATTCATGGGCATTTTGTGCACCAAGATCTTTTTTATTAACTGATTCTTAACTAGCATTTGCAAAGTGTTCAAGAATGCCCATCCTTTCTATAGGCCCAGCAAAACACACATTAAACAGATAAAAGTAACTGTTGCCTTAACTCTTAAAAGTGCTGAGAGGAAGGAAACTACACTTGGGAAGGGTGTTTGACAAGTTGCTGGGCTAAAGATCATAATTTTCTCATTTAGGCTTAGTATGTAAATGTTAAGAGGGATCAGAGGAGAGGAATATCACAAAATCAAAGGCTTTCCAAATCTCAGCAGACTCCAGAAGCCAGGCCTCTGTTATAGAGCCTTCAGTTAGGCCAAACCTATCCCGGAGCAAGAATCACTTCTACAACATTTCTAAGGAACAGGCCTTTGATGGAAGACTTCAAGGGACAAGGTGGGTACCCATTACCTTCCCAAGGTAGCTCATTCTACTTTTGCGTAGCTTTGACTTAGGAAGTTTTTCGTAATATCAAAGCCAAAATTTGCTTCTTTGAATTTTCCTTGCATTGGTTCTGCTCTCTGACATCAAGCAGAGTAAGTTTAGTACTTTCTTTATTTGTTTTAATCATGTCCAACTCTGTGATCCCATTTGGGGTTTTCTTGGCAAAGGTACTGGAGTGGCTTGCCATTTCCTTCTCTGGCTCATTTTACAGATAAAGAAACTGAGGCAAATGGGGTTAAATGGGGTCACACAGCTAGTAAGTGTCTGAGGCTGGATTTGAACTCATCAGTATCAGTCTTTCCAACTCTAAGCCCAGTGCTCTAAGCACTATGGTGCCACCTAGCTGTCCCTATAACATACAACAGCCCTTCAAATATTTGAACATAATTATCATGTTCTACTTAGATTTAATCTTCTTCAAGCCAACTGGTCATTGTATGGCATGATCGGAAGGTCCTTCCCCATCCTAGCTGCCATCCTCTGAATGCTCTGCAGTTTATCCCTATCCTTCCTGATGTGTGATTCTGAACACAGTTCTCTTAATGTGGCACTATTATCTTCCCAGTCTAACTCTGCTCATTCTATCTCTCTTAGGGCACCCTGAGATCAGAGGATGATAGATCGGATGGGACCTTGGTGGTCATCTGGTCCAACTTCTTCATTTGACAGATGAGGAAGAGTGATCTGCTCAGGGTCACACAACTAGTCAGAGGCAGGATCTGAACCCAGTTGCTCCCAGATCTAAGTATAGTTCCCTACCCGCTACATCATGCTGCTTAACTTGTATTGTGTTAGCTGTCCACTAAATGCTCAAAATTGACCCTAACTGTTAAATGGATGGTTATAAAGAAGAACGAAGTGGGGAAGATGATGGGAAAACAAATGCTGGGGAGAGGGGGAGAAGGAAAAATAGGAGGCATGGAAGGATAATAACATTACCTGGGAATCCTATTACTTTCTGTCCCTGCAAATTTGTTTCACTCTGTCTTTTTATGGGTTCTCCTGCTCTAGAATTTGTTTAGAGCTTAAGCAAGTCACTGCTTTAACTCTGCCATCTTGGCTCCACCCCACCCCAGAAGCAGTTTTAAGCCTCTAAATGACACTTTGTAGGAATATGAGGAATTGTTAAAGGAAGGGCAAAGTATGAAGACCATGAATTTTGCCCTGCTGGCTGTTGAGCAGCTCTCTGTTCCTACAGGGGGACAATCTCAAAGTTACAGGAAAGCCAATGAGGAAGGTGGTGGATCTTGGTCCAGCTGCTCCCTCCCTTTTCAGATAGAAAGTATCAGTGGAAAGTGGGGGACGTCACCCAACTTAACTCAGGATAACATGACCCCAGGAGGGTTAACACCAGTGTGCTTGCTAAAGTAGCACCTGCTCCTCAAACTGGGAAGAGAAAATGTCCTCAAGAAGGCTGCCCAGAGCCTCTGTGAGCATAGTACTTGCCCCTGTTCCTGCCCTAGTTTTCAAACTCAGTTCCCCTGGTGCCTTCAGCTTCAATGTCAGCGAGACTTCTGTCTCCAATGGTCAAGCAAAACACTTCTCTCCACATTATTCTCTCTTCAACACTGTGCTTTTTTTCCCCTTCTCCTTCTCTTCCCATTCTTGTTCCCCATGGCTAATTGCCATATTTTTTTAAATTTTATTTTGTATACTGAACTTAACACAAACACATTAATTCTCCGTATTAGAACATGTGGGACAAAAAACCAGGAGTATATGTGGAAATTATGAATCTCTATTTCGTATAGCTTGCTTTTAATATCTAGCTATGTATGCATTTATGTGTATGTGTATGCATATGTACATGTATATGTCATATATAAAATTCAACTGTTAATTTCAAAGCTGCCTTGCTTGGCGGTGTTTCTTTAGAATCTAAGCTCCTTGAGGGCAAGGATTGTGTTCTTTTTTGCTTGTATTTTTGTTTCCAGTGCTTAGTACTGTGCTCTGTAAATAGGAAGTACCTAATACATGCTTATTTCTTTTTTTGATTCCTTCGGAAAATCCTTCTGTCTTCTGGGCATTTGAAAAAATACTTCAATGCCTCTCTTCTTCTGTCCTTCTTTCCTTCCTTCCTTCCTTCTTTTTTCTTTCTTTTGCTTTCCTTCCTTCCTTATTTCTACTCTCCTTCCCTCCCTCCCTCCATCCTTTCTTTCTCTCTTTCTCCCTTTCTTTCTTTCCTTTTTTGGCAACACTATCACTAGCTTCTTTCTCCCTCCTCCAAATCATCCCCAATTAAAAGAAAAAATACTACCTTCTTAATAAATATGCAGAGTCAAAAAAAATACAAAGAACCGTTTTTACCCATTTGCCATGTCCATAAATGTATGTCTCATTTTGTACCTTGGGTCCTTCACATCTCTAACAGGAAGTAGGTGGCATGCTTTATCACTGGTCTTCTGGAATTGGGGTAAGTGGTTGCATCTCTCAGAGTTCTTAAATATTTCAAAGCTGTTTTCCTTTACAATGTTATTGCTGTATAAATTATTCTCCTGAACCCCATTCATTTCACACAAGTCTTCCCAGATTTTTGAAACCATCACTTTCATCATTTTTATGACATAATAATATTCCATTACATTCACATATCATAATTTGTTCAGGCACTCGCCAATCGATGGGCACCCAGCTTCCTTTTATCTTAATCTGATACAGATTGTTTCAAAGTCTTGCCTTCCTCAGTTGTGATGCATCTACCCCTTCAGGCACATTTCTGGGCAAGGATTGCCTTTTGGGTGCTCATAGCCAGCTGAGATACCATTAATTTTCAAAATGTAAGGCTGTTGGATTTTATGGGTACTTTAACTATTATTTTTAACCAATGACTTGAATAACATTCTTCTTCTCTCACGCTATATTTAGTATACCACATAGGTACAGAATTGTACTCATGGTTTGTAACCGAAACTCTCTTAACCACTTTTTCCCCTTCTCTACAATGTAGGTACAGTGCTTATTATTTGCCTCCCTCAGTTTCTTTGTTTCATGGTAGGTTAGCTCTCCTGTTCTATTCCCTCCCAATTTCAAGTAAGAGTAGAGCTCAAAGTGCTCTGTTGGTGAAACACCCACAGTAGACTCTCACCTGCCAGGAAATACAAATGATCAGACTATTTTGTCCTGACCTAATGACTGAAGCCCATGACCTTGAGCAGGGTACATAATTTTACATATAGAAGAAACTGTAGCAACAGGGGACAACTCCACAGAGCTCCTTTTGGGCTATGTGTGTCCCTCCCCCACCATGTACAGCTACCCCTGGTTCAAAAAATTATGTGGATCTGCTTTTGGTTGACTTTGATAATCATCTGAATATAAAAAGCAAAGAACTTAATGAAATAGTATAATAAGAGAAGCACAATATAATATTTTCATCAAAAAACTGGGATTTGTTCTCCCAAAAAATGCACATAGGATCAGTTAGAAGAATAGACTTATACAGGGAGTCCACATTGAGAGACATATATGAGCATACATGGTCAGGGAACACACGTGGTAGGTAAATGAATATGGATACAATACATGGGAGGAACACGTGTGACTGTGATAATTGTGATTTTTATATTGTTTGATGTTGCAGTTGTAATGAAAGGGCTCTAATATGGAGTCATTTAGGCTAAATGATCCTAATGCCCATATAGTGTATAGGCAAAGAAAGATAAGGCTGCACTTTTCTGTCATTCTGGCCTATGCTAACCTTGTGTCACGTAGTTAATGCTCACAGCTTCTGATTGCATTAAAATCCTGACCATCTGCAGAAGTCATCCCCCTTTTCATCCCCTAGTCCTGTTAGGGGAATAGTCAACTCAGACCCTCTCCTGGCTTCTGGTTCCGATAAAGTAACTTGAGAGCCTTGCCAAAGAAAAATATTGATAAGTGATGCTCTGAGCTTCTCAACCACATCTGGGTCTGATTAGGAATCCTTTCTCCCCCCACAATTTGGCATCAATTACTCTTCACCAAGCCCATTTTTAGGGTATATAACTTCCATTCCTGAACCCCAACTTTGAGCATCTTCTTGCCCTGATACATCTCCTTTCATCTCACAGTGGGTGAGTTTCTTGCATCCATGGAGATAAAGCACTGTCTATATTGCCACATAGTATGTGTGTCTTTTTTTTTTTGCCTGTTTGCTATGCTACATAATAATAAAGCTCTTTTTTATATTAGCTTCCCCCAGTACTAATTTTCTGTAAATCCTCAGACCCAGGTCTTTGCGCTAACCCAAGCCATGAAGCCAAATAAAGCACTGACCAGCAGACATTCAGAGAAGGGCAATTCCATGCCTCAGATGCTGCAAGGTTACAGATATAGTCCAGGGATGTCACTGTGTTAACTCCTGTTAGTCTCGTGGTCTCTGTTGAATGCTGCTTGGTCAAACATGCAGTCTTCCCTAGCTATTTCTCTGTTTCAGTCTACTTCCAACACTTGTCCAGATACTGCTCAGCTGAACATTCAACACTAAGCCAGCATGTCAGTCAGTCAAAAAGCATTTATTAAGAACTTCATATGTGCTAAGCACTGGGAATACAAAGAGAAAAACCATGGTTTCTGCTCTCAAAGGGCTCATGTGTTAATGAAGACAATGTGCAAAAATGGTACATACAAGAAAATGGAAAATAATCCGTAGAGAGGACTGAAAGTCTCCTGCTAAGGAGATAAGAAACCTCAGTAGCCAAGACTTTAAGGGAACAAGGAATATCTCTACCAGATGATGATCTGCTGGGCACATAGTCTCGAGCTTTTTGCTCAGATAAAATTCTTGGCTATGTCTTCCAGGGAAGAACAAATGCTGCTATATTCTTTTAACCCACAAGGTTTTATCTAACTCTTTTTAAAAAGACAAAACCTCTTGCCTGGGAATAAGCAAAAAGCCTTCTCTTGGGTTTACCTGGCTTGCTCCCTTGTAGTCTTGGCTACTAATGCTTGTCATCTCCTCAGCAGTAGATTTTCAGTCCCATCTATGGATTATATTCCACGTTCTTGTATGTACAATTTTTGTGTCTCCTCCAATAGCATGTGAATTCGTTGAGGGCAGAAACCATGTTTTGTTTTGTTTTTTTCTCTTCTTTGCTTTCCCAGTGCTTAACTCATACTAGGTTATTAATAAATGTTTTTGACTGACTAATTGACATGCTGGCTTAGTGCTGAAGGACTCAGGCAGTTTGAAATGATAGAGCAATTTCATTATTACTGAGATTGGTGATAATGGTGTCAGGAAGGAGTTGCATCAGTTTAAAAAGGAGAGACAGTTTTAATTCTCTTACTTTCTGCCTCTGGAACATGTGACAAATTGTTCTTTCTCTTTGGGTTTCCCATGAGATGTGGGGAATGGGTTGCTCACCCTCTCCCCAACCCCAGCAGAAATGTGACTTGTACACAACAGCTAAGGCACATATGTGGATTAAGACAAGACTGAGGCTGGATCTTAGAATCTTTAACTGCATTTTCTAGTTTATATTTTCTTCTCTGAGCATGCGTGATCAACAGAAATATTAAAATGGCCTAATTCAGTCTTAGAGGGAATCTTGTGAATTCTTTATGAACAAAATCCTGGAGCTGAGTCAGAACTGGGTGATGAAGGAAGTTTCTGCATTGGAAAGGATGACTACCAGTGAATGGGGAGCAAGATCCTTGACCTGGCTTGCCAAAAGAAATGGACCTGGATGGAGTTGGTTGGACAGTGCAGAGCCAAGGTGAAATTTTGATTTAACAGTTCTGCAAACTAATATCTTGATGATTTGAAATATGGACCTTCTTGGATAAGAATATAGTAGTTGAGCAAACGTGAGTTTGCTTGTGAGTTTTGGTGTTTGGCATTTCTTTTGGATGGAGTGAACAAATTATTATGTCTGACTCATTGCACATTCAATACCTTCCTACTTTCTTCATTTGGAAAGACCCTAGACTTGAGCCATACATAAACTTAGGACTCCAGAGTAGGGAGGAAGGAAGGAAAGAAAGTGGAAAATATGCCTCACTCCTATTAGAGGCCAAGCTTCCCTTCAGGACTGCAACTGGGCCACCCACATGCATGGGACCAGAGCTAAAAGAGGCTCTTTAGTAAGAGGGAGAGAGGGTAGTACCACAGGCCTCTGTGCCCAGAAAAAGGAAGTTATTGTTAGATTTGCCCAATAAGTCCCAAATGGCTCTGGGGTTTAGATTCACCTAGTTTTCAAAACAAAGTGTTTGCCATTCTTCCATTTAGGTAAATACATAGGGAAAAGGCATAGGGACAAGCTAAACCTAGGGGGCAAGGATAGCATTATTTCTGCTATGTGCTTGTATTACATTCCTGGCCTCTTTCTGTGCAGATGCAGCCAGAAACAGCCTAGAATGGGGTTTCTGCATGTCTCTATACAAGGACAAGTTATAAAAGCCATAAGAGTGGTAGGTGTACCAGATCCCCTAGGGCAGGCAGATCATCACACTGCAATACAGTGGATAGGTTGAGTTGGCTGATGAAACTGTCTGTACCATGATGTTAACGGGTGGAACTCATTGGCTGGTTCATACAGTCCCTGCAGTGATATAAATGGACAGGTACTATTCTCCTAGGCCCTACTAACAGGCAGAGCTGCCAGTAAGATCCTATTTTGGGTAAATAGGGTCCAAGCTGGAAGTTCCTCTTACAAGAGAAGAGAGGACAATATAGGATCCAAAGAAAACAATTGAAGCAAAGACTTAGTAACAGATATGATGCCAGACCAGAAAAACTTAAAGCAGGACACTGTGTCAGGACAAAGGGATTATTGGAGACTGAAAGAAGCAGATTCTTAAGTTTTAGGGGACCTCAGAAAGGTTAGAGACAGACTCAAGAGCTAGAAAAGGCTGCACCAAGCTGTCCTGAAGAGTCAGAGAAAGTGAGAAGGAACTGAGGAAGTCACAGACTACCTTCTTCTTCCTTGCACCTGGGAGTGTGAATCTTTTAGAAACTCAAATATGCAATGATTCCCCCCAAAATTTGCCCAATATACGGATTATTCCCTACTATTTAGATGTGAAAATGATGTCTGTAAGAAGCAGTATATTTTCCTCTTCCAAGTTATGACCAACAACTTTTTTTTAAAAAAAATCAAACAACCATCCTATGTCCTCCCACAAAACTGACTATATATAGTAACTAATGATAACAATATAACTAGTATTTATATAGCATTTTAAGTTTTACAAAGTGCTTCACAAATATTATCTCATTTGATCCTCACAATACCCCAGGGGGGAGGTGCTATTATTATTCCTATTTTTTTTACAGATGAGGAAACTGAGGCAGACAGAGGTTGAGTGACTTGCCCAGGATCACATGGCTAAGTAGTATCTAAGGAAAGATTTGAACTCAAGTTCAAATCTATCTATCTATCTACTTACCTACATACATTTATGCATACATATGTCTGTCTGTCTGTGATGTTCTGTCTATATTCCAAAATGACAGGGAATGTGTTATATATCATCCTAGGAAAGAAAACAATCACAACATGACAAATTCTTTTTTCTCTCAAATTCCCCATATAGCCCTGAAAGCTACAGAGAGGAATGTCTAACCGATGGATCAATTGCTCTTAAAAGGAAAGAGCTTTCATACTGCAAGATTCTGGGCCGAGGAGGTCAGTTCTATTTATCTTTTGATGCTGTGTAACTTAGCATATTCTTTCCTTTAACCCAGAAACCTGGGCATTTGGAAAGAAAATCTTGGATAGTAGGTTTTCATAATTCTTTTTATTTCTTATGGATGGGCTGTGATTTCATTTTGCTTATTTTTATTTTGTTAATTTGATTTTCCATTATCTTTTTATTTAGATTAGCTAATGGTTTATCAGTGTTATTGATGTTAGGGTAGGGATTGATCAAATGGATCAATCAATCAGTGATCAATCAACTCACTTCACTTAAAGTAACTAACAAAATACCCTAGTCCTGACACTTTCAGCAGGTGAGAATATTTCTATTGAATCAACTAATCATTTCATTAAACTATTATATGCCAAGGTGTCTCTTGGGGTGCTTTTATAAAATAGCAAGTTAGTTTGGACCCCAAGCATTTCAGTAGTCTGGCCAATAGGTAAGAGAGAGTCAAGCCTCTGTCTCTATTTACCTTCCAACCCCCTTGTCCATCTTTGAAAGGCTGGAGGATTTAGACTTTTCACTGGTGTCCTACTAGTATTCCTGGAAGGATAATGGCTAATGGCAATGTTGGCAACATCTGCTTTGGATGCCAATGGTAAACTAGACACACTGAAAAAAGGGCAATGTCAGAACTCTAGGGGAATTTCATGAAGACCCCATGAAAGGGGAAAAAAAGATGTCCACCAAGACTTCCAAGAACTGTGTTACCCTCTTTTGGACATACGTGGTATAACTTTGAGCCCATGTTGTCCTGGACTTTGTTTGTATTTATGGGAAAATATGCCCTTTAGATAGGGGTATAGGTAGGGTCTATGGATGTTTTGTGCCAACTATTCACACCATACCACCTTAGTAAACACTTATGTCTAAAAGTAAATTAAGTCTGACTGAGTGGTTATCAATGGGAGGGCTAGAAAACCACTCCTCAGTCCCAAATGGTAACCTAGAACAAAGAAAAGAAAAGTAGTATCTACCCTCTGGGCATCCAGCCTACCAGTGTGAGGGAGGGTTGAAAGAGTAAGCCCCAGAACATGCATTATATGAGAGATTTTTCAAAGAGACAGTTTTTAGTTTCATCTATCAGTTCCACATTCTTTTTTGTTTCGATTTATTTACTTCTCTAATTTTTAAAATTTCCTCTTTTATGCTTATTCTAGGTTTGTTGGTTGGTTTTCTAACGAAAAGATAGATATTCAGTTCATTAATCTTTCCTTTTTGTTTTTTGTGAATGTAAGTTTTTAGAAATATAATTTTCCTCCTGAGGACTCCACTGATTGTATCTCAGAAATTTTAGTATGTTGTCTCGTTATCATCATTGTCTTTCGCATAGTTACTAATTGTTTCTGTAATTAGCTCATTGACCCACTCAAGCCCATTTAGGGCTTCATTATTAAGTATTCATTTATATCTATATCTTTTGATTGTGTTGCCTGTAAGGACTACTGTTTTTATTACATTATGGTCAGTAAAGGATGTGTTAGTATTTCTACTTTTTTAGATTGATCTTCAATTTTTGTACACTCTAATAAATGGTCTATGTCTGTAAAAGGAGGCATATAAAAAAGTATATTCCTTAGCAGTCCCATTCAGAAGGTATCACGTCTTTCTAACTCTAAATTTCTCTACAATTTGTCCAATTTTTAAAAAAATCTTTTTGTTTATCTCTCTGTCAGATTTTTTTTTTTGTCATTGAAAGGAACACTGAAATCTTTCACTATTATTATGCTACTATTCATGTCTTTTTGGATTCAATCATTTTTTTCTTTTTATTAAGCTAAATGCTATGCTATTTGGTGCACAAAGGTTGATATGTTGGATTGTTGCCTATGGTTCTTTAAACATAATATACTTTCTTTATCTCCATTTTTATGAACTTTCCTTTTATCCTAATTATCTCTCTCTCTCTTCCCTCTTCAGATGTGCCCCTGGTAAACACTGGGTTGTAGAGTTTTGCTTTCTTATCTGTTCTATTAATCCTTCATTTTATTGGATTTTTAACCATTCACATTTAAAGATGAGATGGGTTGGTGTTTTCCTGTATTTGTCTCTAGTATTACTTGTTTTTTTAAAGTGTTTTTCCCTACTTCCTCTGTTAAGTCAATATTTTGTCCCTACAATTAGTTTTGCTTCATCCTCTATTCCCATTTGTCAACGCTTTCCCTAGCTTAGGGGGTTTCTTTAAATAAATGATTTCTTTTTCTTTCTTTTCTTTATCTATTTCTCCTTCTCTTTCCCCTTTCTTTTCCCCCTCTCAGTTAATTAGTTAGTTGAAAGCTCCCCTCCTTTGTTAGTTTTTCTGCACCTCCTTCTAGAAAAAAAATTATTTGCTTTTTTCCATTTACTAATTTTCTTCCTTTCCCATGAATTCTGAACTTTCATTCTCTGATTCATTGTCTATATCCATATTTATTCCTTCCTTAATCACCTTGTTTTCAACATGGAGTAAAAGCTTTTGAGGTACCAAGGCTAAACTTTCTCCCCAACCTATGTTTATGTTATTTCCTTTATAGATCCTGTCTCTTATTCTCTTGTGTTTTGCTCTTAGAGGTATATCATGTCATGAAGGATTTAATGTGCATAAAAGCCATGTCTGATGGTAGAAATTACTCTATGTCCCAAATAATTTGGTCTGATTCTACCCTCTGCCCTCCCCATGATCATTCTTCAAATTTCATCTCATCTCTATGTCCATGTTACCCTTTCCCCTCCCAAATGCCTTTCTAGCTCCCAGCTATGAATTTGGTACAATCATCACGAAAAGTACTTTATAGTTCTGCAAATAAAGTAAAGTATCCATACCCTCTTACCCAGAGATTACATTACTTGGCATTCACCCCAAGGATGTTGATGATAAAATAAAAGGTGGCATATTCACCAAATTATTTATAGCATCCATTTTCTTGGGAGCAAAGAACTGGAAGCAAAATAGATGGCCATGGATTGGGAAATATCTAGACAAAATAGAGACACATTAACATAATGGAATATTATTGTGCTATAAGAAATATTGAATGTGTATTAGGGTAGTTGAAGGGAAAACTATATGGATAGATAGATAGATAGATAGATAGATAGATAGATAGATAGATAGATAGATAGATAGATAGACAGATAGATGACACAAGGTGAGTTGAAGATGAAGGAGTGATATCTGTAGAATAAAATTAAGGGGTGAGAGAGAATTATACTGGGAGAAGAAGAAAGGGAGAGGTGGAATGGGGTAAATTATCTCACATAAAACAGACAAGAAAAGGCTCTTATAGTGGAGGGGAAGTCAGGGAAGGTGAAAGGGAATGAGTCAATCTTACTCTTATCGGATTTGGCTTAAGGAGGGTATGAAAATCTATCTTACCCTACAAGAAATTAGGGGGAAAGAGGATAAGAGAACAGAGGGGATGGTAAAGAGGAGGGCAGATTGGGGAGGGGGTGATCAGAAGCAAACACTTCTGAAAAGGGACAGGGTCAAAAGAAGTGTTTTGCATGACTACACATGTATAACCTGTATGGAATTGCTTTGCCTTCTCAATGAGGGTGGGTGGGGAGGGAGGAAGGGAGAAAATTTGGAACCCAAAGTTTTAAAAATGAATGTTGAAAATTGTTTTCACATGCAACTGGGAAATAAGATATACAGGCAATGGGGTATAGAAATCTATCCTGCCCTACAAGAAAATAGAAGGGGAAGGGGATAAAAGAAGGGGAAGGGAGACAGAAGTGACAGCAGATTAGGGGAAGGGGTATTCAGAGTGCACGCCATCTTGGAGTGGGAAGAGGGATGAGATGGGGAGAAAATTTGGAACTCAAAATCTTGTAGATATGAATGTTAAAAACTAAAAATAAATAAATTAATAAATACAAAAAAAGAAATACTGAATGTGATCAATACACAGAAACAGAGAAAGACTTATATGAACTAATGACAGTAAAGTAAGTGGAATGAGGAAAACGATATACACAGTGACTATAACAATGCAAATAACAATAATAGCAAAATAATAGAAACTGAATGCTGAAAAATTATAATGACCCAGGTTGGCCTCAAAGAAGGCATATGTGAAGCCACCCCTTTTCTGTTTCTTTCCAGAGATGGGATACTGTGGGTGTGAAATGCTGCATATTACATCAAACTTTTTTTGAAATATTGTTTAATTTTGTGGATTTCTTTGTCTTCTTTTGTCCTCTTTTTCCTGTTCTCTATTACAAAGATAGTTCTCTGGGAGGGGTGAGGAAGGGATTCAATGGGAAACATAGGTGATATAAAACAAAAGATATCAATAACAATGTATTTTTTAATTATAAAAGCTTATTTTCCCCATATAGGCATTCCTGTAGAAGTTGATGGTTGAGTTTTTGTTTTTTTCAGAAAGCTCAAAAAATGGCATACTTTCACAGACCTGTCTTATAAACATGCAAGGTGTCCTACGCTGCTGGTTTGCTGAAACTAAGCTAACTCTTTAAAGTAATGTGGTATACATATTATACCTATAAGCACCACTACCCCAGCAGTGTTATGGGTCAGGATATGGGGAGAAGAGTTATTTCAGTGGAATTGGACGCTCTGGGCTCAGAAACAATCTTCCCAATTTTAAATTATCCCTCTCCCCTAACACAACAAAATAGTAAGCATTCATCTCTCTGAGAAGAACACTGAGGGAGGAGTTTGAGTGTTTGTGTATACATTTTCCACAAAATATCTAAACACCCCTGTCGTAATTTGGACATCCACACTCAAAAAATAAAAGTATACCTGAGACATGAATTTAGTCTCCTTGTAGTTTCCTGTGCCTTAAATCTTTGGAGATGAAAAAATTCTCTCCCTTTTCTGCCTCGCTCTTCATTCCAGGAGTACCAGTTAGAATGGAGAGAGAAGGTAGCCTTTGAAAACTTAGAAACTTTAGATTTAAAAAGTCTAACTTTCTCTAATCATAAAACAAACAGCTGGAAGAACTGATTCTCCCCATAGAATGTGTTCACTGTGGATAGCAAACATTCATTCTGAACAACAAAAAAATAGATGAAACAACAATAAAACTAGTCTTTCTTCTTGAGAAAGAAAGAACATTGGGGCAGTGTTTGAGCTATAACTGATGCCGAATGGTTAAGTTCAAGTTTCAAAAGACATTTTTCCTTTTTTCCTAAAAATATACAGTTGTCCTCTCGTTAATTATTTTTTATTCTAGGTTCATGGCACCCTATCCCACCTCTGGGGTTTGGAAGAATAGCCTGCCTAGGGGTAGCTAGGTGGCATAGTGGATAGAGTACCAGCCCTGAAGTCAGAAAGACCTGAGTTCAAATCTGGACACAGACCAAACACTTGACACTAGCTGTGTGACCCTGGGCAAGTCACTTAACCCCAATAGCATAAAAAAAAAGAAAGAAAAGAAAAACAATAGCCCACCTTATCCTAAAGGCGAGATTCCTTCAAAACTGCAAAATTATTTATATAATTTATATACCTATGCATATATATGTATGTGACACACCCTTCTGGCATCTTCCAGAAGTATAGGTTTCAGTCTTCACTGTCAACAGTAGAGTGGCCTTCACCTGCCTCTTTACCCTCACATCTGCTCTCCAGAAACAGGCCTCCAATTTCATAGATTCATGAAATATGTATCATATAGATAAATATAGAGATAGAGACATGTAGGCATAGATGTAGCTATGTAAAATCTGAGGCCTTTTTGTGGCAGTCAAGCATAAGTGTAGTGAGACAAATGAAGGGCCCCTAGGGAGATCACCATGCTGACCCCAAGGCACATTTTCGGTAAATGTTGGGAAGGTATTATAATCCTTCCTGTCCAATGACTTTTGGGTTTGTTTGCATCCCACAGAAATAAAGCATTTGTCTTTCTTTACACCCATGGGACTCAGATGGATGGACAAATATCAGCAATAGCTGCCCCATAGGAGGTACACTGACAAATAGAGAACATGAAATAACAGGCAATCTTCAAAAGAATTTAAGGAGAATAAAGATGGAAGTGATGCTCAAAAGCAAATCTCAAAAATAAAACAATTGGTGGAGAAGTCTTGAAGTGTGGAAATACTTTCATTCTAATATAAGTTTAATTTTAGAAAAAGGAGGAGGAGGAGAAGGAGAAGAAGAAGGAGAAGAGAAGAGAAGAAGAAGAAGAAGAAGAAGAAGAAGAAGAAGAAGAAGAAGAAGAAGAAGAAGAAGAGGAGGAGGAGGAGGAGGAGGAGAAGAAGAAGAAGAAGAAGAAGAAGAAGAAGAAGAGGAAGAGGAAGAAGAAGAAGAAGAAGAAGAAGAAGAAGAAGAAGAAGAAGAAGAAGAAGAAGACAACGACGACAGCAAACCTGTTAAAGGGCTTAGGAAACAAGGGGAAAAGGATGATTGAAGACAGCAGTGGTACCCAAATCTTGGCCAGCCAAGTTCTGACCAGGGACCCCCCAAAAAAGAAATTTTGTGGTAGGCAGGAGTATGTTAGGGCTAGCTCAAACTATCTCTTGAGAACCGATTGTTTAACTTTCTTTTTTCTTTTTTTTTAAAGCAATTGGGGTTAAGTGACTTGTCCAGGATCACACAGCTAGTAAGTGTCAAGTGTTTGGCCTGAGGCTGGATTTGAACTCAGGTCCTCCTGAGTTCAGGGCTGGTGCTTTATCCACCATTTGTTTAATTTTCAATGAGAGCAGTTACACCTTGGAAATTTTCAAATGATATAAACTGCAATTTATCATTTTTTGATTGTCTGCTTAAGAAAATGATGGAGAAAAGGATCAGATAATGTAGATTAAACTTAAAAGTATACCTTGTCTACATTTTTTCCTTAGAGAGCTGGTTGTTAAAACATTTACCAACACCCCTCTGGCAAGAAGTAAAGTGAAGGAGAAATCACAAGAAGAAATAAAAAAGTCTGATCCACTGGGATAGGAAACGGCATGGGGATGGCAGGGGGGATCACCCTTTGGAGACATTATAAACAGTCTGAAAGAACTCCACAGTCTTCATGGCCAAGCATTTATTGAATACCTCAGGAAAATTCTGACAGGTGAGGTTTGTTTTCAAAACACTTGATACCTAATTTTCGTGTCCTTAATTGTCACAGAAGGGAGTGCTAGTTTTCTCTCCTTCCTCTCATTAGAAAACCGTGGTCAAGAAATAAGCTGATTATCAGTCACTCATATAATAGTTAAAAAGTTCTTTCAGCAACCTTTACCTAAAAGGTAAAAATGGCATAGTAGATCCAGGGCTGTCCTTAGACTCAGGAAGACAGGGTTCAAGATCAGCCTTGCGCAGATGCCCAGCATGGCCAGAGGAGACTCTGAAAATCATTTAACCTCTCAGTACCCCAGAGCTCCCCAAGACTGAAGGTTGCCCAGCAGTTGCTAAATTGTACTAGTAGAGGGAGTTCAGTCAATGGGAGTCCCTACACCAAAGAAATCACTGATCCAGATCAAACAATTATTTGTCTTATTTTCGCCCTTATGGGACCATGCAGAGCAAACCTAATTACACTTTTAAAAGAAGCTTATAGATGGCCCCAAGGCTTGTCTTCTTCCCCAGGCCAAACATTCACAATTCCTTTAAACATTTCTAATATTATACGATTCTGAGCCCTTTAAGCTGTACACAACTGAAATGACTCAACAACATTTTGAACAGATTATGTTGAGCTTCAAATTGAACACATTTAGATGTAGTTAAACTATGTGAGATTGTAGTAAATGTCCTCATATTTTTACTTAATACAGTCTAGGACTCTGTTAGTTTCCTTCCCTCCGTCCCCACCCCCACATCCACATTAACTCTTGGCTTGAGTCAAGCTTGTGTTCTACTAGAACCACCAGATCTTTATCATATAAACAGTTACCACATTGTATAATGGTTTTTTGTTTGTAAAGAGCTTTCACATATCATTAAAAAATAATAAAGCCTGATCCCTAGCTTGGTGAAGTTTGTGTTTAAGTTGGGCATTGACAGTTAGGAGCCAAAATTGTCTAGCCTGGCCAGATTCAGATAAAAAGATTGAGCTGACTCAATTTTTCCAGAATGACTAGGTACGTACAGGGAATAATAACTCCATTGAGTTAGGGCAACTCCATTTCTTCACACACCAGCAATCTTATCTTGTTTTAGCGCACACTAGACATTATCAAGAAAGAAACAAAAACACAAGGCAGAATAAACTCAATTCCAATAAAACATAATGAAGAGTAGTGTATTCTTTTAGCAATGAAAATTTATCTGTTTACTGGAAAAATAAGGCCCTGGCTTCTAGAGACAAAAAACATTTGAACTTCTGGATTCTAAGAAGCAACTCTTATGAAAGAGACACGACAAAGGTCGAATGAACATGTCTGCGTTTGCGGCTAGGGAGCTGTTTGGTACAGTGTGTCTTCTTTAGGAGAACCTCAGCTTTCTTTTGGAGCTGTAGCTACAGAAGTCTTACTGACCCATACAGAGATGCTGCAATTGACCCACATCAGTAAGCCACGTGACTGGAGATGCTCTTGTAATCTTTGTGACAGGATTCACCCCAATCCAATCTGTGCCCAATCCTCTGTGACTAGTAACACACTTTCTCAAAAAATAAATAAAAAGTTGCCTGGATGGCTGGGTTCAGGTCACAGAACAGAACGGTTTTAGGTAGCTCAGCCAAGCTACCTCACCCCAGCATGGATTAGTCCTTTAACCATGTAGCATGAAGGAAGCCTAGGCTTCTTTCCCCTCATTCCGTTTGAATCCTTTTGCACTTTCACGGGTCCTTTTCTTCTCTCTTTGATTTCTTTGGGGGAATAGGCCTAGTAGTGGTCTGGGTAATTTAGCAGCACGTAGCAGAAACAGAGAAAAGTTGGAAAATGAAAAAAAAAATTGCATATATTTTGATTATAGAGTTTGGGGTTGTTTTTACTTTTAGTAATTGTGTTTATTTAAAATGTGCGTTCATTAGTCATTTTTTTATACTCTTCTATTTTTCTGAAAGTTTCAGTTCCACTATGACTCATGTCATGTGTTTGTAGAGATGGTTTAGGCTGGCCCACATCTCCAAGGGAGTGGGGAAGCTTATGATATTCTTTTATTCCTGCCCTATTTCTCCTGAGAGATGCTTCATTAGCATTGTTGGGAATCACAAGGGTTTTAGACTATAAAATCTCTATGGTCTCTTCTAGTCCTGATGGTCTGTGGTTTCTATGGTTACACTTTCCTTAATGCCAAAAAAAAAACCAATTCAACAAGTCAAAAACTCAAACATCTCTGCTTTTCTTTCTACTTATTTCAGCACAGCCTGTTTACAAAAGAGGGATAATGGGAAAGTAGAGTCAGAATTTTCAATCAGAGATTAGCCATGACTTGGTTGGGAATTTAACTTCAAAGAAATCAGTCAAAATCTAAGAAGTACCATCATATTTAGGGCTTAGTTTTACAGGTTATTAATAAATAGAACATTACAGTTATAGTCAACTATAAAGATGTAGATATTAAGGCTGCTTTAGTGCTATAGTAGATAAATCACTGGGCCTTGAGTTAGGAAAACCTGAGTTCAAATCTACTTTCAGATACCTACTAGTTGTGATCCTATGTAAGTCACTTAGCCTCTACCTGCCTCAATTTTTTTCATCTGTAAAATGGTGATAATAATAGCACCTACTTCACAGTGTAGGATAAAGTGCAATAATGTTTATAAAGTGCATTGTAAACCCTAAAAGATTATATAAATGTTATTATCTATTATTATTCAGTGCAACTCCTTCATTCTACAAACAAGAAAACAGAAGTCCAGAGCACTAAAGTGACTTACCCACCAAAAGTGAAATTTTTTTTGTAAATAAAATTGCAGAATGGGGAAGAGTAAGCTCAGATGAGACTACACTCCAACAGTAAGATTTATGAGATTCCCGACCTGTTGATAGGTGAAATAAATACTTACATGCAACTACAAGATTTGAGAAAATTCCTGGTAGCCTAGGCAAACTGAATTGTTTTCACTGACATGTAATATATACATATGTATGTATGTATGTATGTATGTATGTATGCATGTATGTATTTGTATGTATACACATATGCACATGTATTCATATGCATACACACATACACACATACATATACCCCTCAAGTCATTGTCGAAGAATCATAGCTCTACCCAAATACCTCACCACTATTAAGAACTTCATGTCTTCATTGCTCACAAAAATGATTTTCTGATTTCTCATCTTGATATGGAGATGACCTTGAGTTCTTCAAAATGGTATCAATGGAGGGTAAGCTTTAGAAGGCTCAACTTTGCTGGAAAGACTTTAAGGATAGTTCTGGTGACTGTCTACCTCTACTTTCCAAGAACTAACATACTTGAAAATGTCAGTCTCCACTAAACTAGTCATTTGGTGATAAATTCTTTGTCTTTGGCATCCCATGTGTGGTAGGCCAGGAGTGGAACTGGACCATAGGCATAGTTGAATAGGCAGCCTAGCACAGCTGGCTCAGTTGATATAAAGCTGCTCCAAGTGGGTGAGGGGGTACAAATATGGGCCCTTTAGATGGACAGAAAGCTGGAAAAGAGCAGCCTCTCTTAAAATGATACTGGGCTGCCCTATGTGGACAGAGGAAAGGGAAGGGAGAGAGACAGACAGACAGACAGACAGAGAAAGGAAGAAGGAAAGAAAGAAAGAAAGAAAGAAAGAAAGAAAGAAAGAAAGAAAGAAAGAAAGAAAGAAAGAAAGAAAGAAAAAAGAAAGAAAAAAGAAAGAAAAAAAGAAAGAAAGAAAGAAGAAGAAAGAAGGAAGGAAGGAAGGAAGGAAGAAGGAAGGAAGGAAGGAAGGAAGGAAGGAAGGAAGGAAGGAAGGAAGAAAGAAAGAAAGAAAGAAAGAAAGAAAGAAAGAAAGAAAGAAAGAAAGAAAGAAAGAAAGAAAGAAAGAAAGAAAGAAAGAAAGAAAGATGGAGCTATGTTGACCAATTGGGCAGTTCCAGCTGGGTCCCCAGTAGGGCAGCTCCTACTACTACTCACAAAGGTTGTTGTTTGTCCTTCATTTTTGAGGAGAACATCAGAGAGATGATGTCATAACATGCAAGTGAATTGGATTTAAGTGAGGGAAGACTACGCAAAGTCACCAGCCTCACTTTCTCCTCCGGAGCCATTGGGGTCCAGTGGCAAGGTAGATCAGGACAACTTGAGAAGACCCTGGATGCAGTGGGAGACCTTGACCTTTATAAGCTAAGGTCTTTAACAGTTCTCAGTCTGATGGAGGCAACACCCATTCAGTGATTAAGGCTAGGTAAGAAATGAGGCAGAGAATGGTCTCTTTTACTTAGTCAAAAAAAAAAATCAATCTGAGAAGGGAAGACCCTCAGGGTTTCTGGCCAAAACAGAAAGAATGCTGTTTACATTGACTCTGAGCCATCAGACTCCAAATAATGACCACTAAGTGAGGCTTGGGCTGGGACCTATTGTTGGCCAATAGATGAGAGCCAGAGTGAATTGGGTTTAAAGCATGGTCCTTAAGAAAGAGGTCTAGCCTGTAAACCTCAAGATATCTGAAGTAAAAGCAACCCCTAATATGAATACTATGGCCCCATGAGTATTCCATTCCCACCAGATCAGAATGAATTCCTTCCCAGGACATGATGAAACAGAGGGGACAAAACCCCCCACAAACAGCCCTCAGCCCTATATGGCTTCTTTCTGCTTCTTCAATAAATGAGATTAAAAAAAAAGAAAAAAAAGAAATTAGATAAAAAAGAGAAAGATGGAAAGTACCCTTTTCAGATGATTTATAAACATTAAGTTGTTGGATCTAAGTATCTAAAGTAAGATCCTTGTCCAGTGACTAACAAGTGGACAGGAGGAACTGAATCATTTCAATCTTGACATTTACAAAGGGTAATGAAGAGGAACATGGTAGGCCTGAATAGGTTGCAACCTACTATCCACAAAGATTTCCCCAAGAAAGGCTATCATCAGAGAAATATCTGACCAGGAAAGGAAGTGAGTTGGTCATTAGCAAGAGCTCAGGATAATGGGTAGATAGATGACCCATGTGCTTCTTTGGTATTCACACCATTTCAAAAGGTCTAGTGGGAGGTCTCCTACATTTAGGGTGAACATCCTGTGAAGAATCACAGGAAGACTGAGAGAAGAATCACATAGGATGAGAAAGTGGGGATCCTCACTGTTGGAGGGAATAACAATATTTCTGAGATCACAAATTCACGAAAGTATCAAAGGATACCCTTAATGTGTAATCTTTAGTCCAGTGATCAATAAATTGAGATTCTTGATAGGTCAGGAAAAAAAAACCCATTAACATTGACATTCTTACTACAAATGAATCCAGCCACTGTAACTAAATGCTTCAAAGTATGGCTCACAGGTTTTCTCTCTCTCTCTCTCTTTTTTTTTTTTTTTTTGCTTTTTTGTGAGGCAATTGGGGTTAAGTGATTTGTCCAGGGTCACACAGCTAGTAAGTGTTATGTGTCTGGGACTGGATTTGAACTCAGGTCCTTCTGACTCCAAGGCCAGAGCTCTATCCACTGTGCCACCTAACTGCCCCTCACAGGTTCTCTTTTAAAGTGTAAATAAAGGAGTTAGTAATGTTTTGTTTTAGTTGGGCTCCCAACCACAAGAAATGTAATTTTATGGGATACTTGGTAGTGCTCATAAAGAGCACAAGAAAACAGAACAACAAGATACACATAGTTTGGGCATCTTGATAGATATTTATTGCAGAAGATGGAGCCACAGAGGATTTCTTTGGAATATTTTACATGGTCTTCCAAATTGCCTACGTGTATCTTGAGCCAGTGATCTTGTAAACATGGGCATGGGAGTAGGCAGCTAAAAATATTGAAAAATAGAGTTTGGTATTAAAAAAAAAAAAAGAAAGAATCCAAAGACTAGTGGTCTACTGGGGATCCTCACACTTTTGTATCATAAATACTTTCTTCAGGAAAAGTTGTGGCAAGCATGGAATAATATCATGATCCTTCCTCATCTCAGTGAGAGGAATAGTCATCTTCTCTGCCCACTACAACTACTGTAGTAGACAGGAAGCTACAGATTTACTGATTCTAGAACTGTCAACCTGTTGTATGCAGTCAAATCATTGAGTGAGTACAGAAAAAAACAAATTAAAAAAAATCAGTGAAAAGAAAGAATAAAAATGAGAAACAGACATTGCATATGATTATAACAACTCCAACCAGACCTGCTTTAATAGATGGTTCTGAAAACCTAGCAATGGACAAAAGTGAAGACACTGGCTCTGCTTGTCATTGGTTTTCAGAGACAGCATGACACACTAGAGAGACAGTCTTGAAGTCAAGAGGACTGGTTTTAATTCCATTCTATGACATGTACCAGCTGTGTGACCACAAACCAGCTACATACACTCTCAGGCAACGGGTCCAGGATTCTATTACAGACCAGTTGCTGACCTATGTTGGTAGAGGGAGTTTTTCACAGTGGGACTTCCCCATACCAAGTAAAATTACAGGCCTAGACCATAAAGAATAAAATTATTAGTATCATCCACTTGTTCCTCTAACAAGTATTTATTAAGCATCTACTATGTGCTTAATAGTACACAGATACTGCACTGTGTGCTGGAGAAAAAAAAATACATATATATATATATATATATATATATATATATATATATAGTTCCTGCTCCAGAAAATTACATTCTCTTGGTGGAGGTGGGGGATGGAGGGAGGACAATGGTAACAGGGTAAAGTAAATACAAAGTAATATCAAGGGAAGGGTATTAATAACTAGGATGATCAGCATAGGTCTTGTGTAGGAGGTGGATCTTGAGGTAAATTTTGATGGAAGTGAGGGATTCTATGAACTAGAGAATCTAAATTATAACTAACCCAAAAGGGCAGTGCAAAGATGCGTGACAAATGTATTTGCCAGTTATAATAGCAGCAGCAGCAGCAGTAGTAACAACACCCAGCATTTACATAGCTCTTTAAGGTTTACAAAACACTTTACAAATATTATCTTATTTAACCCTCATAAGACCTTAGGAGGTAGGTGCTATTATTGTCCTCCTTTTACAGATGAAGAAACTGAGGCAGACAGTGACCTACCTAGGGTCATACAGTAAATGACGGAGATCAGTTTTGAACTTGGGTCTTCCTGACTCCGAGTCCAGCACTCCATCCACTATGCTACCTAGCTGCCCCTGGTACTTTATCAATAATTAATGATGAGAGAATGGGTGTAAAAGACATCATTCGGGCATATTTAATCGGAAGGACAAGTGAACTGGTCATGCAATAAGAATGAAATCACGGATGATTATTTCAGTCTGAGTACTTCACTAGGTCTGCTAAGGCATTATTGTTTGTCCTTCGTTCTCAAAGAGGACTGCGGCATCAGGCAAAGTCATGCCAGGACTTGCACATGGATTAAAAAGAGAACAAAAGAAGTCTCCGGCACATTGGGGAGATCCTTTATTAAGATCTCTACTGGCAAAGGAAACTGCTGCATTAATTAAATAGTGGATTTAAACAAAGTTCCTGCTTTTTCACCTCCCCTATGTTCTGCTCTTCACTTTGCATCTGTTCAGTGGTTTTTCAGATGTGTCTGACTCTGGGACTCTATTTGGGGTATACTTTTGCAAAGATAATAAAGTGGTTTGCCAATTCCTTCTCCAGTTCATTTTTACAGATGAGGAAACTGAGGCAAACAGGATAAAGTGACTTGCCCAGAGTCACACAGCTAGAAAGTTTCTGGGATCAGATTTGAACTCAGGTCGTCCTGACTCCAGGCCGTTATCGGTTGTTATGGGGTCCTCAGGACTTGTCTTTTTGAGTTGCTGTATCTTCCAGAAACACTGGACTCTGAACATGTCAAGGATGAAGCTCCCCCTGAGCTGACATAATTTGTTGTTGCACCCCAAGCTGGACTCCCGATGTGTCCTTGGGAGTCTGTGCCTGGCTGGGATAATGCTTGTGCAGCTGGGTTCCTTTGCAGATAAGCGAATCCTCCTATCTTTATAGTCTAGCAGTTCCCAAGGAAAAAGAATGAGGCTTTTGACATCACCTAGCTCCTCCCTGTAGGGGCGATCCTGTCTTTTCCCACCTTTGCTGCACTGTTCCCCCTCCCATGTCACTCTTTTTCCAGTATGCCTTTCTCCCGCTGTTATAAAAAATGTAAACTTCTGTAAAGACTGGGAACCTTTGGGGTTCCACGTGCACATTCATTTCTCTTGTAATAAACCTGGTTTTCCCATAAGTTTCTGTGTCATTGTGATTGCCTGTTGACAAAGCCCAGTGCTCTATTTAATGTGCCACCTACCTGCCCTTCTTGCTCTTTACTACTAATGAACTAAACTATATTACTGATTTTCTGAGTGCTATAAAATATATCCTTCACATGATACGGAATTTCCTAGTGCTAAGCAGGCTTTCACAAACAGCATGTCAAAATGCCAACCTACTTCATTTTAATTCCACAAACACCTGGTAGGTGCTTAGCAGGTACAAGGCACTGTCACAGACACAGGGGATACAAAGACAAAAATGAAACAGTCCCTGCCCTCAAGGAGAGATGATGACACTGCACATTTTTGAGCAAAGAATAAGTTTAAATTGGATAATGACTAAGTGCCAGTTCTGGAAAGTAGAAGGGAATGGCAGTGATCCACCCTAAAACTCTAGATATTTGGTGATTTGCACTGTTTTTTCCTTTTCTCATATCTCCAGTGGTTAGCACAGCGCTTGGTGCACAGCAAGCACTTAATAAATCCTTGGAGTTTTTGTTGTTAATGATTTTATCTTTAATCTTTCAGGTCTGGAGGCATCTCAAGATTACTCTCTGCTATTTCTAAACAGTGTTTCCCAGATATGGCTTAAGCCTTAAATTTTCACTGATCATTTTGATAAGGCCACCACATTCTTATATTGCTTCCACTTTACTCCTATTATCAGATCCCTCTGCATTATGCTACAGTTACTAATGAGAGAAACAGACTGAAAAAGAAAGAGAACGGAGACAGAGAACAGAGACACAGAGAGGGACGGAGAGATGGAGATCCAGTTAGAGACCTAGAGAGAGAATGACGGAAATACAAAAAGGCAAAAAACAAACAAACAAACAAAAAACAGAGATAAGGAAGTAAAGCAGAAAGGCAGAGACAGAAAGACAGAGCTAGAGACAGATAGAAACAAAATAGAGAGACAAGAGAGAAAAAGAAACAACAAAAAGGGAGAAGTAATGAGAAAGACAAACAAAGGAGACAGAAAGAAAGACACACAGAGACAGAAAGAGAAGGAGCAACGGTTAAAAATGGAGAGATGAAGGAAAGGATAAAGAGAATGAAGCCATAAATATGATCATAAATATAGGGGATGCCTGAATGATGATCAATTCTGTGGACTGTGCCCTGGATAAACACTGCCACCTGATGGCCATGACAAGTGAGACTATGTTGCATGATTGGAATTCATTTAAAAAGCACAATGAGGTAGGGAGTGTTTTCTATGCAAGTTTCTTTGAAAAATGTGGGAGGGTACAAGGCTAGTGGAAATTACTACCTTTCATCTACCTGGACACCAGTACTAGGAGTTCCCACAACTTGAAATGAATAAAAGTGAGCTTTTAAGTAGACAGAAGAACACATTCTTTGTAGTTGTGGGACCAAAGAGACCAGAGAATTTGATGAAGCAGCTGTTAGTAGAGGCTCCTGAATCTCTTCTGAATGTTCCCATTACAAATGTTGGTAGGTTGAGGGGCACAAAAGAAGCTAACCGAAAACAATAATCTTCTCCCATTTGGATCAACCATTCGAGCATTTATTGGGCTTTGCTGCACATTTAGCCCTTTGCTAGATAATGTGGGGTGGTATATAGCAGGCTTTGGATATAAAGGACAAGACAGGACCTACTCACTGGTAATTTTTTTTAACATTTGAATTTCCTATTTATTTTTAACATCTTTTCTTTTTAAACTTTGAGTTCTAAATTCTCCTTTTCTTTCCCACCACCTAGCACATCCACATCCACTGAGGAGTCAAGCAATATATTAACTACACATGTGAAATCACTCAAAATAAGCTTTTTTTTCGGCAATTGGGGTTAATTGACTTGCCCAGGGTGTTTGGTCTGAGGCCAGATTTGAACTCAGGTCCTCCTGACTTCAGGGCCAATATGAAGTGTGGTCCATTGATGTGGACTGTTAGCAGTTAATGTGAAGTATTATGAAGGAGAAAGCTAAGGGATAATGGGGGAGGGCATTTTATTTTAAATCCAACTGTAGGCTGATAAGTTTCCAAGGCTTCAAAGGATTTTAGGCAAAGGACTAATACTGAATCTAATTCAACAAACTGAGTTTCAATGACTCAAAATTAATAAAGGAAAAAAATGAGCAATTCCTTACTCCTTTATACTCCTATATAAAACTGACATACCAAAAATATATGATTTTTTTTTTCAGTTCTGCATCTCTATTCTCATCAAAGTTCCCAGATAGTAAAGCAATAGATAGATATTTGTATACAGGAAGCATGTGTATTGGATGTAAGACTCACTTCCTTACCACACTTAGATATAATATATATATTTCCTATCAAAGTGGAATTGTGCAATGTCACAGACATCCAGGCAGAATCTTCTGATTGGGGCATTGTAGTATCCCAATCAGTAATGACAGTTCTCACATTTCTGTGGCTAGCTAGCTCCATGCCTTTTCACTGGTCTTACTCTAAAACTGGGCTTGGTCCTAGTCAATTGGAAAATGTCATCCTAGGTAGCAGAAGTGCTCTTATCTGGCTGACTGATTTAATATTTTCATGGTTCAATTAGGACTGTCAATGGGACATTAAGCTCTACCAAGTTATCTCTCAAGCCAGTACAAACATTGATTAGTCTTACTCAGAGAATCAGAGGGTTATCTAAGTCACAACATTTATTTTCCCTAGGGAGGGCATGAAAACAGTAGTGTTCTGAGCATGCAGCACCTTCATTTCTCCTATTTCCTGCCAGTCACCATTGCCAAATCTGAAAATACTCCTGCTTCATCTGAATAATGTTGTGTTGGGTAGTGAAACTGTAGCTTATCTCTCTCCTTCAGCACTGGCGCTCCTGAGGGGAGCAGAGAAGTAGAAAATGGAATTCAAATCAATCTGAAAGATTTATGAGACCCAGAGAATGAAGTCAACACTGGCTGAGGTGAATCATGATTAGTTTTCCCTATAACATAAGAGGAGACTGAAGAAGGAGAACGTCTCATAGGAACAGAATATTGGAGTTAGGAGGTACCTCAAAGATCATCTAGTCCAATCTTCCACCTGAAGAGAAAGAAAGAAAGAAAGGGAGGAAGGAAGGAAGGAAGGAAGGAAGGAAGGAAGGAAGGAAGGAAGAAGAAGGAAGGAAGGAAGGAAGGAAGGAAGGAAGGAAGAAAGAAAGGAAGGAAGAGAGAGAGAAAAAAAGGAAGGAAGGAAGAGAGAGAGAAAAAAAGGAAGGAAGGAAGGAAGAGAGAGAAAGAAAGAAGGGAGAAAAAAGAGAGAAAAAAGAAAGAAAAGGAAGGAAAGAATATGGAAAATCTAAATCATACAATATTAGAGTTCAAAGCAAGTTCAAAGCTGTAGCCAGCTTGTACCTGTAAATTTTCAGCGTAAGCATTTACATGTCAGAAATTGGCAAATAAATTGGGGCTTGATTTATTGTTCGTTGACTGTCTAGACAATAAAAATAAATGTCAATTCAGATTAAACTTGAAAGTGTGTCCTGTGTGCTTTTCTTCTTCTTCTGGGGAACCTGTTATTAACCATTTCCCTGCATACCCTTGATTCAAAGGGACCTCAGAAGTCATGAACGCTCACCTGCAACTGAACAACAGTCCTCTCTACAACATCCAGCTGATGTCTGAAGACTTCTAGAGAGAAGGAAACCACTGTTCCACTTTTGGATATCTCTGATGATTTAGAAGTTTTTGCCCTTAACGTTAGGCCTAAATCTGTCTCTGCAAATTCTTCCTCTTGTTCTCAGTTTTTCCCTCTAAGGCCACGCACAGCAAGTACCATCAACATGACAGCCATCTTTCAAGTACCAGAGAACCAGCGCAGCACGTTGCCTGGCACATAGCAGGCACTTAATAAATGTTTATTAATTTAGTAGCTATCAGATACTCTTTTTCTTTTTTCTTCTGTCTTCTCCAAGCTGAAGAGCATCTCTTTTTTCAACCAATCTTTATATGTCATGAATTCAAGGCTCTTCACTGTCCTCATTAGCCTCCTTTTGCTGTCACTCAGTTTATCAAGGCCCTCCCCAAACCCAACACAATACTGCAGTTGTGGTCCTGAGTTCAGAAGTACTATTGTCTTTGGAGTCCCAACATTGTCTCTTTGGACAAACCTAAACAAACATTAGATGTTCATTCATTGAACCTGTAGTCCACTAAAGCCCCACTAAACCCCCACTAAAACCCCAGATCTCTTTCAGATTAACTTCTTTTTAGCCATGTCTCCTTTATCTTGTACTTGTAACATTAAATTTGGGAGCCCAATAATTCATTATTCAGCAATTGTACTTATCTCTATTAAATTTCACGAAATTAGAGGAAATTCATCTCATTAGAAACATCCTGATCTGTCATGTCAAGCTGTTTTGGGATCCTGACGAAGCAATAATAATTAGTCATAATTACTAGCATTTATATTTGTTCAATTGTGCCTGACTCTTTGTGACCCCATTTAGGGTTTTCTTGGCAAAGATAATGAAGTGATTTACCATTTCCTTCTCCAGCTCCTTTTACAAATAAGGAAACTAAGGCCAACAGGGTTAAATAACTTGCCCAGGGTCACATAGCTAGCATAGGCAGGATTCAAACACAAATTTTCCTGACTCCAGGCCCAGTGCTCTATTCACTGTACCACCTACCTGCTCATCAGTCAATAACATTATAGCCTAAGTCAGGCCAGAAGCAGATGGTGGTACTGCGGATGGAATTCTGGGCCTGGAGTTAGGAAGACCTGAGTTCAAATCCTACCTCAGGCACTTACAAGCATATTATTATTCTACATGATGATAATGATGCTGATAACTCAGTGAGTTTAAATGATTTTCACATTATCATCAGGTTTGGAGCCATGACAAAAACTTTTATTTGTATGATTAAAAAACCTTTTCATTTTACCTTTTTAGTTGCAGTATTGGGGTGCAGGGGGATGATAAGGGTGGGGTTCATAGAATTCTTTCAAAGCTAAAGAGATCTAAGGTCATTGAGCTCATCACTTCTTACAGCACAGTAGTACTCCATCATAATCATGTACCACAACAGGTGCAATTTCCAGTTCTTTGTCACCATAAAGAGAGCTACCATAAACATTTTAGAACATATAAGTTCTTTTCCTTTTTTTCTAATCATCTTTGGAAATAGACCTAGTAGTGGTATGTCATTTTGACTATTATAAATACCCAAATTAACTAGAAAAGACATACAAAGAAAGATACTACCTGCATTTAGAGAAAGAACTGATAAATAGAAGTATGTACAGAATAATTTTACATATATACATATTTGTGTCTAATGGTAGCCATCTCTAGGGCAGGGAGAAGGGGAGAGGGAAGAAAAAAAGGAAAAAAGAAGAAAAATCTACATGATAACTTTATTATACATTTAAAAAGAATAGCAAGTTGTAGTACACATAATAAATTGTGGCATGTGCAATCATTTTTTTATTATATGGTGTTATAGAAAGGCTTGTGTTATTTCATGAATTAGAAATAAAATAAATTAAAAAAAAAACCTAAGGAGAGCTCTCAAATGTTATCCAGTCAGCCTCATGAATCTAAATGAAAATGAAAAGAGCCAAGTGCTTTGGAATGTAAATCATACTCATTGTTAAATGAGAAACCCTATAAGAAGTATATAATAACCATCATGAGAGGGAAAAAAAAGTGAATTTCTTTCCCAGTAGTGCTGCAGAGACAATTGTGTTTGGTAGCAGGGACCCCAGATCCAGCCTATTGTTCCTTATCCTTTCCTCCACTCCCTCCCCATCTCCCTTTTCCTCCTCCTCTGTCTGCCTCCTCCTCCTTCCCTCCTCCTCTTTCTCAGCACTGGAGAAAGCAGGGAATCTAATTGTGGGACCTCAGTTCTTTACATTGGAGGAATACTGATAAGGAATACATAATACAGATGTCTAAGTGAGATAGTAGTTTCTAGACATCAGGAAATAGGTGAATAAGTTTTCAATCAGTATATTCTAATTCAGATAGAGTAATAATTGATTTAGTTAGAAGAAAACAGTTGGGAGGGATGGTATAGTAAAAGGACAAGAGAAAGCTCAATCCAGACCCATCACAGACCTCCCTTGTCCCTACCACACCAAGACATAGACTTGAAGACACTGCAATGGCACAATTTTCTAAACCAAATCATATGGAGGGACTGATGACTGTTCTTTTTCTAAAAGAAGTCATGGATCCTGCAATCATTTAAAGTAAGGTTGACTTAGCAATATGTGGCCTAGTCCAGTGGAAAGAATTCTGGATTTGAAGTTAAGAGGGCCTGGTTTTAAATCCCAATCCTGCTGCTTACTATATGACCTTGGGCATCAATTTCCCTTTGTGTAAAATATGGAAGTTGGACTAGATTAGATTATTAATTCCTCTCAGTTAATTTTTTTTTTTATCACATACCACCAATGTATTTAAATTATTTATTTATTGTGAATTATATGGAGACAGGGGCAGCTAGGTAGTACAATGAATAGAGCACCAGCCTGGGAGTCAGGAGGACCTGCGTTCAAATTTGACCTCAAAAATTACTAATTGTATGACCCAAAGCAAGTCAGTTAACCCCAATCGCCTGCCTTCCCCCCAAAAAGAGAAAAAATATACACTGAAAACATAGCAGAGGAAATAGAAAGCTGGCCTAGGAACATAGGTCCAAGGCTCACCTCTGACACACACTACC
Organism: Phascolarctos cinereus; assembly: GCF_003287225.1. Lineage (NCBI taxonomy): Eukaryota > Metazoa > Chordata > Mammalia > Diprotodontia > Phascolarctidae > Phascolarctos > Phascolarctos cinereus. The sequence continues at coordinate 64,862,893 of NW_027556098.1, forward strand.
TTTGTGATCCTGGGCAGACCACAAGCTGTACTGGCAGAGGAAACATCTACTTACTGGCCAGACTTCATCTATACCATCCCTCAGAGATGATGCTGCATAAGACATTCCTTTTCCTAACTCCATTATTGGAGTTAGCAGTTGGCCTAGGTGGCCGTCCCTCCCATCTCTTCCTCCTGGCTTCTCTGACTTCCTACAAGCCTCAGCTAAAATTCCACTTTCTCTGATGAGGAGACGCCGTGCTGAGTGGTGCTGTGTCAGTGTCTCCCACGTCACATAATCAGTAAGAGATTGTGTGACATGGGAGACACTGGCACAGGACCACCCAGCATGGCGTGCCCACCTCAGAGAGGGAGCTATGCTCTATGCACAAGATGTGCAAATTCGGAGAATCCACTCCAAATGATCACATGGACAATTTGTGCCTGACCTGTGGCCGAATATTCTGAGCTTGAATGGCTCTGATCATGTGGCCACACTAAAACTTGACTCTAGCAGAGCGATATATCATTTTGGCTTTCTTTGACGATGAAGGACAGCAACCAATCAAAATTCTACCTTTTGTAAGAAGCTTTTTCCTGTTCTTCTTATGGCTAGCCTCCCTCTGAGATTACTTACTAGCTGTGTGACCCTGGGCAAGTCACTTTTTCTGTCTGTATCTTGTCTGTAGATATTAAATGCATGTCATCTCCCCCATTAGACTGTAAGCTCCTTACGAGCAGGGTCTGTTTTAGGCTTTCTTTGTCATCCTCAGCACTTAGCATAGTGTCTGGCACAGAGAAGTCACTTAATAAATGCTGACATTCGACTTGACATTCTTAAATTACAGGCCAGCCAACTCACAGGCTGAGAAGGTGGCTCTTACCCAGTGTTAGTGGATGGATATGGAAAAGTCTGACAACTCCTTTCCTCAAATATGTACAACCTGACAATACAGTGCCTGTATTTCCCATCCAGCTGCTAGCTTGGATTTTGTCAGTCTCTAGAAACTCATCCTTCTTCAAACTGATATCAGCTCTGAATGGCCAATAATCTTGACTTTTATCTTGCCACTGGACTTCAACAACTCTGGAAGGGAGAGTGAGGCTGTTTCACTTAGACCTAATTCATGCTCCAGTCAAGACATCGTTCATGATGTCATTGGTCCTCTTCCAAATGAAGGACGAACAACAAATCAGCTCTGAAAATCACACCTCTTCAGTACCTCCTGAATGGTGGACCTATCACTTTCTCTGATTTGGAGAGGATGGAGAATGGACATCAGAGAGCTCCTCCCTAATTCTCTCTTTAAAAAGGGGGTCCGTGGCAAACACTTCATCATTTCATACCTGGATATAGGACTTCGTCATGTTCCTGCCATGTACCTTCCCTCTCTAACCTTCATCCCTTTTCTCTTTATGCGTTGCTCTCCTTTTCTCTAGTTCAGTCATGTCTGACTCTGTCACCCCATTTGGGGTTTTCTTGGCAAAGAGACTGGAATGTTTTGCCATTTCCTTCTCCAGCTCCTTTTATAGATGAGGCAAACAGTGTAAAGTGACTTGCCCAGGGTCACACAGCTAGTATCTGAGGCTGGATTTGAACAAAGAAAGATAAATCTTTCTGACTCCAGACTTGGAGCTCTATTCATTGTGCCACCTAGCACCTATATGTGTGTATACATATGAGTGCGTGTTTATGTATATATACTTATATGTGTGCATATACATATATATGTGCATATATGTGTATATATGTTTATACATCTTGGAGAAAGTCTCAGAAGGAAGAACTATGATTGAGAAGACAAGGAAAGGCTTCATGAAGAAGGTGGGATTTTAGCTGAGACTTGAAGAAAACCGGGGAAGACAGGAGACCAGGATGAGGAGAGAGAGAGTTCCAGGCATGAGGAACAGTCAGTGAAAATGCTTGGAACTGGGAAGTGCAATGTATTATGGGAAAAGCATAGTCCGCAAGGAGACTTGTTGTCACTGGTTTGGAAAATATGTAAATTGAAATGAAGTCTAAGAAGACTAGAAAGACAGAAAAGGGCCAGGTTATTAACGGCTTTAAAAGCCGAACTGAGGAGCCAAATGTTAGTTTCCCTCTGACAGATTTCCTAGTTATCAGATGGGAAAGCACATCAAATTCTGTAGTTCCCATATTTGAATCTGGAATCAACGGCAGAGGCTCTTGTGGTTGGCGATCTCTTTTCTTTGTGATGACAAAGACTGCCCCCAACAATGATTCAATCCATTAATAAAGATGTTCCCACCCAGAGGGTTTGGGATTTGCCTGACAGTGATGTGTGGCATGATTTCTGGGAGCTACGTGGAGCTAGCTGGAAGAGGAGACATCAAGAAATTCAGGCTGAGCCATGCCAGAAAGCGAGACAGAGGAACTTCTAGAGAGCTGGCCAGCTCCACCTGCTGGGGACAGCAGGCAGAGGGACTTGTCTATCAGGAGTATAAGTAACTGAGAATCCATGCATCCATGGAGGGGATTTCCATTAGGATAAAGCAAACATTTGCTAAGGGTTCTGTTTGGGGTTTCTTTTTGTTTTTCTTCCAGGTTTTCATAAAACTTACCTTTTTTATTTTTGCGAACTGCTTTGCTTCCAAAGTGAATCATTGTCACCAGGTAAGCTGAGGTCAAGTGGTAGAAGCTGGAGAAATGAGAAACTGCCAAAAGTAAATCCATGCCCTTCATTTTATGAGTCCCTAGGTTACATGGACTTTTAATTCAACAAACTTTTATTAAGCACCTACTGTGTATAAAGAGAAAGGAAGTTAGGTATAGTGAATAGAGTCACAAGACCTGGGTCTGAGTCCTGCCTCTGACACACAATGGCTGTGATGCCAGGCAACACCTAACTCAATGCCGAGGACTACTCAGTAAGACAACAACTTGCAGATACGTTGCCACTCTTCATTGGTAGAGGGAGTTTCCTAACAGGGAGTTCACTATATCAATGAGAGGCAGAGAGAAGCAGAGACAGAGACAGAGAGAGAGAGAGAGAGAGAGAGAGAGAGAGAGAGAGAGAGAGAGAGAGAGAGAGAGAGAGAGAACATGGTGTAGCAGCTAAAAAAAACCTGAGAAATCAGGAAGTCAGGAAGACTGGGTTACAAGTTTTACTCCTGATAAATAGTAGCTGCCATGTGCAAGTTATTTTTTAGTGCCCCAGAGAGCTTTCTATGACTCCAAGTTATAGAGGAGTTGCTGGTCTGCATCGGGGTAGGGAGTTCACAGCCTGACAAAATCACAGTCCAGACTAAAAAATCACAAAATAAAGGACTATCCTGGGAGCTGGAGTTAACAAAAACAAAATAGTTCTTGTCCTTAAGGAGTTTTGATTCCACTAGGGAGGGGAAAGAGCTATAATATGCTCATTTAAGCAAATACAAATTTAACTATAAATTCTTAACATTTATAAAACAAGATTTTATTCTAGGAAGATAGGAAACTAGAATCAATCTTATCAGCAAATGTTGCACATGTGTGTGTTCCTCAAATAATTTTTGTTCAGAATTTGTAGCAGTTTTTCTTGAGTTTGTACAAAGTCAAGGTTATTCTGTCAACTCCTATCTCCATCAAAAGACAAAATCCCTGGTACTCTGTCTGAGCCAGTAGCCAAGAGCCGGATAGATCCAGACTGTCAAATGAAGTAGTCCCAGAAGGGCCTCTTCGCACACTGCAGTTGTTGACAACCAGTTCTCTCAAGGGGACGATTTAACATCAAGTGAGCTCATTCTAAGAGACTTTCTAATGCTGACTTTTCAAACTCAAGGTCACTGCCCATTGTGGTATGACACCTTTTCTTGTGGTGGCAAAAAACTGGAAGCAAAATGGGAGCTTACTGATTGGAGAGGGGCTGAACAAATGAAAAAATTTTGCCATATTAATGTACTATAAGAAATGAGGAATTCAGAGAAACATGGGATGAACAGCATGAATGTTTAAGAGAGGGGTCTTGTATGTGTCCTTGTACGAACACAAAATGAAGAAAGCAGAATCAGGAGAACTATATTTGCAAAGGTGACAATAACATGCATAAATGAAAAGAACACACAAAGGCAGAGACTTTACTTGTAATGAAATTACATTGAAATGTTATTATTTGTAATGAAAAATCTTCTGGAGATTCTGGTTTTGGAGAACAGACAATGAAATACTTTACTCCTCTCAGTAGAGAGGCAAGAACCCAGGAGGATGGAATACTGTAGACATTATCAGATGCATTGGTTTTATGGGTCAAGTTGCTTAACTTTTTCTTTGATACTCAGCAAGGTTCAATGGGGAATTATGTTGGAAAATATCTGTCATGTAAAATAAAAACAAAAACATCAGATTTTTTAGAACCATAAAGGACAATGGTAGTCATGTAGTTATAAGGTAATTTAGCGTCACAGGAGATAGAGCACTGGTTCTGGAACCCAGGAGACCTGAGTTCAAATCCAGTCTCATATACTCACTTGATCTGGGACCATGGACAAGTCCCTTAAGCTGAACCTCTTAGTTTCCTCATCTATATAATGGAAATAATAATGTCTCCTAGGGTTGCAGTGAAATTAAAATGAAGTACTATTTATAAAGTTTTTTCAAATCTGAAAGTGCTATATAAAGGGCAAACTATTCTAACAGTCTATTTTACAAATCAGGAAACCAAGACCCAAAAAAGTTAAGTAATTTGTACAAGATCACACACAGTAAGTGGTTGAGCTTAGATTTATATCCAGGTCTTCTGACATCAAATCCAGAATTCAATAAACTCTTTAAAAAAATACAGTGTGACCTTTAGAAGAGGAAGCATCACCAATACACGCCACATTTCCTTTACCAAAATGGTCCAGATGGATGACTAGTTCATGGTTTTCCTCATTCATTTTGACAGTCAACATCTGAACTGAAATATTGAGTCATTTGTATCTGATTATTTCATTTGTCTTAATAACCATATCGCATCAACTATCTTGCAATTTATCACTGTCCAGTATTCAAGTCCTCCCAGATACTAGAGTCCTAGATCTGAATCTAAGTCTCCATGATTGGGTTTCCACTAGCTGCTGATGAGATTTCCCTAACAATGTGCTCAACCCTGCTTGGACTGCTGTCTATTGCCTGCTGTCCTGCTCCTTATACTTAGCTCTTCCTTGGATTTCCTGGTAAGACCTATCCTGTACTTGTCTGCCTTTCTCTAGAAAGACTGTCCAGTCTATCGGCCCCAATCTGCTACTTACTGAGCCACGGTGATAGTATTTGATTATACATGTGCATGCAGTGTGGGGAGGGGATAATTAAGTTGCAAAGTGGATAGTGTGCTGGGCATGAAGTCAGGAAGACTCAACTTCCTGAGTGCAAATCTGGCCTCAAATACTTACTATCTTGGGCAAGTTACTTAATCCTGTTTGCCTCAGTTTCTTCAATTGTAAAATAAGCTGGAAAAGGAAATGACAAACTACCCCAGTATCTCTTTCAAGAAAACCCCAAATGGGTTCAAAGAGTTGGACAAAACTGAAAAACAATTGAACAACAATACACACAATGAAATAACTCACTGGATAAAAGAGAGGTTGTAGGCATTCGTGGCTTAGTGACTAAACATAATCCCACCCAACTCTCTGTTACTGGTAATATCTGGTATTCTCCAACTGAGGTTCTAAATCCATCATCAATCCCAGTGGCATAACTTTTTAAAAACTCCTATTTGAAGAGTGGTCTTTGGATCCTAAAAGCAATGAACAGGAATACACACAGAGAATGATGTACCATCAAAAGAAGCATAAACACTATTTATTAGAGGCAATGACTGCAGAGAGGCAGCCAATAAAATCACATGTCCATGATATATTTAGTACAGTTATTGGGATGGGCATGATTCAGAATATAAAACTCATAATCTGTTCACAAGAAGTATAATACTCATATATACATATACAGAGCCATGACAACTTTTTGACGATAAAGGTGATTTCCAAGGAAATGTCCTATGTTTGAGAATTGGCTTTAAGACAAAAAGATGTTTTCCAAACATGTTAAATTCAAACCTGGTAGTATCAGACCTCCAAGTTGTCAATGTGACTACTGAAAGAGCCTCCTGTGCATTTTGTGGAAGCATGAGGCAAAAAAAGACAGATTTCCCAGTAGCAGATACATATTTAGGACCCTCTGAAAGAAGGGGGGGAGTAGTTTGTGGTTATTTTTATTCCCCACCCAGTCCCATATCCACAAATGTAAGTTTTTATGAACACAGGCAGTAAGAACAGTAGCATCAGCTGGACCAGGTGTTTTGTACCTCCCCACCTCCCCTTTCCAAAGTAGATGTTATTCAATGAAACCTGTTTCCACAAGGTCAAACAACCAAGGATTCATTCAGAAGCTGGATGTAAGCTGGAAAACTGGTACCAGTTCGAAACAGCCTTTCTTATTGCAACAGATTTCCCTTATGAGCTTGGTGAGAGAAACTAATGCCACTTTATAGTTGCATAGTACTTTCTGCAAACACTGTGATGATCATTATCTACTTTGATGCTGACAGCACCCCTGTGTGGTAGGCAGGTCAGCTATTACTACATTTGTTAGATGAGAGGATGGAGGGACAGAGAGGTGACCAAACTGCTTAAAGATGCATAACAGGGGCAAAACTGGGAGCCAGGAATGATTTTGCTGCCATGCATAGAGACACAATCCTAATAGAAACTTTTTCTCTACTAAGTAACTACAGAAAAGGAGTGGTTTTAAATCTTAGTCTTATTTTATTTCTAATCTTTTATTTTTGAAAAAATATTTTATATGGTCATATGTACATGTCTATGTACATTTAAATATACTTAATGTCTATGTACATTTAAATATACTTAATGTCTATGTACATTTAAATATACTTATCTGTCTAGATGCACAGTATGTACTTCTGTATGTATATACACAAGGATGTATCAGCATGTACACATGTATGCAGGTACACACACACACACACACACACACACACAAACACACATACACACACATAATGATTTGCTCTAGGCCTAAAAAACAGTAGCAAGGATGGTTGATGTGGGCTAAGAGGCAGCAAGATGGTGCATAACACAAGATATTTTGCTCTTACTTGAATGAAAAAGAGCATTTGCTGACTTTACATGCAAACAATTTTTAACTAAAAATAGTACATCACATGAGAATGCCCTTTAGGGGTGAAAAACATTATATTGTCTCATTTTCCCTGGATATAACAAAAAGAGCACATCAAGTTGTATGTCTGTGTGTATGTACATTTTATGTTTTCTATATGAAATTGAAACCAATGTGAATTACAAATAAAAATGAGAACTTTAACAAATACATCTTACTAGACAGGATAGCCTAGCAAAAAGATTAAATCCCTGACACGATATGGTTCGTTTAATGTTCTTGGTCTAAACTTATCTTATATTCCAAAATCCCATTGTTTCATTTTTAATGATGTTAGATGGTGTCTTTGTTTCAACCTGGTTCCAGGTGTTACGGGGGAAATTTTTTTCATGTTAAAAATAAAGGTATTGGATCATAGTTTTCCCTAGACAATCGAATAAATGTTACCAGCCTCATGTCAACACACATCTACACATACCCACACACAGAGTACCAAACTGAAGAGGTGAATAAGGGAGGAATGGTTGAATCAGAAACCTTCTTCAGTTTGTCATCATCACTACACACTCAGAATGCATAAAAAAAAAAGAGAGGGATTCTAAATAGTCATTGGATTCTTGGTTACTTCATTTCTTTGGGGCAGTGGAGAAGGGTGGTAGCACTAAGATTCACATCGTGATTAGTCTGTTTTTCTGAAAAATGAGTTTTTTCTTTAAGTAACGAAAACCAAAATATCTTACCTGGATAACACTGGCCTGGAATTTCCAAATAATTTTCTTATAAAATTTATATTGGTCTTGGCTGAGTTTTTTGGGAGAAATGATATTTTCTAAATTTTTTTGAATAAATCTCAGGGTTTTCTGTGACTTCACAGAATCCTGAGGCGAGAGAGGACTTTGAAAGGATAGAAGACCGCCTTCAAGGTGACCCAAATCTAATCATCCCAAAAAGAATGGTATCCTGTTTGTAGAGGCTCTCAGAGAAGAAGACTCCATAACTCCCTCAGTTAGTCATTTTAATTCTCCCATATATCAAATGCCTATTAATGCTTTCCAAAATTCCAGAGCTTCTAGAATTAAATGCACGTTTGTTCTTAGGGGCACCTGGAACCTAAAGTCTCCAGATCCAAATACTTAAATACATATGATCTGAGGGGTTGAGTTGGGAAAGTTGAGAGATCATCAAAGTGTGAAAACAGCACATTCAAGGATTTGAAAATCAAGCTCATAGGCTTTACCTTCTGTCTGTTTTCAGCATGCACAGGCAATTCGTTCCACCAGCCAGTCTGGAGAAAAGACCAGATTCTTTCTGCATTTAAGCAGAAGCCTTTTAGGCTAAGCACAAGCAGAAAAGCCAGTGTTCAGGGTTGGACTTTAATAGCTCCCCTCTTAAGAAATGCAGAGAGTGAAGGCATGGTCTCATGGTATGAGCAAAGCAGTAACTCCCAATCACTGAGCCAACTCTTACACGAGGACCATCCTTAGGACTGGTGAACAATCTGGGTGTCTGAACAGGATACTCAGGAAACCCAAGAAAAAAAGGGACCTTTTCCTCATTCTACCTAACCAACCCAATTTCAGGTTTCCCTACTTCCAAAAGCTGAGACAAAATTCCACGAAGTTCTGACCTGCAATGTGACAAAAGCATCTTGTCTCGTTTGTAGTTGCTGTTGTAGTTTTTAAACTAAAGAGGACAATGCCAACTGGGAGAACACAATTATTCATATTCACACGCACAACCTTTGTCGAACAGGGTGTCATGCATGGGACCACACTGGACTGATAACCTGCTGCTCTCCTTGCCAGTCTCTGCACAAACATACACTTTCACACACATATTCCATACTCTAATGGCACATAGAGCAAGCTAGCTTGCAGGGAGAAGGGCATGCATTTGTAGGGATAACTTTCTGTCCATTCAAAGACATGTGTGGTGTTGTTGCAGGTGGTCTGAACAAGCATCAACCAGACCCAGAAAACAAGACCAGAGGACTTGTAGACATAAGCAATGGCTATTGGGAGAAACACCATCAAACTACTGGTCCCATTAAGAACTGGAAGGGACATTCAGGTTTGGGTTTCTGTTCTGTGGATCACTTTTTTGCTGCTGGCTGGGGCTTTCAGAGTCATCCGATGATTTCAAGTCTACCCTTTCTGCTGGGTCACTGCGTCTCTGCCTTTTACATGGAAAGCAAAGATACCTGAAGCATGACAATAGGCCTTGAGTAAGACTAAATGAGAAGAGCTTTTTGCAAGGGTGGAAAAACTGGTAAAACAGTAGCATGAAGAGGATGGCTGTGCAATATGCAATCAGCAGCTTCAGGATGAGCAAGGGGGCACACACATACATGTAAATGTCTGTCTTATAGACGTACCACATGAGGAGGAGGAAGGCATTCTCAATGAATCTCAGCATGTAATAGACCGTCAACCTGTACCAGTTCTGAGACTTATTAATCAAGTCGGGACTGCTGATCTTCAGCTGTACGGCCGACCAACAGAACATGTTGATGCCTGCATACAGGAAGGTAAGGAAGCACAGCACTATGGTGGTGCCCATTCTGCTCATGGCCTTGATATTCTCTGGAAAGGGGGAGCCGCTCCTCCAGAAGAGAATCCAAGGGTAAAAAAAAAAGCCAAAGAAATTGAGGAGCACCACCGGGAGGACCCAGATCTGGAGGACGGAGCTGAAAAGGACCAAGACCACGACCCGTGTGGCGATCTCAAAGCTCCGCCAGAGGAAGATGCAGAGATAGGCTGCAGGCCTCACGTTGACCTCATACTCGTCATACTTGATCTTGATGGCCAGGATGTTGCAACGCAAGGCCCCGTACACGATGGACAGAAGGGACAGTGTCATGAAGATACCTGTAAGAGAAAAGGTGAAGTGGTCTCAAGCTCATGCACAAAGGAGCCTACATGAGGAGGATGGGATCAAAGGATTTTTAGAAGACTGATCAATCAACCCACAAGTATTAACTAAGTACCTGCTGCTGTCAGGTGTTAGGCTAGGCCCTACAGACACGGAAACAGAAACGAAACAGTCCCTGCCTTCGGGGGCTTATACTCTTTTGGGGGGGATAGCACATACCCATACAATAAGTCATAAAGTATTTTGGGGAGGCACTGGCAGTTGAGGGGCAGAGTGGATCAGTCTCATATAGGAGATGGCAGTTGAGTAGAGTTTTGAAGGGAGGTAGCAATTCTAAGAGGAAGAGTTGTAGAAGTGAGTGCATCCCAGGCATGAAAGACAGTTTGTACAAAGGCATGTGGACAGGAGATGGAACGGTGTCCTTGTCCCTTGCCAAGGAGAAATTGGAAGAATCTGCCAGGTCAGCTCAGCCTCCTTTGTTATGTTCCATGAATAGAGTCTTAAAGGGACAGATTATTTTTTCCTCCACTCTAGTTGAGACTGAAAAGTCCTGCCTGGAAGGGAAGGAGACTGTTTGTTGTGAGCACTAAGCTAAGGAAGACCAGGGTCTAAGGAAGATGGGTTCTTTTTCCCCTCTAGGTTTGGATGTGGCAGCAATGGCTGCAGTGGCATCCTCCCAACACACAAGCTGCAACAAAGAGAGATGGGTAGCGGTGATGAGAAAAGAGGGGGAGGAGAGAAAGAGAGAGAGAGAGAGAGAGAGAGAGAGAGAGAGAGAGAGAGGGAGAGAGAGAGAGAGAGAAGACAGAGAAAGACAGGGAAGGGAAGGAGAGGGGGAAGGGAGGGATGGGAGAGGTGGGGAGAGAAGAAGAGAGAAGGAGAAATAGAGAGAAAGGGAGAGAGAAAGAGAAAGGGATGGAGGGTGGGAGACAGAGAGAGAGAGAGAGAGAGAGAGAGAGAGAGAGAGAGAGAGAGAGAGAGAGACAGGGAAGGGAAGGAGAGGGGGAAGGGAGGGATGGGAGAGGTGGGGAGAGAAGAAGAGAGAAGGAGAAAGACAGAGAAAGGGAGAGAGAAAGAGAAAGGGATGGAGGGTGGGAGACAGAAAAAGAGAGAGAGAGAGAGAGAGAGAGAGAGAGAGAGAGAGAGAGAGAGAGAGAATTTACTCCAATCCCTCCCTCAAATGAAGTAGATGGTATTGACCACAGGCAGTCATCATTGACCTTGTGAAACATTATACCTCTTCTATGAACTCCTTCCTAGCACACTCATTGTCTCTTTCATAACACTTGGACGCTGCCTAGCATTGTTATGTAGTATAACCGTTTGAAATACCCATGGCTTGCCTCCTTCACTTGACTCTTATTTCTGTTAGCTCCCTAATCAATGAGAGTCATAGAGGTATTTACTACCAGAGTAAAACAGTCAGTGCAATTAAATGTTCTTCAGTTATGGGTTTTGCCTCAAATGCTAATAGCACACTTGATGTGGAAGCAGAAAACAGAATTTGGGGGAAGAAAGAACTTTTAGCTACAAATCAAGACAGGAACCTAGAATTCGGTTGTACCACTAACTCATTCGTTTGACTTTGGTCCTTTTGACCTCACCATTATGGCCCCAGGAAGCTGGCTCAACATCCAGCAAGATCACATCAGCCTTGGTACTTACACCCCAAAAGTACCTTCTGCCCCTGGGACCCTCCTGATTGGAAGGCGGAGTGGAGAGCTCTTCCCAGAACCTCCATTTAAGGAGGGTGCCCAGCCCAGGCATCTCATTTTCCACCCAGCTGCATTCCTTAACAGCAACTTGGTGGCACAGTGGATAGAGTGTCTGTCCTAGAGTCAGAAGTTCATCTTCCAGAGTTCAAATCTGGCCTCAAGCACCTGGGCAAGTCACTTAACCCTGTCACTTTCCTTATCTGTAAAATGAGCAGGAGAAGGAAATAGCAAACTACTCCAGTATCTTTGCCAAACAAACAAACAAAAAACCCCACAAGCCAAATGGGTCACAAAGAGTCAGATACATTGAACAATAACAACATTGCGAGCTCCCCTCCCTCCCCCTTTCTTTTCTTCCCCCCATTAGATCGTAAGCTCCTTGAGGGCAGGGACTGCCTTTCTTTTTTGTATTTGAATCCCCTGCCCTTAGCCACAGTGCCTGGCTTTTAGCCTGTAATTTCATCATCTATAAAAATGCTGATTTTTAACACCTGTTCTTGTCACATTTTAAAAGCCATATGATACAGCCATCCAACTTGCCATCATTTTAGAACACACGTGAAGCTATAGTTGCTTTTATACATTCAGAAGTTATAAGAGAATCTTCATTTGGGGGTATGGGGAACAGGTTTCAAAACTTGTGATTAGATCGATGTAGGTAACTCCTGCTTGGAAAACTCCCTTCCCTGACACAGAATCTTCATTATAGGGACACAAAACTCCAACAATTTTAGTTACTGAAAAAAAGTGAAAATCTAAATTTTATGTTTTATTAGGTACAAGCAGCAACTACTGCTAACATTTTTTTAAAATTATTTCAATGTAAACAGCATTTAGCAGTAGAAAAAGAGACAATATGGCATAGTAGAAAGGTCTCACAATCAGGAGGTCTCAGTTCAAAATCTTGCTTTGAAACTAGCTGTGTGATCATGTCAAGTCAACTTCTTTGAGCCACAGTGTCCTCATCCATAAAATTGGGAGAATAAAACTCATACTGCCTATTTTATATTATTTATAAGAAAAGTGCTTTGTAAAGTGCTATTAAGTGAGTTATTATATAAAAGGGGAGGAATGGTCATAATATTCAGAAGTTTTAAACACAATCACAATAGGAGCCTTACTTTAAATAAATAGCTCTCTCAAACTGTAAATTTAAAATTATCAACATTTTTCTCTGTGAATTAGACTGGGGTAGCTATTTCATATGCTACAGCATTAGCAAAATTATTTTATATTTGTCTGCAGGTAATCTACTATGCTTTTCGATGAAGTATTTTTAGTGTGTTTTTTTCTACTGTTAATAAAAAGTAAACCATGATTATTTGCCATGCAGATGGAAAACAGAGATGGCATTCCAGGCTTAGAGAACATTGCGAACAATGATATAGATGTGAAGCGATATGGGAATGTATGAGGGTCAATGAATAATTCACTTTGCCTGGAGCACAGCATACACAGAATGAGCATTTATTAAGCACCTACTATATACATATCAGGCAGTTATGCTAAGTGTATTATAATTGTCATATCATTTATCCTCACAACAATCCTGAGAGGTAGGTGCAATTATTATCCTCATTTTACAGTTGAGAAAATGGAGGTTAAGTGACTTCCCCAGCTTACATGGCCAGTAAGTGTCTAAAGTTGGATTTGAACTCAGGTTTTCCTGACTGCCCACCTAGCACTCTATCCAAAGTACCACCTAGTGGAATAGTGTGAGATAAAGCAGAAGAGGAAGGTAATTAAAGATTGTAGAAGTCTTTGAATGACAAAGATTTCTCCTTTCTTCTCTCACTATTTCTAGTATCCTGCCTAGGGCCCCTATCCGCTGACCTTGTCTTAGTGCTAGGAATATAGTAGGTGCTTAATAAATACTTGTTGACTGACTGACCATTAGTTCAACTGGGACAAAATCAGGGTTAAGAAACTTTATTGAAGAATTAAGGGAAAGAATAACAATAGCATAAGGTATGAAGCTTAAAGTTCATAGAACTTTCATAGAAGCTATCATTGTCATTGCATTGACTTGGGTTCTTCCTCTTTTTTGCTACCTGACATGACACTGCCTTGACTAAGCCTCCTCTCTTGATCTTCTCCTTTGCTTTGTATTCCCCTCAGTGCCTAGAAGAGTGCCTTCTATACAAGAGGAGCTCAATCAATGTTTGCTGAATGAATAGAATTTGTTATGAAAGAATACTAAACTAACACCACATGATTATATCTCCCCACACTTGCTTCCTGAGTTTCCCTTGAGAAATGAACTAATCAAATCTCATCACAGGAAGGCAAAAAAGTTATGTCCTTTCACCCATATAATTGAATTTGTTTTGGAAACACTTTTATTGCCCCATATTGACCAAATGCCAAATAATAATTTAATATAGCAAGAGCTCAGTGCTTCTGGAAATCTCAGCTAAAATTAATTTTCCATAAAGGTAGTCAGGAAGAAATATTTACACCAAGATCATATCCAATTATTCAATAATATGTTATTTTTCAAAGTCTGAATAACAGAAATCTTCTAATTGCAGAAAACCATTTTAAACGTCAGGAAGCCTATCAAAGAATTTATAGCACTGCAGTAAATATCTCCTTCTCATCCTCACTTCCTTTCCTCCTCCCTTTCCCCAGGATGCAGTGTGGTATAGTGGGGAAAAGTGCTGGATCTGAAGTCAAAGAGCTGGATTCAAATCCTAAGTCTGGCTTTTAAAGTGTGAACTTAGGAAGCTCTATTTCTCTGGGCCCAAGTTTCCTCATCTGCCAAAGAAGGGTTTGTTATAGGTTAGTAGTTATCAAAGTATGGTCCAAGGATGCCTGATCCTTTCAGGAGGTCCATGAAGTCAATTATTTTCATAATAATGCTAAGATGTTTCAGTTTCTAATGTGGTAAAATTGCACACATAGATACACATAAACAAAATATCTTCAGGGTTCTCAATAGTTTTTAAGAGTGTAAAGAGGTCATAAGTTCAAAAAATTTTAGAACCACTGGTCTAGATGAACTAATTTGCTGTTATCGGTCGATAATGTCCAACTCTTTGTGAGCCAATTTGGGGTGTTCTTGGCAAAGAAAATGGAGTGGTTTGCCATTTCCTTCTCCAGCTCATTTTACAGATAAGGAAACTGAGGCAAATAAGATTAAGTGACTTGCCCAGGGGTCACACAGCTGATAAGTGTCTGAGGCCAAAATTGAATCCAGATCTTCCTGACTCTAGGCCTAACCATCTATCCACTGCACCACCTAGCTGGCCCCTGACTCAGATACTATGGCTCTGTGCTTAACAGAGGATCCAAAATTTAGTGCTGAAAGGAAACTTAAAGACCACCCAGTCCAACCCCTTGTCCAAGTACTGGGTCAATATTTGGTGAGATGGATTTCCCAAGGGTTCAATATGAAAATCCATTTAATAAAAAAAAAATTCAAATGCCCCCAGGTTAAAAACAGAAAGCAACTCTCTAAGGAAATGAAAAAACATTTCACAAGAAGATTAAAAGCAGGTAAAAGCCAAAGGTAAGGAAATTAAAAGCAATGAGCAAGAAGTTCTCTGGGGCCTCAAGAGCTGTCTGCTGCAGATTTAAGATTGCCCAAAGGGACTTGTGCCAGATCCCCATCAATCTACCTGGGAGAAAAACTCATTCAATCTGCTCCAGGTCTGGTCCTTAACAACAATCCTGGCTGTGCTGTGGGATTGTGAGGAGCTAACTCAAGCCTCCCCAGTTCCACTACAATCCTGGCCCATAACACTGCTCATTTTACAAGTGAAATAACTGGGGTTCTGGGAGTGTATGATCTTGCATGCCCAGGGTTATACCAGTGGTTGAGTGACAGAGACAGGATTTAAACCCAGATGTTCTGCTAAAACCCAGTGCCCTTTGCCAGGCACCACAGTGCCTACCTCAAGCTATCATTGTCATTGCATCGACTTAATGGTTATTAGGCACCAAGGCACTCTGCTCTCTAAAGGCATCTTCTCCTGTACCAGATATGTTCTGTTTTACTGTAGGAAGAATCATTTCTAAGGCTGTTTTTTCAACTCAAAAATTCCTTGAGCCTATATCTTTACAATTTCATGACAAAATAACAATTAGTCCCATGTTTTACAGAGGCAAGACTATGCAGCAGTTTGGCCCCGGATCCTATACTGTGAAGTACCTTCATTTTTTGCCCTTTACATAGTAGATGTGAGAAATAATCAGGAAATTGCCAAGTGCCAAGTACCAACCCTACCTTGCTCCCAGTTCCAATGAACTATCTTGGGGTTCACTTTTTTTTTAAATTGTGATTTCTTATGTGGCTCATTTAAAAAGAAAATACATTGTAATCATCTGGCCACCTTTGGTACCTATGACTGACCTTTCAGGATTCTCAGTGTCTATTTGGCTTTGGGGAGTTAAGAGTAGTTAAAACGAAGAAAGGTAATCACCAGGATGAGTTGACACCCTCCTCCCTCCATTTACCCTAACAGGTTAATCCTCTCCATCCTTACCATAAGGAAGGTGGCAGGCAGACTGCTCTGAGGGACTCCAGAGTGCTGAAGTACAGAAGATGTGACTAATAAACTTGATAAACCAGAAAGGGGGGCTAGCAGGAACCGAAAATTCCATCCAATGTTATCAGATTTCCCTCAAAGGAATCAATAACTCACAGAGAGCTACTGGGGAATTTAGCACCCAAACTCAGGTTTGGGCCCCCTAGATTCATCCCTCTACCCCAAGGTTCTTTACCTTTTTTGTGCAATGGATGCCTTTGGAAGGCTGGGAAAACCCATGGACCCCTTATCAGAATATTTGTTGATAACATTTACAATTGTAGGAAATGATAAATTTCATTTAGAAGTTAATAAAAATAAAGACGTATTTTTTTTTTTACCCTCCAAGTTCATAGTCTCCTGTAATCTATCCAAAAGCCCCTCTGTAGACTCCAGGTTAAGAATCCCTGCTCTGAGCCATGCAGTGCCTGGGGAGGGTGATGCTGATAAAAGATCAGATGCAATGAACCACTCAGGAAAGATAAGCTGATGAAGCAAACAGGCATCAATGCTTGATCACAGAAATGCCTTGGCTACCTAAAGCAACACCCTTTCACCCACACCACACATACAAACACATACTTAAAATAATCAATAAAAATACGTTTCCTTAAAACCTATTCTTGTTTAACTAATTTAGTATATTAGACAAATGAAGAATGAAGCCAATGAATAGTATATACATTTTTGTCTATATGTATAAATAATACACAACATACTATGTATATATGTACTCAATAACTTAGAACTTCACTAAGACTTTTGGGACACCTTTCCGATGTTTAAATGGCAATCAGTTAGAAGCAAACTGTTTTCTGTGTTAAATACTAGACAACTCTCTTGTTAAAGGAAGACTTCATCACAGATTCCCTGGGGAGTTGTACAATGGTGAAGGACTTTCAGACTAGAAATCTTAGTAATGAGGTGAGAGGCTCTAATTTAAAAAAACCAAACTGTAAGACAATACTACTAGGGTCTAGCTCTGAAGGCTATATCAGCATAAAGGAAGAGAGAAGTAGTAAGGAGTGGCAGGATGACTCAGGTGTAGGATTAAATAATAATAATATAGTCTTAACACAGGCTCAAGAACTCCTAGTCCTAACCTAGGAAGGGTCTTTCTGGCTCCACTACTGGACTTAACCGCTTGGTTTCTGTAATTATAAAATGTTTCACCTGGTCCTACTGATTCTGAAGAATCTTGGCAAAGAAAGATGGGAGTGTATGCCAGATTGTTCAATGATGAGTCAGGAGTAAATCTGAAGAGGAGGAGGAGGAGCAGGAGGAGGAGGAGGAGGAGGAGAAGCTGCTGACATTTACATTGCACCTTAAGGTTTACAATGTACTTCATAAATATTTCATTTTATTCTCACAATAGCCTTAGAAGGCAGGTGCCATTATCACCTCCATTTTAGAGATGAGGACACTGAGGCAGATGGTGATTAAGTTACTTGCCTGGGGTCCCAAACTACTATCTGAAGTCAAATCTGAACTCAGGTCTCCTTGATGTTAGGTCCAGAGCTCTATTAAACTTAGTTATACCAAAGTACTACTATGCAAGGGAAAACTCAGACCCAGGTATTAGCTCCAGAGCCCTCTTTGGAGGTGCGGCAGAGTGGGAGTACATATAGTTAGATGGTTTTGTAAATGGATTGTGAATACACTTAGGGATTGTACCACTGGTCATGAACTCAATGTAATGAAAAGTATGGTGCTGTAGTAAAAATCCATGCTGAATGAAAAGGCCAGACAATGCAGAGAGAGTATTGTTTTGTATATGTTTTCAGATAGGAGCGATGTTGGTGAAGAAAGGCAACTGTACATACTAGATTGGCTTCTACAATAAAGTACCTGCCAATCCCACTGTGAGGACTTATATAGTATTCTCACCTCATGAATCAAAAGAAGCCTGGGATGCCCACTATCTTAAGTCAGGAACGTGCTCTAATGTCTGAATGTCCCCTTTTCCATCAGTGGGGAGTTTGATTATGAACCAGTTGCCAATTTCCCATGCATTCTCCCCACCGTAAGTCAGCACCAGTTCCCAAATCATGGTCCGCACTGCAGGTACAGGCTCCTGGATCCTGACTTCCTTTACTTAATGCTTGACCCTGCTTGATCTAGAGAAGAATTCTATTTTTTAAAAAACTGACTTTACTGGTTTGGGTGCCAAAGAACCTGACCTGTACCTATTCTCCCTGACTGCTACTGGTATTGTGACTATTTCCCCTCAATAAAATTTGGCTATTTTAATTTGTCTCTGTAAGTTCTTGCCTCCTGTTGTGTTCTGCCTTGGAGTGATTCTCACCCCTCTGCCACCCCCTGAAATATAAGTGGTACCTGAGAGAGTATTTCCATACCTTCCATATTCTTCCATTGCCACACATTCCCTGGAATCCCAAACCTCACTCAAGCTACATCAAGACATCTACTTGGTATAACAGACGTTCACGACTGGCAAGACAGCAGAGTAGTCGTTTTCCACCTAACTTTCTTATCTAAAAATTCCAGATGAAGAAAATATACAGCAAAGGAAGGAAATTTATAGTAGTTAAAGATGATTTCACAAAATAAGAAGACAGGGACTCATTGCACAAGGTTAAAACCTCATGAAATAATACTGGAAAACTTGAATATGCAATGCTCCAACCATCCTCCCTACCCCTAGTCCTCCTTAGGCCAGTTGTAAGCAGCCTCATAAGCTTGTACTTCAGAGTCCACCTGAGGTGGCCCCTGCCCGGTTTACTCAAGTCAGTGACTCAGTCCGAATACTGCCAAACCCTATAGGTGTTGGGGGAAAAAATTATTCTTTCCATCCACATGAAATAAAGGCAGTGTAAGAAGGTATACAGAAGTTGGATAGAGATTATGCAACGTGGAGATGGCTGTAAGGAAAGAGGCTTCCATGCCTTAGGGAAACATGATAAAAAAAAGACTAGGCAGAGTCAGTCTACTCCTCGTGAGAAGGAACTCAGCCAGACCCAGCCATGACACTTCTCAGCTCAAGTAGTCTCAAGTGTCAGGTGGAAAATAAAGGTATTTAAGTGGCAGAGTAGATAAAAGTGTTGGACCTAGAGTCAGGAAGACATGAGTTCATATCTGGTCTCTAAATATTCAAGTCACTTAACTAGTGTCTAATTCAATTCACTCATTTGTAAAATAAGAAGGTAGATATCACCTGCATCCCAGGGTAGGTGATAATGATAAAATGAAGATAAAATGAGATAATATTTGTAAAGTGCTTAGTGAAATTCAAATGCCAGCTATTATTGTTGATATTATTATTATTATTATTATTATTAGCAGGGGAAGAAAACTGAGTGAAAAACTATAAAGCTGATTCTTTACATTGGTCCATGAACTTGTTTTTTAAAAAATATTTTGGCAATTTCAGTACAAAATTTCAATTTCAATATAAAATTTCAATATAATTTATTTCATTTGCAATCCTTTATATTTTATTTTATGCATTTAAAAATAATTCTGAGAAATGGCAGACAGTCTTCATCAGACTGTCAAAGGGATCCATGGCATGAAAAAGGTTAAGAACACCTGGTGTAGAGAGAAACCAGAGACAAGCTACTGGGAAGTTCAAGAGAGAAAGGCTGGGTCTCAGTCTATAACCAAAAATACCAACAATGAGATTAAAAGACAAAAGGAAAAATCAAAACCCCACACTTGGAACTCCAAAGTAAATAGTGCTACATTTCAGAATTTCAATATAAAACAATAAATTTTTGCAAGCAGTGACCTTTTGCTATGAAAGAACACCAATTTTAGTAACCCAGAGTCACTCCATAGACTAAAAAAAAAAATCATAGAAAAAAATGGAATATTCTATTCTAAAAAACCAAGAAGTTCAAGATGCAATGCCAAATCAAGCTTGAAAAGTTAACCCTAATCACCAAGGGTGGGGAGGAAGAAGACAGACCTGTCATAAAATCTGAAACATTCCTATGTCCAGCCGCAAAAAACGCAAAAAAAAGCAAGCTCAGCATTCAACTTACGAATACCTCAAACCAGAAATACAAGAATGATAAGTGCAATTATCAAGACTAAGTAATTAAATTAATTCTTTCCAAATTCTAGACTATTTTTTAAAAAATTGTATCAAAGGGTGAAAGAAAAAACAAGAAAGAACAAAGAAAGAGCAAAGAGGGATTTAAAAAGTATCTAAGGTGGTAAACATTTTAAGGGATCTTAAAAGATTGCAAAGGTGGAGCAGCTAGGTGGCGCAAGTGGATAGAGTACTGGGACTGGAGTCAGGAGGACCTGAGTTCAAAACTGTCCTCAGACCAGACACTTGACACTTACGAACTGTGTGACCCTGGGCAAGTCACTTAACCCCAAATGCCTCCCCCAAAACAAACAAACAAAAAATCATTGTGAAAGGAAGTAGAAAGAGCTGGATTAATGTTTCACTGAATGAGTCCCACACTCCTCTATACATCAATCCTTTTCATGGTTGGAGGGAGGGGGATAGTGAAGAGACACTGAGGAAAAAGCAGTGCAAGAGATAGAAGGAAGATGGGGATGCACCTTTACCCAGTATGGATATAAGCAAAGAAGAAAGAATAATTTATTAACTCTCTCAACAAGTTGGGGGCAATCATGAGAAAATAGGGATGGATCAATAGAGAGAAATGTCTGGGACTGGGGTGATAGTGGAAGGGATTAAAGAATGTTCCTACAGGGTGTGTAGGGTGAAAAAATGGTAAGTTTTTCTGAGGAGAATATACATCAACATGCATTGAATTCTTGCCATAAAAGATGCTAAATTAGTCCATGATACTGTTAGAGTTAACACTGAAAATGCCTTTGTCTATAGTCTTTTATGCTGGATGTTAGCTAATAGAGTATGAATCACAAGTAAAATTTTAAGGTCAGGAGAAACCTTAGAGACAATCTGGAAATACAATAACTGGCTTTTTAGCTGGAAGGAATCTTAGAGCTACAATGACTTCATTTTATAAATGAGAAACCTGAGGCTCATAATGGTTAAGTGACTAGTCCAAGGTTACACTCCCTAGGAGATTCATATCAATGACATGGAAAGAGTCCTCTGAATCCTTCCGTTCCAAACAGTACCAGACACATTCCTTATTTCATAGAAAGCCAATCGACTGGTATTCAGGAATAGCTAGTGCTTTAAGATTTGCTTCACAAATGTTTTCTTATTTGATCCTTGCAACCAACCTTGTGAAATAATACTCCCACTTTACAGCTGAGAAAATGTAGGCTGACTTGCTCAGAGTCACACAGCTAAAGAGAAAAATTATTTTCTCGTTATATTAATAACCAATTTATACACACAGACATATACAATCCAAAGTTCCTTTCTTCTTACTTTCTCATTCAAAGCCCAGTCTCTCAAGGACATTTCTGATCTTACCCCAAAATTCACCCCACCCAGACCATCTTATCTAGGTGGAATTTTTACTGTAACCCCACCATTGTTCAACTCAGGACTAGATGGGTAATAGATTCTTTTGTATAGATTTCTAAAGGTGGAATGATCTGGGAGAGGGCTAACATAATCAAAGTCACATACCCCAGCCCTTCATTAGAAAAAGGTCATCTCTTATTATAATATTCATTCTCTTATTAATTGCTAACCAATCAAAGTTAATTTTCACCCTCAAGGACAACCCCTTTTCCAAAGGCTTTTAAACATTGAGAAACCTCCATGTGGGTTCTTTGGTTACCAAGAGAACCACTAACCTCAATTTATTGATTATTTGCTAGCCTAATTAATAAACCGATTACTAATCACCCAGAAATTCTCTCTCTCTTGTGGACTTTTCTTTCATCTCACTAGTAAGCTGAGGCAGAATTCAAATTCAAGTTTTCCTAACTATGCCACCTAGCAGCCTCTAATTAGGGTTAGGATAACAAAATTCTTGACTAGGTGGCACAGTGGAAAGAACACTGGGCCTGGAGTCAGGTGGACTCATCTTTGTAAGTTCAAATTTGGCCTCAGACACTAGTTGTGTGACCCTGGGCAAGTCACTTAACCCTGTTTGCCTCAGTTTCCTCATCTGTAAAATAAGCTAGAGAAGGAAATGGGAAACCACTCCTAGTGGAGGTGATGGAATTCCAGCTGAGGTGCTTAAAAATCTAAAAGATGATGCTGTAAAAGTGCTGCACTCAATAGGCCAGGAAATTTGGAAAGCTCAATAGTGGCCACTGAATTGGAAAAGAACTGCTTATTTCCTAGTTCTAAAGAAGGGCAATGCCAAGGAATGTTCAAATTACCAAACCATTGTGCCCATTTCACATGCCAGCAAGGTTATACTTAAGATTCGGCAAGCTAGGTTTCAGTGCTACTTGAATGGAGAATTGCCAGAAGAGCAGGTTGGTTTTCAAAGCGTCAGAGGAGCTAGAGACCAATTTACCAACATTCTTTGGATTATACAGAAAGCAAGGAATTCCAGAAAAAATATCTGCTTCTGCCTCATTGACTACACTCAAGCCTTTGACTGAATGGATTACAACACAATGTGGCAAGTCGTCAAAGAGAGGGGAGTACCAGATCATCTTTCTTGTCTCTTGAGGAATCTGTATGTAGGTCTAGAAGCAACAGTTAGAATCGAACGGCAACCAACTGGTTTAAGAAAGCCTTTTGATGAGGATGAAAGAGAAGAGTGTAATAGCTTGACATCAAAAACCTAAGATCTCGGCAGTTCCATCATTTCCTGGCAAAAAGGGGGAAGAAATGGTAGCAATGTCAAATTTTATATTCTTGAGCTCAAAGATCACTTCAGACAGTGACTGTATAACCATGAAATTAAAAGATGCTTACTCCTTGGAAGGAAAGCTATGGCAAATCTGGACAGTACACTAAAAATCAGAGACAAAAAAAGGCAGAAATATCACCTTGCCTACAAAGATCTCTATAATCAAAGCCATGGTTCTTCCAGTAGCAATGCATGGCTGTGAGAGTTGGACTATAAGGAAAGCTGCCACAGAATCGACACTTTCAGATTGCGGTGCTGGAGAAGACTTTTGGGAGTCCCTTGGACAGCAAGGAGGTCAAATCAGTCAATACTTAAAGATATCAATTCAGGCTATTAACTGGAAGGACAAATACTGAAGCTAAAGCATAAATACTTTGGTCATATAATGAGAAGATGAGACTCATTGGAAAAGACCCTCTTGTTGAGAAAGATTGAAAGCAAAAGGAAAGGGGGACAGCAGAGGATGAGAGGAATAGATAGTGTCATTAAAAAAGTAAACATGAACTTGGACAGACTTTGAGAAACCATAGAAGACAGAAAGGCCTGGTGCATTGTGGTCCATGGGTTATAAAGAGTCAGATATCACTGAATGATTGAAAAATAACAAAACAAAATTCTCCCAAGGAATAAAAATGTCTGTGATGGTTAAAGATGAAAACAAGAATGAAGCTAGAGTAATACTTTGATTAATCTGAACCCAAATAGCCAGAAACCATCCAGTAGCCCTGTTCCAGAAAAGTGGAGTTTTCTTCTAAAAAAAAGATGTGAATGAGAAAACAGTCTAATAAGAGATAGTCATTCAAACAAACAAAACCCTTGTATGACCTACATTGAAGTTTGTATACATTTGACCTAATTTCTCACAGTGGTTTTTTGGTGCTCCAAAGAACCACTCAGTAAGAAAAAAATCATTTCACTAAGTAGTATCACTGAGACCTGAACAAAGTTCTCTAAACAGAGTAGTTTAAGATTTAAGGCTTACTCCCAAGCCCAACAATAACTACCAACTAGAATAATCATAATTCCACTTTTTAAAAATTTAAAATCACTTAAAAAAACTTTTAAGTATGAGGAAATAGTTCCTTTCCCATTCTCTTCCTGATCACAAGTCAATATTTTCCTTCTTTAACTTTGATATTCAAGCCCTAGATAGTGTAACAGTCACACTGGTGTACAGTTAAAGTGATGAAGATATCTGCAGGCCCAAAGTGAAAGTAGGCTGAAATTCAATGACCTGAAACCCAGGAGGCTAAGAGTGTACATGAAAAAATTTCCAATTTCCCTTTTCCCAGCAGCACAAGGGCCAAACTCACCCTTTAAAAATGCTTTGAATTTGCTTTTAACATTTTCCTTGGAGCGTATTCAATCTCACCCTGCCCACTGCCTCCAAATAAGCAATAGGTCTCTTGTGGCATAACTAGAAATGCTATAAATAACTTCCAATTTTAAAATAAGTATTCTAAAATAATAAGAATAAGCTTTTCTCTGGATAAGCCAATTCCATTCTCTAAACTTTCTCTCTGATATTTCTATGTGCAGAAAATCTGCCTGATCATCCTGGACAAAAAAAGGAAGGGAAAAATCAACAAACAAATGCTACGTTAATATAGAAATGGCAGCAGCTTTTCCTCCAGACTCATCCTCCATATATGCTCATTTATATATCTCCAGTTGTCTCCTGGCATCATGGAATACCTGTGCCAGGTGAGGATAGACAAATTAAGGATGTTATGACTAGGAACTGAAAGTTCCCAGGAAACTTGTCTGATGTAGTCATGGTTATGAAGTAGAACAAGAATCTGTGTTTTGTGGGCATGGACAAGTTATTGGTCCTAATGTTCAGAGCTTTTTAACTCAAAAATTGTGGAAATTCCAAACAGATAAATTTTTCTTACACACTTCAGTGCCTAGGACAGAATCTCTTATTGTTCAGTCATGTCTGACTCTTTGTGACCCCCTTGAGGTTTTCTTGGCAGAGATAATGGAATGGTTTGCCATTTCCTTCTCCAGCAAATTTTACAGATGGGGAAACTGGGGCAAACAAAGTTTAAACGAGTTGCCCAAAGTCACACAGCTAGTAAATGTCTGAGGTTAGGTCTCTTTGACTCCAGGACAGGTGGTTTGCCATTTCCTTCTCCAGCAAATTTTACAGATGGGGAAACTGGGGCAAACAAAGTTTAAACGACTTGCCCAAAGTCACACAGCTAGTAAATGTCTGAGGTTAGGTCTCCTTGACTCCAGGACAGGTGCTTTCTCCATTGTGCCACTTATCTGCCCATAATGATTCTTAAAAGAGAGTTCTCTAAATATTATTGATGATTTGATCAATTAATCTGTAGTGACAGCAAAGGCAATTAGAAGATTAGTCTGCCATATGCTCATTGAAATAATAGTTTATTTGGGACTGGATATCAATCAAGATTTATACTTTATGACTCAGGCACAAATTCAGTCATCCATGACCACTGGGCATTCTGGAGTTCTCAATGATCTCTAATTTTCATTTAACTAGAAATTCAATGCAACATACACTTAGACCCTAATGAATGATCTCATTTTATTTTCCACAAAACTCTGTAAGGAATTATAAGCAATTAAAACAATCCCCTTTATATAAATTAGAAAACCAAAGCACACAGCGATTTTAATAATTTGCCTGTGGTTACAGAATAATTTAGCTCCAAAGTTAGGACTAGAATCAAAGTCTCCTAACCCCTAAACAAATCTTACCTCACAAATGTGTGTGGGGGTGGGGGTGGGGGACATTATTAATCAAGAAATACAGGACTTGGGGTTCAAGAAAAGATGGATCTTTCACAGACCTGACATAATTTACAATCTATTATAATTTAGATTAAATTCTATACAACATTGCATTAATTTATGATTGCACATGGGTATTCATTATCCACTGCAGATAACAAGGAGTTCTAAAATTCCTGAAACCTTCTTGGCCCTAGAATTGTTTAATTTGGTCTTAGACACCAATTGGCTCACTGGAGAATGTAATAGAGAGGAAACAGTCAGCTCAGCCAAATAATTCTGGAGCCTTTCTCGTCCAGCCTTGATCTCTCCCTGTACTGCTAAGGCAAAAAATGACCCACCTTTGGAGGACCAAATCATCCAGGGACATCTCCTACAGAAACTTTCTTTAATGTGCTTCCTTCTGTATTGACCTCACCTGGGCTCATCTCCAGTCCTGACCCTTTGAAGCTTGGGTAATGAGATTCCTCGATGAGACTCTCCAAAGGTCTGACCCATGTTGCAGCACTGTAGCTACTCAGAGAACTCCAACCATGTATCACAGCATCAGCCCTGCAGGATCAGTGCTTTGTGTTCCAAGGTTTGCTGGTAGAAGGCACTGTTCCATGATCAGAGAGGATCTTTTCAGAGGCATTTAACAAGCCAAAATGAGTAGGAACAGCAGGAGATTTTTTTTCCAGGTTTGGCTAGTCCTCAGTCCTAATTCATTAAGAATCACATCAGATGAGTAAATTATACCTAGTCAGGTAGTAGTAACACGCAGGTGGACAAACAAGAAACATGGATATAGCCTGATGTCAGCAGAGGAGTTTTTAAAGAGTTGGTCCATCTGTCATCTTTGAATACATATTCTCTAGCATTTCAAGCACATCATCTATTTCACTAATTACATTCTTTCCTGCAGTTTGTGGAGGTAAGTTGAGAGAATTTCACTTTCTTTTTCTTTTTCTTTTACCAACAGGGAAATATAGGGTTTCATGGTTCATAGGTCAGAAAATTGTCATAGACAAAATGAATCATGGTTTCAGTAAACTGTTTTGACAGAATCTTTCATGATATTCTTGTGGACAAGGCAAGTACGTATGGGTGAGATGAGAGTCCACTAGTCGTATTTACCTGACATAATTTATAGCCCACTACATTATGATTTAGATTAGATCCGGTACATTATTCAGCTGACTAGATAACCCTTCCCAAAAAGTTTTTATTTTATTTTATTTAATGTTGTATTCTGAAATTAAATATCAAAAAAGGGAGTGTTTTTACATACACAGCAGATTATGGTTATGGTTTGTCCTTCATTCTTGAAGAGGACCATAACATCAGGGAGATGATGACATGACTTGCAATTGACTTTGATTTGAATGAGGGAGGGCTGTGCAAAGTCACTAAACTCACTTTCTTCTCCAGAGCCATCTGGGTCCAGTGGTCTAATATATTGGGCAGGATGACTGAAGATGGCCCAGGATGCAATGGGAGACCCTGGCCTTTTATGTTAAGGTCTTTTCAGGTTCTCACTTTGAGTGAGGTAACACCCATTCACTGAATAGGCCTCTTTAAGAAGTGAGTCAAGGGATGGCCCCTTTAATTAAAAAAAAAAAATCAAACTGGGAGGGGAAGACCCTCAGGGTTGCTGGTGAAAAGAGAAACAGGTACTATTTACATTCACTCTGAGCCAGGAGCACCCAAAAATAACCATTAAGTGTGCTTGGGCAGGAACCTATTGTCCCGTCAATAAGATACAGAGAGAATTGGGTTTAAGGCATGGTCTTTGAGAAATAAATCTAGCCAGTAAACCCCAGTTTAATAGGTAGCTTTTGGCCATCAAAATTTACCTTCCTTGGGCAGAACACCCTCAGGTAAGAGAAGAGGAGAGAAGAAGAGAAGAGAGGAGAGAAGGGAAGGGAAGGGGAGGGGAGGTGGAGAGGCTGAGATGCCCAACTGGAACTGGCCAGCTGGTCCCCATTCAGGCAGCTCGGACTGCTTACAGGTTGTGGTTTGTCCATTCTCAAAGGGGACCACGATATCAGAATGCAAAAAGGGGATCACATAGAGAACTGTGAATATTTCATACTACCTTTTTAAAAAGTATTTAATAATTTCCATATATTACTTTCAAAACTGTCCCGCTTGTTTTGCTTCCTAACGAATTTTCTTCTTTTCTGCACGTTAAAAAATGTTTTGATGTCTCTCTTTTTCAGGCATCTCTGTTGCTAATCCCTCCCTTCCCTCCAAAGCCCCATCAACAAAAAATTTAGAGGAAAAAAAAAGTTTGGAACAAATAAGCATAGTCAAGTAAAAAGAATCCACACAGTGGTCACGTCCAAAAATGTCTGACTTTCTGCACCTTGAGTCTATAACATTTCTGTCAGCAGGTTACTTATAATGTTTACTCCCTTTTCTTCCTTTTTCCCACTCCATCCCTGCTTTTGATCAATGGATTATCAGCCTGAGAGACCTTTTGCATGAAGTGCCAAAGGGCTCTATCTTTGGCTAGCCCTTTCAAAACTTTTAACAATGACTTGAAGACATGGATGGCAAATTTATAGAAGTCATGAATGGGATGAGAGCTAATATAACAGATGATAGACAGACTGCACGCTGTCTTAGGGAGGGAGGTGAAGAAGGAGGGGGAGAAAATTTAAAACTAAAAAGCTTATGGAAGTGATTGTTGAAAACTAAAACTAAATTAAGTTAAAATTAAAATATATATAATATAATATATTATAATAATATTATAATATCCTGATACTTAAAAGAAAACAAGATGATAGAATCAGGGTTCAAAATTATACTAATAAGCTATAACTGGGCTGAAACCATTTGAAACAGCATAATTACTGTAAATGTAAAGACTCAAATTAAGATTTTTTAAAAAATCAATTGTATAAATACAGTTTGGGGGAGACCTGGAAGTTTATGTGAAGATGGTCCAGAAATTTAAGTTGACATCTCTATTAATGGGAGATATCAGTGATATCAGGCAGCTAACAAAAGAAACATGACTATACTTCAACACTGTATACTATTTCTCACCAATGCAGGTCACAAGTCTCCTGTTATTTGGTAGATGGTCTTCAGGAATTGCCGAGAATGAAAAATGCATTATCTTGTGACCAACCTATTAACAAGTCTCTGTGGACTCAGGTCGGTCCCCAGACAACAGACACAGCCCATCACTACATATATAATCAAACCCTTTCCAGGTTGTTAGGACTTGTCACAGCTTTTGTCACAGACATTGCCTTTGAGAACCCAGCAGCATCTCCACACAAAAATGAGCTATCAGAAAAGGGTTTTGTTGAAGAAAGAATTTTCTGTGGTATTAGTCTGTTCTGACTTCCCTGGTCAGAAAATATTAGAATACTTCAGAAGACTTAACTGTTCTCAGTAATACAATGATCCAAGACAATCCCAAAGGACTTATGATGAAAAATGTTATCTGCCTCCAGAGAAAGAACTGATGGTTCTGAATACAGACCAAAGCATCCTTCCTTCCTTCCTTCCTTCCTTCCTTCCTTCTTCCTTCCTTCCTTCCTTCCTTTCTTCCTTCCTTCCTTCCTTCTTTTCTTTCTTTTGAGCTTTCTTCCACACAATGACTAATATGGAAATGTTTTACATGATTTTACATGTATAACTTACTGTCTCAGGGAGAGAGAGAATTTGGAACTCAGAATTTTATTTTTAAATGCATGTAAAAATTGCTGTTACATGTACTTAGTGAAAAAATAAAATATTATCTATTTTAAAAAGAATACTGTGTTCAGTTGTGTTATAGCCTTCTTCCACTAAGTGGCTAAATTAATATTCCTAAAGTTCACATCTAACATTTCATTCCCTTGGTTAATAAACTCCGCTCGTTACCTATTTCCTCTAGGATCAAATATAAATTCTTCTCTTAGGGATTTAAAGCCCTTTATAATCTGTATTTAACCTACTTTGTCAGCCTAATAACACATTACTCTCAATCTAGCATTCCGTGGTCCAGCCAAAATGGTCTTCTTGCTATTTCTCACACATGACACTCCATCTACCATACCCACAGTTTTGCACTGGTAGTATCCCTGATGGCCAGAATGCCCTCCTTCCTCACCTATGTCCCTTAGAATCCTCAGTTTCCTTCAAAGGTCATCCTTTGGGGAGGGGATGGGAGAAACACAAGTACATGTATAAGTATATGCAAGATGATAGAATCAGGGTTCAAAATTATACTAATAAGCTATAACTGGGCTGAAACCATTTGAAACAGCATAATTACTGTAAATGTAATTTGAGAGGGAGGCACTAGCAGTTGAGAGGATGGAAAATATATCACTTAAGCTATATCTTCCAGAAGACAGGGATTCTATGAGGTGGAGGTGAGGAGGGAATGCAATTAAGGCACAGGGAACGTGGTGGAGGGAATAGGAAATGGGAGATGAACCAGAATGATGAGGGATCCAGAAACTTTATCCTAAGGGGAGAATTTGAAAGAACTTCTCAAAAAAAGAAGGCTTCAGGGAACCATAATGGTTGTCTTCAAATATTTTCAAAGTTGTCACATGGAAGAGAGTAGATATGCTCTTTTATTCAAATGGATAGAATATTTATTATCTTGTGGAAATTGTAGGGAAGGAGATTTCAGCTCAGTGTTAGGAAAAAAACTATATAAATGTCAGAATTGGGATGGACTGTATGATAAAAGCAATATTTGCCATGTAAGCTGGGCTAGTTTTTCCTTAAAAGGTATTATGCCCACCATCACCAATATTATTCAATATTGTATTGGAAACTCTAACAACAGTAATAAGAGAAGAAAAAGAAATAGAAGGAATCAGAATAGGGAATGAGGTAATAAAGCTATCTCTTTTTGCAGATAATATTATGATATACTTAGAAAATCCCAAAAACTCAACTAAAAAGTTAGTTGAAATCATTAATAATTTTAGCAAAGTAGCAGGATATAAAGGAAATCCACACAAATCATCAGTATTCCTATATGTCACAAACAAAACTCTGCAAGAAGAGATAGTAAAAAACATCTCATTTAAAATAACTCTAGACAGTATAGAGTACCTGGGAATACACCTGCCAAAACAAACCCAGGAACTGTATAAGCAAAATTATAAAAAAAAATTTATATATATATACACACACAAATGAAATCAGTTTAAATAACTGGAGAAATATTAATTGTTCATGGGTAAGCAAGGCCAATATTATAAAAATGACAATTTTACCCAAACTGATTTATATATTCAATGCCATCCCAATTAAATTACCAAAACAGTTTTCTTTACTGAATTAGAAAAAATAATAACAAAATTCATTTGGAAAAACAATAAGAATTCATTATTTGGTAAAAAAAAATTGTTGGGAAAACTGAACTGTATGTATGTAGCATGTAGTAGTAAACTGGAATGTAGTGTGGCAGAAACTAGGCATAAACCAATATCTTACACCATTAGCAAGATAAGTCAAAATAGATACATGACCTAGATATAAAGGGAGATTTTACAATTAGAAGAACACAGAACATATTACTTATCAAGTTTATGGATAGTCAAATAATTTAAGAATAAACAAGGGATAAAGAGTAAAGTTAGATGTAAAATGGATCCTTTTGATTACAGTAAATTAAAAAGGTTTTGTACAAATAAAACAAATGTAGCCAAAATCAGAAGGAAAGCAGAAAATTGGGGGGGGGGTTTATAGGCAGTTTATCAGATAAAGGTCTCACATCTAAAATATATAAAGAACTTTGATAAATGTATAAGAATATGAGTCATTCCCCAATTGATAAATGGTCAAAGGATATGAACAGGCAGTTTTCCAATGAAGAAATCAAAACAATTTATAGTAATATGAAAAAATACTCTAAATCATTATTGATTAGAGAAATATAACTTAAAACAATCTTGAGATATCATTTTGCATCTACCAGATTAGCTAAAATGATAGAAGGGTAAAGTGACAAATGTTGGAGGGAATGTGGAAAAATTGGGACACTAATTCATTGTAGGTGGAATTGGGAACTGATTCAATCATTTGGAGAGCAACCTGGAATTACACCCAAAGAGTTATTAAAATGTCTATATTCTTTGGT
The DNA here is from genome assembly GCF_003287225.1 of Phascolarctos cinereus. Classification (NCBI taxonomy): domain Eukaryota; kingdom Metazoa; phylum Chordata; class Mammalia; order Diprotodontia; family Phascolarctidae; genus Phascolarctos; species Phascolarctos cinereus. Next base: position 64,894,691 of record NW_027556098.1, read on the forward strand.
CCAACAATGCCACTACTATATTTATTTCCAAAGATGATTAGGGAAAAAGGAAAAAGACCTATATGTTCTAAAATATTTATAGCAGCTCTCTTTATGGTGGCAAAGAACTGGAAATTGAAAGGATGTCCATCAATTGGGGAATGGCTGAACAAGCTGTGGTATATGACTGATGGAATACTATTGGGCTATAAGAAATGATGAGCTCAATGATTTTAGAAAAACATGGAAAAATTTACATGAAATAATGAAGAATAAAATGAGCAGAATCAAGAGAATATTGCATATAGTAACAGCAATATTGTTTGAAGAATGATTTTGGACAAATAAGTGACTATTATAAATACTCAAATTAACTATAAAGGACATATGAAGAAAGACACTATCTATATCCAGAGAAAGAACTGATAAATAGAAGTATGTATAGAATAATTTTACGTGTGTGTGTGTGTGTGTGTGTGTGTGTGTGTGTGTGTGTATACACTTGTGTCTAATGGTGCCCCCTCCCAGGGTGGGGGCAGGAGGGAGAAATTTACAGGATAATTTTGTTGTATATTTGAAAGGAATAGCAAGTTGGGCATAGTAGATTTGCAGTTTCATGTGCAATCATCTTTTATTATACTATGTTATGGAAAAACAAAACTATAAAGGATATATAAAGAAAGACACTATCTACATCCAGAGAAAGAACTGACAAATAAAAGTATGCAATAGAATAATTTTATATGTGTGTGTGTGCATGTGTGACACACATACTTATTGTGACTAATGGTAGCCATCAGGGGGTGGGAAGAAAAAAAAGAATTTACATGATAACTTTATTGTATATTTGAATGTAATAACAAGTTGTACATAGTAGACTTGCAGTTTCATGTACAATCACCTTTTTGTATTGTACTATGTTATAGAAATGCTTGTTTTATTCCATCAATTAAAAATAAATTTTTAAAAGGTATTAAATTGTTAAGACTTATTCAGTTCAGGGGACTAAGGCCAAACTATTGATGTAACTTCCTCGTGGCTGAAGTATAAAAAGGTGTCTTCTCAGAATGTAAACTTTTTGAGGGCAGGAGACTTTTCATTCTTGAACCTGACTTCAAATGTGACCTCAGACACTTATCCATTGTCTGACCCTGGAAAAATCACTTAATTTCTGCCTCTCTCAAGTGTAAAATGGGCTCGAAAATAATACCTACCTTGAAGGATGGTGGTGAAGATCAAATGAGATATTATTTGTTAAGCACTTAGCATAGTGCCTGGAACATAGTAACACAGGCATACGTTGGAGATATTATGGTTTGGTTCCAGACCACCACAGTAAAGAGAATATTGCAAAAAGCAAGTCACATGAATTTTTTGGTTCCCTTGTACATATAAAAGTTATGTTTATATTATACTGTAGTCTATTAAGTGAGCAATAGTATTATGTCTGAAAAAAATTTTATGTACCTTAACTAAAAATACTTTATTGCTAAAAAAAAATGCTAACCATCATCTGAACCTTCAGTGAATAATAATCTTTTTGCTGGTGGAGCATCTTGCCCTGATATTGATAGCTGCTGACTGATCAGGGTGGTGGTTGCTGAGGATGGGGTGGCTGTGGTCATTTCTTAAAATAAGACAATGAAGTCTGCGACATAAATTGACTCTGCTTTTCATTGAACATTTAGAAGCTATTGTAGGGTTATTAACTGGCCTGATTTCAATATTGTGTCTCAGAGAATAGGGAAGCCTGAGGACAGGGAGAGAGACTGAATGGCTGGTCAGTAAATGGAGCAGTCAGAACACAGACATTTTTAAGTTTGCCATCTTATGCGGGCAGTTCATGGGACCTCAAATGATTACAATAGTGACGTCAAAGATCACTGATCACAGATCACCATAACAGATATAATAACAATGAAAAAGTTTGAAATATTGTGAGAATTACCCAAACATGACACAGAGACACAATGTGAACACATGCTGTTGGAAAAATGGTGCTGATAGATAGACTTGCTCAATGCAGGGTTGCCACAAACCTTCAATTTGTAAAAAATGCAATATCTGCAAAGTGCAATAAAACAAGGTATGCTTGTAAGAAGAATAATACTAATAATAACAATAATAATGGCCAATATTGATGCATTGTTTGCCATGTACCAGGTACTGGGCTAAGCACTTTATAATTACTATTTCATTTGATTCTCACAACAACTCTGGAAGGTAGGTGCTATTATTATCCCCATTTTACAGATGAGGAAACTGAGGCAAACAGAGATGAAAAGACTTGTCCAGAATCACATAGTAGGAAGTTAATAAATGCTTGAATTGAATTATGAGAAGTTGAAGGAATCTTGAAGATCAGCTAGTCCATCATCTCATTATGTAAATGAGGAAATTTAGGGTCAAAAATATAGAAAATTAGAGATAAAGCCCAGTCTGGAACTTGGGTCCCTGAACCTCTGGTCCAGTAATTCTTTCTAATCCATAGGCAGCAGCATTTACACAAAAAATGGAAAACTCTATATTTTTAAGTTATCCTGAACTTTTATAACCAATATTATCAATGTTAGCACTACAGGCTAAGTGAACTATATGGAGGTCCTCTACCACTGCCACCAGTGAATTCATTGAAGCTGTTGGGTACAAAGAGAAATTGCTTCCAACAAGAGACTGAGACTAAATAAAATGCCTTTGTGAGGGCCTTTAAAAAAGAGATTCTTATAGTCATTTAACTGATTTATTGAGATACTGATATGATGATAATTCCCAGCATCATTATTTATCTGGAAGATTTCAGTGAAGGCAAAAGAACCTTGTGATAGAAAAAACAAAACAAAACAACAAAAAAACAACAAAAAGCTCTTTGGACAAATGGCTACAGAGACCGGGAAGGAGAAGGAAGAAGAAAGACAAAACTGCCATGTTGTCAAGCCTATTCTGAATTCCATTTGCTAAGTAATGAGGAAAGTGCCACTTGCCAATAATAATGAACAGCAGAGAAAGACCAGGTTTAGTTACCAAAAAACACCAAAAACAAAATTTTAATGAATCCTAAGTTCATGGGGCCAGCAAATGCACTGTGATAAATGAAGATGACCTTGTGAATATGATGTTTTCTTATTTTTCTATAAACAGAAAAAATGCTGTTTAGTCTTATGGTAGTTCAGTGAAGCAAGAGGACCACGTATGCTAGTTCTCCTTTGATGAATGAAGGGAAGAAGCAGAGGTAACAAGCAAATGAGTAACTGCAGTATATTGCAAGGAGGACTGGCTATAGACTCATGGAAGTTCAAATCCTACCTTTGATGCTATCTGGAGAGCCATGAGTACCTCACTTTAGCTTCCCTAGACTCAATTTCCCCATCAGTAAAATGAAGGGGTTGCCCTAGATGGCCTCTAGGTTTATGATCCTATGAACTGGTTTTCTCATGCTTGTTGAGGGCCGATCTTAAGAGTCTGATAAGGGTTTAAGATCCAAGGCAGGCCTCTGCCCAGGCTTTTACCTGAAAGGGCTCAATGATTAAGAGGTATGGCTCTCCAATCCCTTCCTGATTAGGAGGTTCCTGAGACATTCCTTCTCACTCTTTGAACCTTAGATTTACACATTCACTCCTCTATGCAGGTGGCACCAAGGTACCTGGGAAAACCTTGGAATTTACCACCCAATCTAGGAACCCTGATAACGAGGAAATTTATGTTGTCATGTCCTCAGCAGATGTTCTGGGGAGTATCTCACAGGCAGGACTCTTTGAAGTTAGGCTAAATTTTCTCTATATATCCTGTACCCTCAGATGAATAAACTGAGTCAGTTCTGCTGCTCCACCTGGCCCATGTCTCAAGTTTATTTCACGCCTCTCTGTTTGGTGTATAATCTGGTTGCAGGCAACACATGCTCACTAATCTGCTCCTAGACATGAACCCAATTTTCATAATCCTGACCCAGTAATTTCATTCCTTCTGGGCCAATCTTCCTCTGTTGCATGTGATTATAGGAATAGGTAGTCAGAACAAGTTGGGTATAATCATTCTATTTATTTTACTGGTGTCTACAGAACAGATCAAAATGTTATGGTCTACTCCAGTAATAATAAATACCTTCTAATACCATGAAGCCAGGCCAACGTGAAAAGTCCCAAGCTTATTTTCTGACTCTCTTCATTTTTATTATCAGAGTAGAGGACAGTTTATAGGTTACAGGGCCAAATTTCAGATTCCCCAGCTGAGGCAATGGGTAATGAAGGGACAGGAAAAAAGAGGGGGGAAAAGGTGTAATGAATACAGGCTTGCTTCTAACCTCTTTCTTTCATACTCATTATTTGATATGTTTCAAACAACAAAGCAATAAGCTTCCTACATTTCAGCAAATATAAAAATGTGTACACTAACCATGTTAGTGAAATACACATGTAAAAATGCCTGCAAAGGAAGCATTCTTTTTTTTAATCTGCTTTGTCCTACTTCCCAACTGTACAGTTACTTCCTGCTTAAATCACAGAACTAAAGGTCGGATCTTCCTAACACTGGCTATGTGACTTAGTATCTGAAGTTTTCCATTTCTAAAAGGAACAGTTTAACACTGTCTCCTAATGACATCAGAGGAACATTGTGAGCATAACCAAAATGTGAGTCAATTTTGCACTTCTTGAATAATCCTACATCTTGTAGCCTACATTTTGTCTCCCTGACAAAAACAAACAAGCAAACAACAACCCTAAAACATCCCACTTCTTTAGGGCATTACTTGTTATACACTTTCTCTCTCTCTGTAGTTTAAAAACAATATTGATATGTAAGCTCCTTGAGGGCAAGAAGAGTTTAATTTTTGTCTTTGTGTGCCCATTGTCCAGCGCAGTACCTGGCACATAGGGGCTTAATAAATGCTTGTTGAATTCAATTGAATTAAATTATTAGGTATATGGTTGGTATTAAATTAAAAAAAAACCTCTTTGAATTCATAGGATCAAATTGAACCTTTAAATCCTTTTGAAACTCAAAGTCAGTATAAAGTATTATTATTTCTGAAATTAAAATGAAAATTCTCCCTTGGAAGACTAGCATATATACTACCTGACCAATTGTTAACGTGAGAATTGGTTATATCCACTACACACTTTACAACCATGATTTAATGTTGTGATAGTGTCATTTTCTAGTAAAGATAGAAAATCATTTACCCAGTCAGTCAGTCAGTCATTCACTAAAATATTTATTAAGCACCTAACTATGTAGTGCTTATGGTAAGTACTATGCTAAGTTCTGGGAATGCAAAGAAAGATAAACGGCAGTTCCTATCCTGAAGGGGTCCACAATCCAATGGGGGAGACAATATGCAAATAACTATATATAAGCAAGTTATATACAAAATAAGTTGTAAATAATCAACAGAGGAAAGACATTAGACCTAAAAGGGATGAGGAAAATCTTCCTATAGAAGATGGGATTTTTACCTGGGATTGAAAGGAAGCCAGGAAAACTGGGAGGAGGTGGGGAGGAAGGAAGAGTATTCTATGCACAGTGATGCTAGTGAAAAAGTCCAGATGGAGATAGGGTATCTTATTCAAAGAACAGTAAGGAGGTCAGTGTCACTGGATTGCACAGTATGTGGTGGAGTGTAGTTTAAGAAAATTGTAAAGGTAGGAATTGTTGCAAAAAATGTCAAATCACACATGTTCCAATGAGGGTCAAATTAACACCTGAGAAATGTGATTTTTAAAATCTGGGTAGGGTACTTATGTGCTTTGCTCTGGTCCTGATCACAGTATGACATTCCCCAAGCAGCTGAGGATATCCCAGATGAGTATCTAAACACAAGGTTCTATTGAGAGGTGTTAAAAAAAAAACACGTTGGAATCACAAAGGAATTTTAGCTACTTTCTAAAATAACTATTGAACTACAGCTGCACATGAGACTGATATTTTAGACTTAGTTTTTTGAAAGCAGTGAATATGTGGTACTTATCCTAGTATCCCTTCTGACATCTAATACATTGCCTTGGCAATTATGGTTCGCATATCCCATCCTAATGACTCATCAGAACACTAAAGCAACCCAGATTCTCAAAGGTTAGAGTGAAAGCTCTCCCAACTTGGAAAGACTTCCAGTATGGACTTGGAAATGGGCTATAAGATTGATTTTAAAGGATTAACTTATCTGAATTGAGGGGGTGACGCTCCTTACCAGAAAGCTGGCTATCAAACAACAGAATGTTTGCCTCCAAGATTCTGTGTTTCAATGAACTCCTGCAGTGACAAATGCTACTCTCTGATATGACTCCCACTTTGCTCTCAGCAGAGTAAAGCTAAAATGGAAGCCATACATTCTCCTCTCTAGGGTGAATTCTTGTTGCAGGGTAATTATGTAGAGCTGGAGGGTCATAGAAGCTCTTAAAACTCTCATGAATTAAAAATGAATTCATCTACTAAAGCTTAGAGGAGTTTTGAAAGGAATCAGAGGACTGGATCTTGTGAAGAATTTGAAAATGTTTGTTGTTGAATGTAATGACTGAATGGGCATTTTCTCAAGAAAAGTCCTCTTTCCACCAGCATCCCTCGTAGCAGCCAGTTGGTTCATGGTACAGAAAGGTGAAGCAGGAGAACCTAGTCATTGTAACACTATGGCCCTGGGAGGGAGGATTCTGATGTTGCCCATGTGGCTTACGGCTGGAGCCTGCACCCACTCTTCCCCAAGCAGAAACTGGAATATGGGGGTCTTGCTCTGGACATGAAGCTAGTTAGCAATGTGAATAATGCTTTCTCATCATCAATTTTCCTATTGCACACTACTTGAAAGGACAAGAAAATTCAGAGGGCAAATTTAATAGGAGTAATTTTATTTGCTTGTTTCTACAAGCATGTTCACTAACTTTTGAATAAAATCTATAAGCTGATTGAGTATTGGTATTTATTCACTTATCTAGTAATTTCAAATATCTTCTCCCTCTTCACCTCCTTTTCTCTCTCCATGTCTCACATGAATATGGGTTTTCTGAAATTAAACAACCAAGTAGAAGCTGCTCTTGGTAAATCTACTGATATTACAATAATCAAGAGATTTACTCTGTCCTAACTGGGTCAGAAAATATGACTTAGAAGCTAGTAACTGATTACTCATTTTAAAGGCAGTTCTTAATAAAGAAACTGCCTTCTGGGTTGACTAAGTACCTGGTATGTAATAGACATTTATTTAAGTGTCCCACAAAATAAAATTTACCACCAAGACAGGATTAGAAAATCACCTATCTAGGCTGGTTTTGATGCAATGTGACCTAACAAACAAGAGATGCGACCAGTTAACCTTGTGAAGTATGAATGAATAAGTTCCTTCAATGGTAAATGCAGCTCTTTGGCATGACCCCCACTTTTCCCCAGAAGACCAAGGCCAAAATTTAGGATATACATACTTCTCCCTATGGTGATTTCCTGTTGCAAGACGCTGATGTACAGCTGGAGGGTCAGCTGAGGTGCTGAGCCCAAGAAAGCCTGTATCACCGATGCCCTGCTGAACGCCGACCTGTGCGTGAACAACTTGCCTTCTGCCCTGCCCACTTCTTTCTCAATTTCTTCCGTGAGTCCATTTTTAGGGATCTGCCTCTTCTTGGTAATACTGACATAAGGCTCTTCAACTCTGCTGGCTTGAAAATATATGCAAAAGACTTCCACACACCTGGAAATGGAGTCAAGATTTTTGTTAGATGACTAGAAATTCCCAGGTTTTTTTGTTTTTTAGACATTCTACCCACATTTCACTTGTATCTAGTATTCCCAGATTTACCAATGTGTCACAGTACAAGGACTAGATAAGACCTGTATTTCAGTCCTACTTCCACCATTTTGTGCCTTAACCTTTCTGGGTCTTAGTTTCACCACCTGTAATATGGGGATAATAATACTTGCACTCTCCATAATACAGGGTTGTTGTGAGGATCAGATGAGAACGAATATGAACATGTGAAGCAAATGTGAGAAATGATACCTCGTATCCATCATTAGTTCAAGAGTATGCTGGGTCCAGCTTCAACAGGCTAGTGAAAGCTGATTGTTAAATTCTCAGTGTGAGCATTTACATTTTGGATATTAGCAAATGCTACAAATTAAGACTTGATTTATTATTTTGCTGATTATTTAGCCCTAAGAAAGTAATGGAGGAAACGTTAATAATGCAAATTAAACTTAAAGTATGTCATATGTACACTTTTTTTCAGAGAGCTTACACCCCTTCTAGAGCCCAGTCCATATACCCAACTTTACCTTTTACTTTGATGTCATCTAATCTCCCTAAGGCCAGGCAGAGCACTCAGAACTGAAAAACAAAAGGAGATGAGGAGGAGAAACTAAAAGGAAAAGGAAGGAAAAATGTAAGGAGGGTAAAGCAAGGAAAAGCAAGATTATCAATGAAAACATCTGATTGGTCCTGGCTCCAGCCTTGTGGTTTGGGTCCTGATGTGTCCAGGGTCTCCTGAAGCTGGAGCAAGGTAAGGAAAATGGGCAAAATGCATGGCTCAAAGGAGGCCAGGAAATGGGGAAAGGAGAGAGGGATAAAGGAAGGGAAGAGCAGATTAGATGAGGAAATGCATGCATGTTTCTTCCCAGCTAGACTATAAACTCCCTGAGGGCAGGGACTTATAATTCTTCGCTGGCCATGTATAATCTGACATTTTAAATTTAGTAAATATTTATTAATCACATGCAAGACCCTGTTAAGACATGATGCTTAACTTTAAGGAACTTAAAATCTAGTAAGGAAGATAATAAAAACTCAGTGCTTTAACTGTGGCCACTTTCTTCATAACAGTCCTGTGAGTGGGTGGTACAAGTACTATTATTTTCATTATACAGATGAGGAAATTCAGGCTCAGAGAGCTTTAGTGACCTGTTTATGGTCACAGAGTTGGTAAATGTCAGAGGCATGATTTGAATCCTGGTCTCCTCTTTCCATGTCTACCACACTGCAAAGAGAATATGAAAAGCTCAAACAAAAAAGCCATAGAAGGTAATCTGTTAAGTCACATTCAGGATTGATACCATCACTACCACCATCACCACTACTACAACTACTATTCCTACTCCTACTCCTACTATTGCTGCTGCTGCTACTACTACTACTACTACTACTACTACTACTACTACTACTACTACTACTACTTTACTACTACTACTTTATTGTTTGCAAAATGCTTTACAAATATTTACTCATTTGATCCTCAAACCCTGGGAGGTAGCTGCTATTATCCCCAATTTTACAGACAAGGAAACAGGCAGATAGGGGTTAAATGATTTGCCCAGGATCACAAAGTTAGTAGATATATGAGGCTGGATTTAAAATCAGGTCTTCTTGACTCCAGGTCCAGTGCTCCATTCACTGTGCCACCTATCTGCCTTTGCAGAAATAAGGGAATACTTGAGTAATTAAAAAGATACTTGCTGCTTGTGGTTGACCTGTGCTATACAATAAAAATGACAACGTTACCCAAATTAGAATACAGATTCAATGCCATGTCAATCAAACCATGGAAAAGTTACATTATAGAATTAGACAAATTAATAATAATAAGTTTTGGAAAAGAAAAAAATTCTGGGAAATCATGAAAAAAGGAAGAATGAAAGAAGCGTTATCATTGCCAGACTGCAAACTATAATATAAAATTATGATCATCAAAACTTTTTTGTGCTGGTAAAAAATTTGAAAAATAGACAAATGAAACAGAGAAGAAAAACAGGTCCCAGAAACAATAAAGCCCAGTGTTCAACAAATTGAAGAATCCAAACTTTAAGGAGAAGGACCCTCTATTTGACAAGAACTTCTAGGAAAAATGGAAAACAATTTGGAATAAAGTAGATTTAGATCCACATCTTATATCACCTACCACAAGAAGTATAACATAAATATGCCTTAAACAGAAAAGGTCACATGATTAAACACACACACACACACACACACACACACACACACACACACACACACACACCCCAAAATAGTGGAGAACAGAGGAGTACTTTTCACAATTAGGACTAGGAGTAATTCCTAAACAAATAAGGAATAAAGTCAAACACAAAGGATAATAGATTATTTTGATTACATAAAATAAAAAAATCATTTGCACAAACAAAATTAATTCATTCTAAAGTAAGAGCAATTGTTAAATAGAGAAATAAAACCTTTCATCAAATAACTCTGAGGAAACCAAGAACCATTCCCCAATAGATAAGTAGTTAAAGGATATGAACCATTTTATAATTAATTACAATAATCAACAACAATATTGTTCAAAATTGATCAAAATTTAATAATAACAGAAATGCAAATTTTAAAAATGCTGAAATTTAACTTTGTAGCCATCAAATTGGCAAAGATAATTTAAAAAATGAAAATGGTCAAAGCTAGAAAAAAGTGGGAAGACAAGAGCCCAAAAATATTTTAGTGAAGCATTTTCCTCCAGAAATACAATTTATATTGAGATAAGAAAAGTCAAGGTCAAGACTATCAAGGGATTAATGAAAAAAAAAAGTGAAGGAAGGTGGCCTACCTGTCCCATATCTCAAATTGTATTGCAAAGCAGTAATCATCAAAACAATCTGGTACTGACTAAGAAATAGAGTAGTGGATCAGTGGAACAGATTAAGTACACAATATACAGTAGTAAATAACCATAGTAATCTAGTGTAGTAAAAATGCAAAGATCTCAAGCTTTTGGGATAAGAACTCACTATCTGACAAAAACTGCTGGGAAAACTGGATAGCAGTTTGACAGAAATTAGATATAGACCAGTATCTCACATCATAAACTGAGATATGGTCAACATGGATACATGATTTAGACATAAAGGGTGATACCATAAACAAATTAGGGGAGCAGAAAACTTGGGTAAAATTTTACAGTAAGATTCTCTGATAAAGGCCTCATTTCTCAAACATGTAGAGAACTGAGTCAAATTTATAAGAACACAAGTCATTCCCCAAATGATAAATGGTCAAAGGATATGAACAGGCAGTTTTCCAATGAAGAAATCAAAGCTATCTACAGTCACATGAAAAAATGCTCTATCTCACTATTGCTTGGTGAAGTACAAATTAAAACAACTCTGAGGTACCACTCCTCACCTATTGGATTGCCCTAATATGACAGAAAAGGAAAATGACAAATGTTGGAGGGGAGGTGGGAAAACTGGCATACTAATGCACTGTTCATAGAGTTGTGAACTGATCCAATCATTCTACAGACCAATTTGGAACTATGCCCAAAGGTCTACAAAACTGTGTATACCCTTTGATGAAGCAATATCACCAGTAAGTCTGTATCCCAAAGAGATGTTTTTTTAAAAGGGAAAAAGGACCTATATGTACAAAAACATGTATAGCAGCTCTTTTTGCAGTGGCAAAGAATTGGAAATTATGGGGATGTCTATCAGAGTGGGAATGGCCGATCAAGTTGTGATTGTGATGGGATACTATTGCGATATGAGAAATAACAAGCAAGATGCTTTCAGAAAAACCTGGAAAAACCTACCTGATCTGATGCAAAGAGAAGTGAGCAGATCCAGGAGAACATTGTACACACAGTAACAGCAATATTATATCATGATCAATTGTGAATGACTTAGCTATTCTGAGCAATACAATGATCTAAGATAATTCTGAAGGGCTCATGATGAAAAATTCTATCCATCTCTATAGAAAAAAATAACTGATGGAGTCTGAATGCAGATTGAAGCACATTTTTTAAAACTTTATTTTTCTTGGAGTTTTTTTTTTGGACTGTGTTTTCTTTAACAACAAGATAAATACGGAAATATGTTTTGCATGACTACACATGTATAATCTATAACAAATTACTTGCCTTCTCAATGACGGTGGAGGTGAGGAAGAGAATTTGGAGCTCAGAATTTTAAAAAACAAATATTAAAAATTTTACATGTAACTGGAAAACAATTTTTTTAAAGAAAAAGTCACTAAACTATTTACACTATTTGATCCAGTGATCTCATTATTAGACACATATTTCAAAGAGGCCAATGACAGAAAGAAATGTTCTATATATGTCAAACTATTTCAAGAACTAGAAATAAAGTGAGTGCTCAACTGAGGAATGGCTGAATAAACTATAGCAATGAAATTTTTTGGTTCTGTAAGAAATAACAAATACGAAGAATTCAAAGAAGCATAGGAAAGTTTTATGAGTATATGCAAAGTGAGGTAAGCAGAACCAGGAAAAAAAGACTACATAATAACAAGATGTACACAAAAAGAACAAAACTACAAAGATGTAAACAAAAAGGACACTAAAAGAAAAGAGCATTCTGAATAATATATTTTGAGGACCAGTCTTGCTCCTGAAGGACAGATAATGAACCACAACTTTCATCTTTCCTTAGAGAGGTACAGGACTATGAGTGTAGAATGTTACAAGTGCTGTCAAAGGCTGTCACCGTATTGGTTATTTCGGCTTAATTATTTTTATTTGTTACAAATATGGGTTTCATATGGAGTGAGGGGCATGGGGGCATTAAATTAAGAAGTGACTGACATAAAATACATCAAAAATATTTTTAAGAAGAGATCCAAGACATACAATAGCAATTAAATACTTAGTTGACTAATTGATTGACGGATGGTATCAGGCTCTAAGATGGAACAGATGCAGGCAACAAACAAAATAACCACTTTCCTAAGAACAGGTTTTCATCATAAAAAGTTGTAAATGATGAAGCCTATGGAAAGAATGCTGTTTTTAAGTCAGAGATCCTGTGTCGATATCCTGCTTCTATCACATATTCTCTGTATTACCTGTGTCACCTAACCCCTCTGGGCCTCCATTTTTTCATCTATAAATTAAACGGTTAAGACTACATGACCTCTGCAGTCCCTTCTATTTCTAAACCTAGGAATCTGTAACTTTGTGGTCTTTGACATATATTTGCTAGGTGAAGGGTTAAGTCATATGAGCTTTCTCTCCTAGATTTTTCATGCAGAAATTCTAATATCAAATATCAGTTTATCCCTGCTGACAGCCACAAGCTGGTCAGCTATCTCCCTTAAGTCAGCACCCTTGTAACTCCCTGATCACAGTGGAGTAGAAGTTGTAAGAGTCATCCATATATAACTCCATCCCAAATCTCTGTCATTTCCAGCTAGTATTTATTATTCACTCTTAGAATTTCTATTTGAGTTTATACTGTTTCTCATTCCCATGCTACCTCTCACCTCTAACATATTTATTCCATAATTGTAAATAATTGATCTTTGTGTATAAGAAGGCTTCTCTTTTTATTTTTCTTTTATAGTTCTTCATTGTATAGTTTTCTCAAAGTTTTAAAATATTGATTAACCTATAGTCATTCTTTATATTTTCTACACATTTATATTACATATATAGTATATAAACATATATAAATATAATAAATATATAACATACAACAAACACACACAATATATATATATATATGAGAATGGTCCATAGACCATCACACTATGTGGTATTGAAATACTTATACCACATAGATTTTTAAAAAATTATTCTAAGTTTGACAAATTCCAACAAATGAGCATTTCCATATGCAAAGAATAGGAAAAGAGATTGTATATGAAACTACAAATTTTTTCTGTGTACTTTTAAGGGTTTAAGTATCAGTTCAAATCATTAATCCCAAAGCTGTCTTGTTTTACTTTGTTTGCCTCTGAATACCCTTTTGTTCTCTTCTGTGCATTAAAAATAATACTTCCTTCACTTTTCTAACTTTTTCTATACTTTTGTTTCCTTTGCATAGATATCTTTTGTCCCTTTTCTTCTTCCAAAATAACTTTTAAACCCTCCCTTACAACAAATAAGCAGGGTGAAACAAAGTAAATCTACATGTTGCCCATGTCCAAAAATGTGTGTTTTATTCTGCATCTCTAATATAAAAAGTAAGAAGCATGTTTTATCCATGCTCTGGAGTCACTGTTGGTCATTGATTAGAATGCTTAAGTCTTTCAAAGTTCTTTACAATGTTGTAGTCATTATACAAATTGTTTTCTTTGTTCTGCTCACTTTATTCTGTGGCCATTAATACAAGTCTCTCCAAGTTTGTCTGAATTCATCCATCATCTCTTATGAGGCAATAGTCAATTACATTGATATACTGTTCAGCTATTTTCCAACTGATTGGCACCCCTGTTCCCTTATTATCCAGTATAACAAAAAGTGCTCGCTTTAATATTTTTGTACATATCGATCCTTTCCCTCTTTTTTTTTTTAAATCTCTTTGGCATGTATTCCTCATACTAGCAACTCTGGATCAAAGGATATGCACAGTTTAAAGACTTTGGGGGTAGAGTTTCAAAACACCTATCTCTATATTTCCTCCAATGACTAAAAAACACACTTCAGAACCTCAGAATTGTTTTAATTTGCACTTCGCTTGCTGGATTAAAAGGGTTAGTCATTTGGAACATTTTAAAATTTGGTTATTGGTAGTTTGTTTTTCTGCTTTTAAAGACTATCTGTTCCTATCCTTTGACCATTTATGTGTTAGAGAGTTACTCTTGTTCTCTTATTTTTAAATCAGCTCCCTATCTTAGATATTAGACTTTTATAAAAGAAATTTGCTGCAAAGATTTTCTCCAGTTAATTATTTCTCGCCTAGTGTTAGCTGCATTGATTTTGCTTATGCAAAATCTTTTCGAATATCTGTAGTCAAAATTATCTATTTTATCTCCAGGTCATGAACTCTTCTTTTATCCATAATTACAAAAGATATCTTCTTCCTTACTCTTCTAATTTATTTATGATGTGAACTTATATTTCTATGTTATATATCTATTTGGTATTTAATGTAGTATATGCTATTAGATGTTTTTCCAAACTTCATTTCTGTCAGGCTACTAACCAGCTTTGGCCCAGTGCTTTCTCAAACCAAAACACACTTCCCTAGCCACCACTCCCCTACATGTGTAGTCTCCACCTATTAGAATGTAAGATCCTTGAGGGCAAGAACTGTTTCATTTTTGTATCTGTATCCTGACCACATAGCACAATGCCTGGCACATAGTACACTTAATAAATGTTTTTCACTCATTCACTCACTATTACGCATAATAGTGGAAATGCATCTTCCTTATGCTCTCAAGCATTTGATAGATAGATAGATAAATAGATAGACAGATATAAATTTAGTCAGTACCATACCAATCAACTTCCCAAGGATTGCCTTGTAGAGTTAGAAAAAAAATTAAAAATTCAAGAATCTCAAAAGAAAAGTGAGAAAAAAAGGGAAAGGGGCTTATCACTATCAGATTTCAACTATACTGCAAAGCAATAATCATCAAAGACTATATTATACTGTTTTTAAAATAGAAAAGTTGATCTAGAAATAATTAAACATATAGCATAATGTTCAAAAAGCCCTAAAATCCCAAATATTTACTATTTAACAAAATTATTGGAACACCAAGACAAGCAGCTTGATTCTCTTCATTTGCCACAATAGTGTTCTACATGTGTGCATATATATATATATATATATAATATATATTCATATATGAACACACATACACATATTATACGTGTGTGTAAATATATACATGTGTGTACTGCACATATATACACATACACTCTATATATGCGTGTTCATACATACACATATACATATATACACACTATATGCATATATACCCCAGAGATGCCTGGGCCTGGGTGCTATCAGTGCCTTCCATTCCATTTGGGGCTTTCCCCAGGAAGAATGATGTTATTCTTTTTCATCCTCTCTGGATCTTACCCATTTGGGGCCCTGTTGAGGTCTTCCATTTCCTTGAGGTTTCCCCAGCTTGCTGTTGAGGGCTTCAAGCCTATTTGTGTGTTCTCATGCTGGTCTCTCTAGGAAGACCCCTCTTCCAGGTCCACAGCTCTGGTTATCTTTTTATACCAGATTGAGGGACTTTGCTGATGTTTCTCTTTGGATTTCTTGGTCATCATACAATCTAGTGTTATTTTTAGATCATCGTAGAGAACTGTGCTCCTTGGCAACTTTTCATCTTAACGGTAAGTCACTCCAAAGAGATTACAAAATGATTTGACTTAAAACCTAAGAGAAATGGGCCTTGATTTGGGCTAGGCCTCCAGTGTGCCCCATACACAGCATTCTAAGACAAACAAGAAATAAAGGTCACCAATGTTCATTTGATACCTAGAACAAAGGCACATGAAGGACATTGATACATTTTCTATGCTAATGATGATTCACATTTAAATAGCTTTTTTCCAAGGGGTTTTCTTGGCAAAGATACTGAAGTCATTTGCCATTTTCTTCTCCAGTGTGTCCCCATTTTACACATGAGGAACTGAGGTAAAAAGGGGTTAAGTGAATTGCCCGGGGTCACTCAGCTACTAAGTCTCTGAGGCTGAATTTGAACTCAGATCTTACGGTCTCCAGGCATGGTACTCTATCCATTGACCCACCTAATTGCCCCCTCATAGACTATATACCTTTATTCTAATCCCACTCAAAATTAGTCTCATTTTACATTAAAAATTCTTAATTAAAATAATTTTGTAATCTAATTCAGAAGATTTCAGGAAGACGTGGTAGGTGTTGTCAAATATTTTGTGGGGTTTCATGTGGAAGAGAGCTCAAACTTGTTTTGTTTGGTCCCAAAGAGAGGTAGATGTGAACTACAACTTTCCAGGTATAATTAATGCATGTTTTCATTTACATACCATATTACTTCCTAAGTACCAAACTATTACTTTGGGAAGCAGAATCACTGCTTCATTATTATTAAATAGTTCCTTAATGCAATGATAGGAGGATGTCTTAGTAGGAAATAAATGCAATGCTCTGCCAGAAAAGTATGGCTCTGGCCTGATTCATAATGCATTAGTGAGCAAGTGAACATATGGAAGAAGAGTTTATGAAGATTCCTTCACACGATTGTTTGAAGGAAAAATTTTAAAACTTTGTATGAGACATTTCTATAGAAATACCTCAGCATGATTCCTAGAAGTTTACTTTTTACCTTAAGTGACTGATAAATTGTACACATATTGAAGTAGCTTTATAAACTATGGTTCTCAGGCCACCTTAGGGTTTGGAAGCCATTGCTGTTATCCTTTGAATTCTAGCACCATTTTAAGTAGTGCACCGGAAATAACAAGGAAGAGGGTGGGGTCTACCTTACACAGCACTGAAATCTCTGGATTGATTTTTTTTTCCCTAACATAGTTTTGCAAGACAAGTGTTTCTGTTTTGATATAGTTTGGAGTAAGGGGACATGTGGCACTGCCCAGGATCAGAAATTTTTCATTCCTATGAATTGGGCAATGAGTTATGACAATAGTTTGGTGTCCCTGCTTCTTCAAGCAATCATATTAAATACTGAGAATACCATACGGCAAAGCCTTACCACCTGAAGTAAAACAAGATGTCAATAAATTTACATCTGAGCTGCTGAATATTGTGTTAAAAACCTCGAAAGTGAGTGCCCTGGAATGGAGCCAAGGTTTCAGACTTATCCTAGCAGATCCAGCCAGGCCTCAGTTCTAAGGAAATTTAGGTTTGGAGGTATCACATGAACCTGGATAATACTAGTGCCTTCCTTAGTGTGATCATCTCCAATTTATCCTCTCATATCTTGTTTGTACATTGTTGTTTCCACACTGTTCCCCCTCATTAGACTGTGAACTCCTCAAGAGCAGGAATGGTCTTTTTCCTTTCTTTGTTACCCCAGTGCTTAATATAGAGCCTGGCACATAGGAACTTAATAAATGCTAGTTGATCTACTGACTATGTTTGTTAGTGGGAAAAGAATGCACTGATCCCCAAATGACTGTCACTCTCACTTCCTGTCATTTCAGTGGATAGAGCTTTGGGCCAGGAGTCAAGAAGACCTGAGTTCAAATTTGTCCTCATACACTTACTGTGTGAACCTTGTCAAGGCACTTAACTCTGTTTGCCCCAATTTCCTCACCTGTAAAATGAGCTGCAGAAGGAAACGGCAAACCACTCCAGTATCTCTGCCAAGAAAACCCCAAGTGGGAACAGAGTCAGACACTACAGAAACAACTCAACAGCATCACATGGTCAGACACTGTGCTAGTGAAGATACAAAGACAAAACTGAACAGTCCTAGCAACAAGGAACTTACATTCTAGTGGGAATTGGTTATGTACACATGTAGGCATATGCAAAATATATGCAGAGATTTTAGGACTGGGGAGATAATAATAAAATAATAATGATAATAACTAGCATTTATATGGTGTCTCCTATGTGCCAGGCACTGAGCTAAGCACTTTGCAAATATAACCTCATTTCATCCTCCCAACAACCATAGGAGGTAGGCACCACTATTATCCCCATTTTAGAGGTGAGGAAACTGAGTCAAATAGAGGTTTTTGACTTTTTGTAATGTGTGAGGCTAGATTTAAATTCATTATCCCTGTACACGTGGTCAAAAGTTCAAGTTAAGGGGTTTAGGGAAAATTAATCAGAGAGTATTCTATAGAATTAACTAGAAACTTGAGGAAAGGATATTAATTAAATACAAAACCATTCCTATGCCTAAAGAAATAATTCAGAGTATAAGTCTTTCTCTCCTTAAAATTCCCTGCGGTGTTTTCCTGGATCTCTTCTTCAGTGTTATTGAATTTTACCTTGTATCATATATATTCATCTATGTCATCTCCTCCCTATTGTGTTTAAGTTGTTTAAAGGCAAGATTGTGTTATTTTTCATCTTTTTATCCCCAATACCAGCAGTGTGGTATAGTGAATAGAGAGCTAGCCTCAGAACCAGGAATATCTGGGTTCAAAAGTCCCGTCTCTGATCCATTCTATCTGTGTGACCCTAGTTAGGTCACTTAATCTCTCAATGCTTAAGCCCAGAAGTGTCAAACTCACAGCCCACAAAACTCCCTGCTGCCATACAAGATTAAAATTGAATTGGGAAACATTCAACAAAATGAATAAAAATGTAATACAACATAGATAGTTCCTTGTGGTAAGGAAATCAAAGCTCTAGCCCCTATTCCTAATGCCTCGTGCCGTGAATTAAACAAACAGTTACCTACTATATATTTGCTAAACTGACCTGAACTGTTCAGGACTTACTAATTGGTAAAGGCTACTGAATGGTTAGTATTTTGCAGCTCGAGATGGTATATAAGAATAACAACAACAATAATGACAATAACATATTTTTACTGCTCGTCAAATTTTGTGAAGTGATTTACAAATATTTACTCATCTTCACAACAACCCTCAGAGATAGGTGCTATTATTACCTCCATTTTTCAGAAACTGAGACCAACAGAAGTTAAACCAACTGATCAATAAACACTTATTGAGCACCTGCTATGTGCCAGGCAGTATGCTAAGTGGCTTGCCCAAGGTCACACAGCTAGTAAGTGACAGAATCTGGATTTGAACTCAGATCTTCTTGACTCCAGGTCCACTGCTCTATCCACTGTGCCACCAGCTATCTCAAAAGAGAAAAATTTGGGGGGCAGGTAGGTGGCACAGTAGATAGAGCACCGGCCCTGGATTCAGGAGGACCTAAGTTCAAATCCAGCCTCAGACCCATAACACTTACTAGCTATGTGGCCCTGGGCAAGTCACTTAACCCCATTGCCTATCCAAAAAAATTTTTTTTTAAATCACAAAATCATTTGGCTTCCCATTCATGTCATGTTATAGTCTCTTTTTTTTGGTTTCTCATTTATGCCATGTTATAGTATTTTTTTTTAAGATGGCTCAGCAGTGACATCTTTCAAACAAGCAGTGGATATCTTGAGTTACTACTGTATTGTGCTAAACTATATGGATACCTCAAGACCAAGCACCAGATCTTTTGCTGAACAGCTGTGGGGGAGTAGAAAGACCAGCAGACTTCAAATCAGGGGATCAGGATTTGAACCTTAGCAAATCATTTTCCCAATCTGATAAACAAATTCTTATGTATAAAAGGAAGGATGACCTACCACTAAGGTCCCTTCTTTGGTCCCTAGATTTTGCTCCTTGTGCCTAACTCCTAACTAATCATAATGATTACTAAGGTCAGTTGTTTGGAACCACACAGAAGAAACGATTAGTTGAATTGTTTACTTTTCATTCAGTTGTGGCATCATGAAGATGAGTCTAAGATGTTTATTCCATATCATCACAACAGCTTCTATGCAAACAGCATCCTAGCAGAACTCCTTGGCACCATTAAATGGTTCAATGACAGAAATGAACGTGGTATTATGAGCCAGTGAAAATGACATTAAAGATGATACATTGTCATATGTTTTGCTGCTGTAACCAAAGCCACCATGGAGCCTTTTCATTTGACTTGCTGCTGAAACCTAGTATATGATGACTCCCCATTAGAATGTGAGTTCGTTGGGAACAGGGACTGTCTTGCTTTTCTATTCATATCCTTAGTACAATGCTTTACACAGAGTGAGCAGAGTGAGCACCTAATAAATGCTTTTTCACTGACTAATTCATGGAGAATAAAGAGCAGAGACATCTAAAGAAATTTAATAATTCACATTGGTATATGATTTTAAGATTCACAAAGCACTTTCTTCACAACAATGCTGTAAAGCACGTAATGCACATATTACTCTCTCCATTTTATAGTTTTAAAAAATGGAAACTAAGAGTTTAAGTGAATAGGTCATAGTCATCATGCACCTAGTAACTAGCAGAGCATGAATTCACACCCAGGTCTTCTGATTCTAAATTCAGTGTTATTTCATTATAGCAATTTTCAGAAGAAATGACACCCAGCATACCTACAAACACCCTTGATATAACTATACATTTCCTTACACGATATTAATGACCTGTACTCTAAGGTTTACAAAGTAAGATTCTTATGAAGTAAGTAGTCTCAGAATTATTTTGTCCATCTTAAAGATGAGTCAGCTGGGGCAATGAGAGATTGACTTGCTCATGATTATTCAGCTAGTAAGTAGATACAATGGGAAAAAAGTGATCAGTGATGTGGTTTTCACATACCCATCTAGACAACATTAGACAGAGCTTTTTTTTAACTGGGTAATTTTTCAGAATTATTTCAAAAGGGAAATTTTACTTAAAGGAATATACAAGCAGTTGCCAACTTCAACCCACTCAGCTCTGCATAAATCTTACATATGAATGACCACCAGATGGTGGCCACGGAAGCTCCCTTTCCTTTCCCTATGGCACAATTTAGGATTCTCTCTCTCTTCCCTTCCTTC
Organism: Phascolarctos cinereus; assembly: GCF_003287225.1. Classification (NCBI taxonomy): domain Eukaryota; kingdom Metazoa; phylum Chordata; class Mammalia; order Diprotodontia; family Phascolarctidae; genus Phascolarctos; species Phascolarctos cinereus. The sequence continues at coordinate 64,915,872 of NW_027556098.1, forward strand.
TGTCCTTTCTTCCTCAGAATCTCTGCCAAGTCGTTGCTTGAGATTGCCCCTCAAACCCACTATCACCTCAACCACGGGACAAACTGGAGTGGGATTGTCCACAGTGGGATAATCCAAGAGGCACAACTTGTAGTCATGAGGAAAGTGGGATGGTAAACACTAATATTGTTTCCTTCCTCTTTCTTTTCCTCTTCTTGTCCATTGTTGTTTTTCTAGGCTCAGTGCTACTTCTGTCCTGATTTATAAGAGCACTGGGTTTGGAATCAGAGTTCTTGAATGTCCAGATCTGCTAGTTACTATATGTACGGTTTTGGACTAGTGATGTTCTCTCTCTGACCCTCACTTGTAGAATGAAGGATTTGGACTAGATAATCTCTGGTGGCACAGTGATGGTCCTAATATCAGGGAGATTCATATTCCTGAGTTCAAATTCAGCCTTGGACACTAGCTGTGTGACCCTGGGCAAGTCACTTAAACCTGTTTGCCTCAGTTTTCTCATCTGCAAAATGAACTGGAGAAGGAAAGCACAAACCACTGTAGTGTCTTTGCCAAGAAGACTCCAAATAGGGTCATGAAGAGTTGGACATGACTGAAACCATTGATTGAACAACAACAGCTCCAAGTCCTGTGATCCTGCCAAAGTAGCCCCAAATCCTAAACTATTTCCTTATTTCCTACACCAAAATGCCTCAGAAGCCCTGTTCTGTCTCTGAATCCCCACTTCCTGTACTTCGTGTGTGTGTGTGTGTGTGTGTGTGTGTGTGTATACATATGTACTATACATAGAGCTCCTATGTGGATTTTTCTTATGAAACCAAAGAGAACAAAGAGGATGTGCAAATATGTGATTCAATGTGTGTTAAAAAAAAAAAGAAAGAAAAAGAAAAAGGAAAGCTATGAACCTAGATAAGAAAAAGAAAGTGACAATTGGGAACCAGACAAGGTTGAAGAAGCTTTTTTGTTGGATTTCCACTGGCAGAAGACCCCACCTACCTACCCAATGTCTCTCCCCCACCCCTTCTCCTACTCCTTACCCTATCTCCTGCAAAAAGGAGAAGAAGGTCCTCTTGGTTCTACTGGGATTAGGAAAAATGTATTTCTAGTATCCCAAGAACTCCATATACGTTTTCCTGGGAAAACTATATTAATCAGTATGGTTAGATTTTCTAGCAGTACTGGAACCACGCTCTCCTTCAGATATGTTGTGAACAAAATAGGAAGCAGCTGTGGACTGGTCTAAAGCACTTTTAAAGGATTTTTTTTATAGGATTGCTCCTATGGGAAATATAGTCCAGGTCCAAATAACTGACAGGTTTTGTGTCCACAGTAAATTGGCTTTCTTCCACTTGAAAAAAAGGCAAAACTCCAAAATAATCTTAAAATATCAAAATCACTAAATATATCATGGTGCAACATTCCTTATTTCATTCAGAAGAAATAATTTTGACCTGTTTGGGCAGATGAGTAGAGTTAAAAAAGTCAGCAGGAAGAATGAAATAATTTATATACTTGTGTATTATGGGTATAGTATTATATATTAATAGTATATCTGTGAGGCACATGTCTATGAATAATACCTTACTTTTTCCAGGTGCATCAATCATATAAGATTCTCATTTATTCAGAAGGATAAACTATTCATGACAATGAGATCTTGGCTATCTATACTGCTTTTCTGGGTCTTTATATTTTGCAAAGAAATCTTTCTAAACTTTCATGTATAAGAAAACAACACTGGAAATATAAAGAAAAAAAGTCCAAGTACCCATCTCACCTATCTGGAATACAATAGAGAACTGGTGAGAGTAAACATAAAAGGACTTTAAGCAGCTAAAACTAATGTCACTTAGTCATTTCATTAAAGCAACACTTTCCAAACTCTGTTCTGCAGAGCCCTAAGATTCCCATGAAGCGGGAGCAACAGGTTCATGAAGAGGAAACTTTGCAGGGGCAAAGATACAGCATAGCAGCCTTTTAAATTTTTTTTAAAATATCATGAAGAATAATTATAAAATTGAAAAGTCTCAAGAGACAAGAATGCAAAAATGCCTTGTCAATTCTGCAGTGACAATGACCCTTCTCCCATTGAATTTGCCCTGTCACTACCCAAGATCCAGCTCTCATCTTGCCTGAACCATTGTAATACCCTCTTCAAATGCTTTTCCAGTCTCCCCTTATTCCACTCTTCACAGAATTACCAAAAGAATCTTCCTAACAAGGCAGCTAGCTAGTGTCTCAATGGATAAGGACTGGAATCAGAAGATCTAAGTTTAAGTCTGGCCTCAGACACTTACTAATTGCATGACCCCACTGGGCAAGTCATTTAAATTTTGTTTGTCTCAGTTTCCTCAACTGTAAAATAGGGGTAGTAATAGCACGTACCTCCCATGATTATTGTGAGGACCAAATGAAATAATATTTGTAAAAGAGCACTTAGCACAGTGCCTGGCCCATACTAGGCACTGTATAAATACTGATTTCTTCCCTTTCCCTAATTAATGCACAGGTCTCACCCCATCACTCCTCTGCTCAAATACCTACAGTGAATCCCTGGAAGACAAAATACAAACTCTCTAGTCTTTGTTCTCCACCATATGGTTTCAATTTACCGTTTCAGTTATATTTCATGCTACTGTCCTTTACTCATGCTACATTCTAGTCAGCTTACACCATCAGTAGTCCATCAGGCTCATTTTATACCCTCCTACACCCGTGCATTCACAAAGATCTTCCCTCATGTTTGGAATTTGATGCCTCCTTATCTCTCATCTATTGAAATCTGTGTCTTCCTTCAAAGTCCATTTCATGAGCCATCTATTCCATGATGACTTTCTTGTTCCTCCAGTTAACAGTCATCTCTCTTCTTTCAAATTTTCTGAAGGCATTTTGTCCTGGTCTCTGCTTTGCCTCTATCAAATTCCATCTTGTATCACACAATGTACTAATGTATGTTATATTCCTCTATTAGACTCTAAGCTCTTTAAAGACAGAAACTGAGTTGTTTTCATTCTCGACTTCCTAATCCTGCTCAGTAGATGTTTAATAAATTGTCTGTTGAATTAAATTGAAAAATGTCAGTTTGTAAAAAAACAAAAACAGAACCAGCTTGTAAATAAGTAAGACAATGGGCTAAGACTAGCAGTCCCAATTTCTCTTTCACTTGAAAGTGCTGACTTAACTAAACCAGCTTTATTTATAATTCCTAACATATTTACAATTGAAACCATTGATTTCCAAACCATGACTGATGATCCATGAACTAGTGCTAGTACCAAATCCCAAATACAGAAGAAATAAATATGATGGTGGACAATTATAATTGAGGTTTATTTCTAGTGATGATGATGGTCTATAGATACTATGTTACACATTTTTTCAAACAGTCCTATGATTCCAGCAACATTCCAAAAGCATTTACCATAATTGGTATTTATATGGAATTTAAAAGTTGGCAAAGTGCTTTACATTTGTTTATCATACTTGAATCTCACAAACATGTGTAGTATGACAGGTATTATTACTCCAATTTAGGGCTGGGAAAACTTAGGAGGCTTGTAAATGTCAAGAAGCATGAATGGAACATAGTTCTTCCTGACTCCAAGTCCAGCACTGTAGCCATTACACCATTCAACCTTAAACAGGGAGTAGCAAGCTTTAAAACTAACTGACAACATCAGCAACAAAAACAACAAAAAAAAACCCCATATGATTATGTCAATAGATCAGAAAAAGTTTTTGACAAAATATAATTCCTATAAAAAAAATACTAGAAAGCATAGGAATAAATGGAGCTTTCCTTTAAATGACAAGTACCATCTACTCAAAACCATCATCAAGCATTATCTGTAATGAGGCTAAGCTAGAAGCCTTCCCAGTAAGATCAGCAGTGAAGTAAAGATGATCATTATTATTACCACTATTATTCAATATGGTACCAGAAATGCTAAGTATAAAAACAAAAGAAGAAAAAGAAATTGAAGGAATTAGAATAGGCAATGAGAAAACAAAACTATCACTTTTTGTGGACAGTATAATGTTATACTTAGAGAATCTTAGAGAATCAACTAAAAAACTAGTTGAAACAATAACTTCAACAAAGCTTCAGGATATAAAATAAACCCACACAAATTATCAGTATTTCTATATATAACCAACAAAGTCGAGTAGGAAGAGATAGAAAGAGAAATTATATTTAAAATAACTACAGACATTATAAAAATCTTGTGAGTCTACTTGCCAAGGCAAACCTAAGGACTATATGACATAATTACAAAACACTTTTCACACAAATAAAGTCAGATCTAAACAATTAAAGAAATATTAATTGCTCATGGGTAGATTGAGCCAATACAATTAAAATGACAATTCTACCCGAATTAATTTACTTATTCAGTTCCATATCAATCAAACTACCAAAAAAATAATTTTATAGAGCTAGGAAAATAATAACAAAATTCATCTGGAATAACAAAAAGTTAAAAATATCAAGTGAATCAATGAAAACAAAATGTGAAGGAAAGTGGCCTAGGAGTACCAGATCTCAAACTGTATTTCAAAGCAATAATCATCAAAACAGTCTGGCACTAGCTAAGAAACAGAATGGTAGATCAGTGGAACAGATTAGGTATATAATATACAGTAGTATATGACTACAGTAATCTAGTATTTGATAAACCTCAAAATCCAAGCTTTTGATACAAGAATCACTATTTGATAAATATTTCTGGGGTAACTGGAAAGCAGTTTGTTTTTTTTGTTTTGTTTTTTGGTTGGGAAATGGGGGTTAAGTGACTTGCCCAGGGTCACACTGCCAGTCAGTGTTCTGTGTCTGAGGTCGCATTTGAACTCAGGTCCTCCTGAATCCAGGGCTGGTGCTCTAGCCAGTGTGCCACCTAGCTGCCCTCTGGAAAGCAGTCTGGCAGAAACTAGGTATAGACCAACACTCACACCACATACCAAAATATGATCAAAATAGGTACATGATTTAGCCATAAAGAGTGACAGCATAAGCTAAGTAGGGGAGCATAGGATAGTTTCTATGGATAAGGGAAGAATTTATGACCAAACAAGAAATAGAGGGCATTACAGGATGTAAAAGGGATAATTTTTATTACATCAAATTGAAAAAGCTTTTGCACAAACAAAACCAATGCAGCTAAGATTAGAAGAAAAATAGAAAAGGGGGGGGATTTTATAGCAAGTTTGTCTGATAAAGGCCTCATTGCTCAAATATATAAAGAAGTGAGTCAAATTTATAAGAATATGAGTCATTCTACAACTGATAAATGACCAAAGTATATGAACAGGCAGTTTTCAGATGAAGGATTCAAATCTATCTATACACATATAAAAATGCTCTAAATCACTATTGATTAGAGAAATGCAAATTAAAATGACTCTGGGGTCACATCTATCAGATTGACCAATATAACAGAAAAGGAAAATAGCAAATGTTGGAGGAGAGGTGGAAAAATTGGGACACTAATGCACTGTTGGTGATATAAATGGTACAATCATCCTGGAGCATATTTGGAACTATACCCAAAGAACTATAAAACCATGCATACCCCTTGATTCAGCAATACCACTGCTAGGTCTGTATCCCACAGAGATCAAAGAAAAAGGAAAAGGACCTATATGCATAAAAATATTTATAGCAGCACTTTTTGTGGTGGCAAAGAATTGGAAATTGAGGGGATGCCCATCAGTTGGAGAATGGATGAGCAAATTGTGGTATATGATTGTGATGGAATTTTTGTTGTTGTTCAGTCATTTCAGTCGTATCTGACTCTTTGTGACCCCATTTGGAGTTTTCTTGACAAAGATACTGGAGTGGTTTGTCATTTCCTTCTCCAGCTCATTTTATAGATGAGGACCTGGGCAAACCCAGTTAAGGGACTTGTATAGGGCCAGGAAGATAGGTCTTCCTGACTTCAGGCCCTGAACTCTATCCACTGTACCATCTAGCTGCCCCTGTGATGGAACACTATTGTGCTACAAAAAATGACAAACAGGATGGTCTCAGAAATACCTGGGATCACTTATAAGAACTGATACAAAGTGAAGTGAGCAAAACCAGGAGAACATTGTACACAGTAACAGCAATACTGAATCAACTATGAATGACTTAGCTATTCTGAGCAATACAATGATGCAAGACAATTCTGTATGATATGATCAAAAATGCTATCCTCTTCCAGAGAAAGAACTGATGGAGCATGAATGCAAATTGAAACATAATTTTTTAAACTTTCTTTATTTTTCCTGCTTTCTTGCTACATGGCTAATATGGAAATATGTTTTGCATGATTTCACATATATAATTGATATCACATACCTTGCCTTTGCAATGGGTGGTAGAGGAGTAGGAAGGAAAAACAAAAGTCAGAACTCAATTTTTTGAAAGAATGTTATAAACAAATGAATCAGCCAATAAAAAGAAATAGAAGAGAAAGCTTTAAAACAATTTTAGAATTTTCAAACAAAAATATCATTAACTGAAAAAATTCCTCAAAATACTGGCTCACATAAAGGACAGAAGGAACATAACTTTGAAGCTCTTTACAAAGTGAGCTGCAGTGTCTAATATTGTTACTAAAAAGCCCTTACTGATGATAAATATACACTCTTTTTTCTAAGTAACCTATTTATAATATTGTTAGATTTGAGTTAAAACTGACATAATTTTTTTTTAATCACCTGCATTATTTTTAAAGTTTAAAGCACAATACAGGGTATCCAAAAGTCTCGGCAAAGTTTTAGGGACACTCTGTACATGCGAAATCTAAATGTACGTGTGTATTTGTACCTGTATATTGTGTGTTTTGTGTGTGTTTGTGTACCAGCCAGTAGTAGAATATTATTAATTAGACATTTTCAAACTTCCCCCACTACCTCAAAAAGTTTCAGAACGATTATACTAGCATCCCTGCCTCAAGTCACTGACCACTCCAGTCAACACTACACTTCCCTGTCTTCTGAAACAAAGGATACTGAAAATAATCTAAACTTTCCTTGATGCCTAGTGGCATATATACACGAATGCTGTTTATTGTACTTGCTTTTGAGGTATGCAGGAGTGTATATCTCACTACTACATGGCTACAGCCCTCTGGTTGCTTTTTGGTTTTACTACTGCTTGTCTATGTTTAATGTTTGCTGTTTGTTTGTCTTCCACTCCATTCTCAGGAAGTTGTTTATTAGTTGTGGCAGCAGTCCTCACTCACACTAGCTCCTCTTCCCACTTCTTATTTGGTTTTTCTAATATGTTGTGAGCTTGGAATTCAAATTTGTTATAATTATCTGTAGAGTGAAAGCAAAAGGCTTGAAGCATGTACCAAGTTGCACTCCCCTTTCAGTAAAATACAATGGCTGAGAAGCTGAGAAAGACTGTGATCCAAGGAATAGACCAATAGATTTAGAGTCGTAGGTTCTGGATTCCAGTCCTGTCACTTGCTACCTGTGGGACCATGTCAATTCACTTAACCTCTCTGGGACTCAATTTCTTCATCTGTAAAGTGAGAGATTCGGACTCAATGAACTCCAACTTCTCTTCTGTGTCTAAATCTATGCTCCTGTATTCTATTTTAGTTGCCAAGAGGTTTGTTTATTTTTGTTTTGTTTTGGGGTGTTGTTTTGTTTTGTTTTGTTTTTTGCTTTCTTCCAGCTCCTCAACTTCATGTTAGATGAGTAAAACTGCTGCCGGTTCGGGATTAGTGTAGGACCTTAGAGATAAAGACCAAGTTGAACCCCTTCATTTTCTACATAAAAAAACTATGGCACAAACTGTGTCAGAGCCTCACAGGCAGTATAATAGAGGAGCAGGTCATCAGATTCTGGTCCCAGACTCTTTCTACAAAGCCATGGAGATGGCTGATTCTGGCTGAATATGGATTGATGAGACATTTGCTTAGAGCAGGGGTGGGGAATCAGTGGCCTCGAGGCCACATGTGGCCTTCTAGGTTCTTGGGTGCAGCCTTTTGATCTAGTCCAAGTTTTACAGAACAAATGCTTTTATTAAGGGGATTTATTTTGTGAAGTTTGGATTCAAACAGCTGAAGTTGAGAGCCTAGAGGGCCACATGTGGCCTCCAAGCCTCAGATTCCCCACTTCTGGCCTGGAGTTTCCCCCTCTTTCTTTTCTTTTTAAAATTATTTGTCTATTACAAGGGTTCATGTGCTTTTTTTTTTGTCATGGACCCCTTTGGAAGCCTGGTGAAGCCTATAGATTCCTTACTAAAATAATGTTTTAAATGCATAAAATACAATTAATAGGATCATAAAGGAAAATAAGTTAACAATTTTTTAAAAGTTTACAGATCCAATGCTAAGAACTCTTGGTCTGTTAACATTCTGAGTTTTGTTTTATACTTTCCATGGTTATGACACAGGTGGGCACTTTTTGTTTCGCTATCCATAAACATTATTCTTCTCCAAGCCTTTCAAGTAAAAATAAAGTGAAATTTCCCCTCATTTATAGAATATTAAGTGTTTGGGTTTGACAGTGATAGATAAACAAGGGACGGTTTTGATAACAATCTGAACAAATGCTCCAAAAGAATACCGAATAGCAGGTGCTTTTGTTTTGTTATTGGTACAGGAGCTTTAATTGTACATGCCCACAAGTCCAAGAAAGACAGGAAAGTCATTCCAACAACACACTACTTACAAATACAGTCCTTTGCATGGGAACTCAAGATGCAAAATATTGGGGGAAAAAACACAACCTGTAAGAATGATGTATATATTTAGTTTTCTATTTACACAGACTTGGGAAGGGTGTGGCATGCCTTCTTTTCCAAGAGTTTGCATACATGGCACAATTAAAATCCTGACAACGAATGATATTACTGTAGAATAAAATCGAGTCTACTTATTTGGTAGCTCAAATCCTACAATCTGTCTACATTCTTGGCGACAACAGCAAGATGGGAATAGAGAGTGACAGGCAGATGGGGATCTTTTCCACCGCCAATAACCTTACATTGTAGTCCATGCATCTAGATCCAATATCAATACATCGGGAGCTCCGTCCCTCTCTTTCCCACCCCCATGGAGGGCGGCCTCCATCTCCAGTAGGCCGCGGGGGGGCCACCTCCCCTGTGTCGGCTTGAAGCAATAGATATGGCTGGAAGGGAAGAGCGCCAGGAGGAGAGGATGAAAAAAAAAAACGAAAGTGCTCCGAGTTTGGGCAGAGGAGAGTAAACCAAGGCCGAGACTGGCCCCCTGCCCGCCCGCGCCCCGTGCCCCAGGCTACCACCCACCTGATCAGGGGGCCCAGCTGCAGCATGTGCAGCAGCAGCACCAGCGGCCGGTCCCTTTTCAGGTCTCGGTGGATGAAGATGAGCGTGAACTGCACGAGCGCGCAGGGCAGCAGCGAGAAGAGCAGGGTCAGGGACAGCCAGATGCGGTCCCCGGCCGAGTTGTAGGTGCTGCTCAGGTACAGAGCGGTCACGGTCTCGGCCACGAAGAGGAACACGGACACCAGGACGGAGCCGGGGAATTTCATCTCCGGGCCACCACGGCTGCCACCCCCGGGCCCGCCCGCCAGCCTGCGCTGGTTATCTGTGTGCGCCAGCCGCGGGCGGGAGAGGCGGATGACAAATGCCCGATAGGGCCATCGCTCCTTCCGTGCTGCTCCCCCTCTGCGGGCTCCTGCTCCCTGCCAGCCCCGGCCGCCGCGACGCCGATCCCACCCCTGCAGCGGAGCCCGAGAGAAAAGGCTGCCCGGGGTGAGAACAGCTGCCGCCTGCCTGGTGGAGGCAGACACCCCGGCCTTGGCCACCCGGCCTGTTTGCCGCAGCTTGGCTGCCCAGTCCCTCGGGTGGAAGAAGTGGGCGGGGAGAGAGGGCAGCTGCGGCGCGCCGGCCTTGGCCCCTACTCAGACCTGCTTGGGCTCATTTCCAAGAAAGTGTTAGTTGGTTTGTTGTGAGCCTGACCTAGCGCTGCTGAGGAAGATCTGAGAGCTGCTGACAGGTGGCAGCCTTGAGAGGAAGGGGGGTGAGGGAATGCAGGGGGCGGGGATTCAGGTGTCCCCCTCCTGGTGGTGTTCCCCATGCTTCTTTTTTTTTTTTTTTAAAGGTTCACATTCGCACCTCTGGGCTCACCTCCAACTCTAGGCATCAGAAACCCTTCCAGGATTTAGCTGGACCAAGAGGAAGCACGGGGATTGTGAACTTTATTTCCCTCCACAGCCTCTGACCAGCCTGCTCTGAGAGTCCTTAAATAGTCATGCCAGCGCTGGTCAAATAAATACAACAGTTCATCCCCTGGGTCCTAGAGTTCCTTATTGAAGCCCTCGGGGAGGGAGGCCCTGTGAGCAGGCAGCGCAGGCGGTGCGCGGCACAGGCTGTGAGGCTCCCTCCGCCTGGCACCACCATGTTTGCTGTGTAAAAGCAGGCTGACCCTCCCCCACCCCTACCCCCGAGGGGGCTGGAGTTTTCAACGTATTGCAATTTCTTCAGCAATGTTGAACGCAAGCTTATGGTGGCTGTGACCTCTCAGGTATAGTATAATGAACGGCTCAGCCATGATGCTGAGACTTCAGCCAAGAGCGATGGAACTCAGAAGGAAAGTTACACAAAGAAAAGCTGAAACTGATGGCTTCCCTTTTTTTTTTTAATGGCCAATATGTACCTTTCCTGAACCAAAAGAGATGCACTGTTTCTCAGTTTCAAAGATGCCAAGCTGTCAGTGATAGTGTATGACCCCAGGACCCAGGACCTAAAGACACTCTCACTACATTACTTTGAGGAGCCTGAGCTGTGGGATGGCATCGGCCAGACTGCACACACACCTTAGGTGTAAATAGACCCTGATGGGTGCTGTCAGTCGTGCTGATCTATGGAATATGGCTTGCAGTGCTGCCTGGGGGAGCCTGGCAGAGGAGCATGAGGGGCTGTAGGGGAAGGGCAGAAGTCAAGTTCCCTGCCAAGCTACATTATTGATGTTCAGACCTTGAGTGAGAAGCTCCTGAGCATCACTGATCTGCAGTTCTATGTTCACGAGTACTGTTAAGCCCATTCTCCTCATCTTGTTTGGAATGGAGCATTGTCTGTGCTTCAAAAGAGCGTTTGGCCCTAGGTGGTGACAATCCTTGAGCTGCACAGCTGTTATGGCACATGGACAGTCATCACACCCTTGTGCAAGGAAGAGGATGAGACTACCAAGGAGGAGCTCCCAGAAACAGAATATGGGAAGAAACATGGCTTTCTCATTCTCAGTTGGGAGGACTCTACCATGATCCTATAGACAAGTTAGGAGATCATGGAGTTGGATACAAGTGGCTTTGCCCATTGTCTGTGCTGGTAACATTCGTGGCAATCACTATGTTGTCAAGGTGTCACCCCTCAGCATTCATTTGCTAGCTGAACTAGCTGAAATTAATTCCTGTGGACCTAGGCTCTCCCAAGGTGCAATGTGCCATCAATGATCCTTATGTGGTCATCTTGAGTGCTGAGGGTCATGTGACTATATTCCATCTGAAAAGTAATTCCTACTGGGGCAAGAACCATTGCCAGGCTCTTCACAAACCCCCTTTGCATCACCAGTCAAAGGTGATTGCACTCTTTGTGTACTGGGGTATCAAGTGGGATGTTCAGCTGGGCCCCTGGGGAGAACTAGGAGGTCTGGAGGCTGAAGGTCTTGGACCTGAGACCAGCCCCATAGTGGAAGATGAAGATGATATTTATGGAGACTCTAGTTCCCTGTTCAGCCTCTGCAAAGAAGAGGTTGGAAGGAGCAATCTCCCACCTACTGACTGGGGCCCTCTCCCATACAGAGCAGAGCTTACCCACTGGTGTATGCCAATAAGAGAAAGTGGGACCATGGGAATCTTTCAGCTCCCAGATTGGCACCTGGCATTTCTAGTAAAGACTTTCCCTAGTAGACAGTTCCTTTGTACAGACAGCCATCCAGAGTGACACCAAGAAGGAAGAAGGAACAGGGCAAGAAGAACTTTCTCAAGGAGGTGTTACTGGTTGCCCTGGGCAACCATCAGATCCATCTCTTTTTGCTGGTACATAGACCAGGAACTGCCCATCCATGAGGCCTTTGCCAGGTCAACCAGAGCAACCTCAAAGTATGATTTGAAAAGCTTCCCCACAACATCAATTTCAGGGAGAAGTCAAGGTAATTAAGAAAGAAGCCAGAAGAGGAGGTGGGATTGAAGAGGGTGCTAGTGCTTAAGGCTGTGTGTCTAGGTTCTACTACTTTGAAGATATTTGTGGCTATTCGAGGGCATTTATCTGTCGTCCCTCACCCCACTAGTTGCTGGCAACTGTTTGGAGAGTCCTTCAATTATGTTCCACGGGTACTGATGACCCATTAACACTTTTGCTTGTTTCCACAATGTCAACTCTCCAGTGTCTTCATGTTGTCCACAGAGTAATACTAAAACTCCTCTGCCTGATATTCAAGGCTGCCCGCAATTTAGCAATAACCTACCTTTCTAGTCTTAAATTACTCTCCATCTATAAAATGGACTACTCTTCTTCCCCATTCCATCTTCTTCCCAGCCTTCTAAGTTTTCTTAAATTGGTGTCTGATCAATTCATTTTCAGTGTCTCCTTTCCCTTTTTGTCTACTGAATTATTTTTTAAAATGTTATTGGTCCTTTGTTTTTATTCCAGTTTCATTTCTCAATATATCTTTTCCCTCTCCCCAAACCAGGGAAAACAAAGAAAAAGAGAAGAGGAGGAAAAACAGTTCAGCAAAACTCACCAACGTATCAACCAATTCTGACATTATGTACAGTGGACTACTTCCATAGTCTCCCATCTCTGCAAAGAAGGAAGAAAGGTACATTCTCCCAACTCTTTTTCACAGTCATGTTTGTTCTTCATAATTACAAAGTATTCAGTTTCCATCTTATGGTCATTCTTTCCATTTATATTGTTGAAGTCGTTGTCAATTTTCCTGGTTCTGCTTACTTAGCTCTGTCTCAGTTCACATAAGTCTTTCCATATTTCTTTGTACTCTTTGTATTCATCATCTCTTATAGAATAGTAATATTTTATTTCATTAACTTACTACAATTTGTCCAGTCGTTCCCTTTTTAATGAGCATCCACTTATTTGATACTACAAAAAATGCTGCTATATTTTGGTGTACACAAAACTTTGTTTTCTTTCTTTGGTCTACTTGAGGTATATGCCTAGCATGACATATTAAGATCAAGGGTATGGACATTTCAGTCATTTTCTTAGTGTAGTTCCAAATGGCTTTCCAGAATGGTTGGACCAGTTCCTAGTTCCATTAATAATATTAGTGTGAGTAGAGACACATTAATGTACTGTTGGTGCAATTGTGAAGTCATATAACCATCCTGAGGTCAATATGGAATTATACCTAAAATGTCACTAAAACTGAATACGCCTTTATTCAGTGACACTACTATGCACATATTGCAAAGAAATCAAAGACAGAGGGAAAGAATCATATGCACAAAAGATATGTATAGCATCACTTGTTATGGTAAAGAAATTGAGGCAAAGTGAGTGCCTATCATTTGGGGAACTGTTGAACAATTATGGTATACAAATGTAATGGAATATTATTATACCAAAAGAAATGACAACAGGGACCAGCTCAGAGAAACCTTGGAGGATTTGTATAAAATGATGCAAAATGAAGAGAGCAGAACTAGGAGGATGATTATACAATGACTCTAACATCATAAAGAAAAGCAACTGTGAAAGTTTAAGAACTATGATAAACATAATGACCAATTAGAACTCTGGAAGTCTGATAATGGACCATACTTCTCATCTTGAAGCAGGAGAAATGACATACCAGAGGCATTGAATCCGAAATATACATTTTTATATATGGCCAATTTGTAGATTTGGTTTTTGTGTTCATTACTAGGTGGTACTTATTTTTGTTTGTATAAAGGGCAGTCAGGTGGCATAGTGGACAACTGGACTTTCTGTCAGAAAGACCCAAGTTCAAATCTTGCCTCAGATACCTATTAGCTGTATGATTCCAGGCAAGTCATTTAACCTCTGTTTACCTTGTCCCTTAAGAAATGTTTTCTGGCAAATGCAATGTAATTGACTGTCATCCCAGAGCCTCTGGGCTTAATGAAATCTAATTGCAACAACATTTTACACATGGCTAGAATGTTAGTTACCAAGCAACCAACCACAAGGATGGAAATGTTTTCATTTTCAAGAGTGTCTCATGATTTCCTTTACACTACAGCCATCTCATTTCCCCTTTCAAACACAGCGGTTTTATCTTATAACATTTCTTTGAGTGATCTGAATCAATCAGCTAATGCATAGCAGCCTCACAAGAAAGTCTATAGGTTCTAGCCATATCAGCTCACAATGACTAATAGTCACAGTATGAAGGGCAATAACATTTAAAGAGCCATAAGGAAATGCCATTCTCACAAGAGCATAACCATCCTGATAATTGTTCCTGTGTGCCAGCCTGAAGAATGATTCCCTTTGTGTAACCAGTAAAGATTTATCCTTTTATTTCAAGAGCCCCCTTTCTTGATTACAAGATCAGCTTAAGAATTCTGGTCATTTTCTTTTTTTTTCTAAATGATCCAAAACAGATATAAGATGAGAGTTTTATTGGGAACCAATAAAGGGGGCACAAAGGAGATAATTAAATTTATTTTTCTTAGGCCACATGTGGGCTGACCCAATAGGTCTATGAAGTTCTGGAGTTCGGTAGAGTCAAGAGCTCAGGTATGAGGCCCTGCTGTTTACTAGTTTACTAATATGTTTCTATGAAGACTAGCAAATCACCAAACTATGCAGCAAGGTAGGCAAGATATTATCAATGCGGAATCTACATCACACTTAGAACTGCCAAACTGATGCTGCTAAAACGTCCTCAACAGCTCCCAAGTGCTTACACAATAACATACAAAATCCTCCGCGTAGCATGTAAGGACTTCTAAAATAAGGTCCTACTACCTCCTTTTCCAGTCTCATTTCATATTACTCACCTTCATGCACTCGCTATTCCCTTAAGATTGCTCTGCTACCTATTCCCTGTATCCCAACCTTCTCTCTCTCACCTCTGAGACCTTGCCTAGATGATCTCCCCTGTTTGAAATGCCCTTACCTCTTCACCTCTGCATTTTGGAAACCCTAGCTTTCTTCAGGGCATGGTTCAGATGCGATGTCTTACAGAAGGTCTTTCCTGATTCCCCCTGGAATGCTTATGTTCTTTTCCTCTCAAAGTGACTTGTGTTATTTTCTATATACTTTCTATTTACTTACCTGTGTAGTACATGTTATGTCCCTCCAGTAGCATGTAAGCTTCTTGAGGGCAGACACTGCTTCATTCTTGTCTTTGCCATGTATGTAAGGATAGGAACTGGACCTCTGATAGGGAACTCTTGAGTGAAGAAAACTTCCTCCACCAATGCAGATTAGCATTGTCTGTGCAACTGACAGTAGTAGAGGATTGCCCCAAGCATGAAGAGGTTAAGTGACTTGCCCAAGGTCACACAGCCAGTATGCATCAGATCTTAGGCTTTTTTGGTTTCTGGGTTGGCTGTCTAACCACTAGGCAATGATGCCTTGTATAGTGGGTTGTTAATAAATGTTAGCTGAATAGAATTGTGGGTATAAGACAAACTTTTAAAGGAATATGCCTACAATTTATGAATACACAGCTTCCATATTTAAGGTTAGACTTTATTTTAAGGCAAAGGATCACCAAAGGTTTTATATTAACAAGTTAGCTATTTGTACATGTGGGTGTTTCACTGATAAGCCGACACTGTAACACTGCTTTAAATACTATAAAGTCCAGTTTCTATTGGGTTATTTACAGTACAAAATTAGTATAGAAAACACATAGGAAATATCACAGTGTTTTAGAACATTGTAATAGCAGTTTGTGAAACAGTAAGGTGCATTTTCTGATAAAGCAGAATTAACCTTGGTTCTAAAGAGACTACATCTTACTATGGCTGGGAGCAAACATTACAATTAGAAGGGAAATAATATTAGCCTGTAGCTCTCACTTTCTTATTCTGTGAGCAATCAGTATAAGAACTTAGGATATGATCAGCATTTTGAACTTTGTTCTTCCAGAAATGCACATCAGGTAACTGTGCCCTTGGACTCATGTCTATAGTTATACCTTTATATGTTGTTTTGTCCTAGAACATGTATCTGCGGGTTCCATAAATGTTCATTTTTCCCCCTGACAGACATGTCCATTTAATTTAATATACAATTCATTGCATTTCTCTGACAGGATAGAAATGTCGAAGAAGTTGTTTTATATTAGGTTTGGGCAACAGACCTCTATGATCCTTATGTTTTAAAAAAATGATATATCAACATGTAACTTTTCAATATACTTGAGACTACTGCTGTGTTATAATTTAATTTAATTGCACTGAATTCAGCAACTTATTGTGGAATATATTAAAGGATATGGCAAAGTGTTTGTTGTGTCTGTACCTAATTGCTATATGTCTATTTTTCAATGTACCCAAAAGTACCCAGAAACAATTTGTTGAGTTGTTTTCAAGAGAGCCTAGGGCCTTTTACTTCTACAAAAAGGCATTTCTAGAAAAAGAATTTGCCATTTACCTTGCAAAAAAGTCATTGAAAATTTAAATTGTATAATGCAGAAGTAGTGTTAGATTTAGCATTCTAATGTGCATTAGGATTTTCAAGTCATAGCTAATTCTTATTATTTGACTACTCATTGATTGCTTCTATAGTTATACATGTACATGTTTGTATAGGTATACATCTATAATCATAGGTACATATATACTTTATTAAATGCTGTTATTTTTGCCTTGTGCCCTGATGCAAATCTATTACAAGGGATGTCATTTTATCATGAATATTACTGTTGCTGTTGTTAATCATGTGAACAGTGACATTAATAGTAATTCTCTGCTCTGACTAGATATATTAGTAAGACTAACTACAAATTATTCCTTTATGGTCACACGTTAACTAACTGCCTTAGCATACTACTACTGCATATGACATATTCATAGAATGTTTGACAAGGTAATAAAACCCTGTTTCTATAATTACTGTTAGTTCTGTAAAAATATTTGTGCAATGAAGCAAATTCTGTGCTATTCTTTTGGAAATTTTCCATTCCTATCACTAATTAAGATGTAGCATTGCCATACAAGCCCTGAGTATTTCTGGCATATGGCTTTTGGATATAATTTGATTTTAAAATATTCATTTTCTGGGTTTTTGTCAATGTAGGTTTGCTACAGCAATCCAAAAGAATATAGCACTAACTTACTCATTTTTCACATTAGTAATATTAGCTGAGACCTCTTTCACTATCCATTCCAATCTGCAGATAGATAATGGGAATCTGCCCTATCCATCTATCTGAGCAGAGGCCATTGGATGTTCAAAGATGGAAAGAGTGTTGCGTTTTTTTGAAAAGAACATAATGGTAGAGGTCTCTGTCAGATTGATCCTAGTGCTAATTTTTGCCTTTGGTTGTCACAATCTTTCTCCTGTGAAGGTCTATATAAAAATGAAATTGAATTGAAGAAGAGCACAGAGTTGCTTACAGCTGTTGCTATCTTCAGAAGATACTGAAGGGTAAAAGGGTCCCCTCCCCCCATCAAAGAAAAGAGACAGATCTGGTCATTTAAACAAATCTGCTCTGAAGGGTATTTGTACTCTGTAGAAGAAGATTCTCCTATCATCACTGACAAATGGAGATTGTCTAAGGACCCTAAAGACATACCTAACGTGAAGCAGTGCTACAGCCTCTGTTAAGACCAAATTATAACAAAAGTAATTTACTGATGATTGCCAACAGCCATAAGTAACATATAGTTCCTTTAGACTAATGTGTATTGCATTTTTAACTTCATATAATACAGCACACAAATGTAGACATCATAAATCAATATCACAGACAACACAGAGCAAAACATCAGCCAAAGCTGCATTTCTCTACTAGATTCCTTATGTGCCTCATGTTTACATTGATACACATTAAGATGTTTCATGTTTAATGTACACAAGAAATTGTCTTCCTCCCCCTACCACCTTCTCGCTTTAGAATATTGATATTGCAAAGGAGGCACAGAAAATGGGGTTATTTTGGAAATTAATAAAGGCCCATGCCCATAGATATATTAAAAACATTCAGATGATTCCATTGTGTATATAGGGTTGTCAGACCTGAAACAAACAAAAACAGTATAAAAGAGTTTCCAGTTTGACTGAGAGTAACAAGAAATGATGCTTTGGCCTCTGGGTAAATTGAGGGGTACAAGAGGAGAACCCAATACCTTTCTTTCAGCAACCCATTTGGAACATCAGTAACAGCTTTCAGGATACCTTTCCCAGAAATTAGGCAAAACTGTTGCTGTGAAAGCTGGCACAGTCCATTTGTGGGAAATTGCAAGGAAGAGAAGAAAAAAGGAGGGGAGGAGGAAAGGAAATGAGTAGAGATCTGAATTCAAGCGTTTTATTACAACATACAATGGAAACTCAACTAGTGTTCTAAAATGTTCTATGGCTATAAGGTAATTCAAAGTGACGCCTTTAAAAGCACAAGACCCTTCCATTTTAAAGGGAAAGGAATCCAATCTCCTCTCTAGTGATCTGGAAGGAATTATAAAAGTGAGGTGCCAGACTTTCCTTATTAATAAAGAAGAGGGAAGATAGAAGTATGTTCAAAAAATGTAACATCTCAAAAGTACTTCACACACAGTTAAGAAGTCTAAACTGAAACTATAGATTAAGAAGGACTTTAAATGGCAGATTTCAATATAGTTCCATTCTGTTCCCCTGTGGCATCTTCTTCTTCTTGAGGAAACCTTACTGGAATAGATTTACCCTCACTTCACTGGAATGGTTAGTCAGAGCTCTACAGAAACTCCAAAAGAATCTAACAAATACAAGGACCTCAGAATCAGTTATTAACTGTGTGACTTTGGGCAGTCACTTAACCTCTCAGTTTCTTCATCTGCAAAATATGGGTGGCAGTATCTGCCTCATTTTCCTCCCAGGGTTTTTAATGACCAAATTTGCTAATGTATATGAAAGTGCCTCATAAACTGTCAAGGGCCAAAGAAGCATAAGCTCTAGTGATTTTTATGATCCCTCAAGGAGGTAGATTGATACCAGTAGCAGGACTGAGACATTTAATTTAACACATTAAAAAAACTTTTTTAGAACTCTATATTAAAGTAAGATGCCTTTATTGATGAAATGAGCAGGCAAGTTTTATTCTCCCATTTGCATGAATTCAGGGCCTAGCAGAAGTTCAAATCATGTTTGAACACAAGACCTCACAGGGGAAGGGAATAAGCATTTGTTAAATATCTACTACACTCTAGGCACGGTCCTAAGTGTTTTTACAAATATTATCTCATTTGATCTTCACAGACAACCCTATAAGGCAGGTACTCTCATTAGCCCCATTTTACAGTTGAGGAAACTGAAGCAGAGTTAAGTGACTTGCACAGGGTCACACAGCTAGTATCTGAAGCTGGATTTGAACTCCTGTCTTCCTGATTTCAGGCCCAGTGTTCTCTCAACTGTGTGACCTAGCTGCCTCAGCAAAATGAGGTCTTTTATGTAAGGTGGCTCCTAAAATAAAGTCTGTCTCTGTCCTACTCCTTTATTTCTTGCCTTATTGCTCAGTCATGCCTGACTCTTTTTGACCCCTTTTGGGGGTTTTCTTGGCAAAAATACTGGAGTGATTTGCCATTTCCTTCTCCAGATCATTTAACAGTTGAGGAAACTGAGGGGGTTAAGTGACTTGCCCAGGGTCACATAGCTAGTAAGTATCTGCGGTTGGATTTGAACTCATGATGAGAGTCTTCCTGACTGCAGGTCCCTATCCACTGCACCACCTAGCGGCCCTAAGGGGATGCAAAACTCTGTCCAGCTGGGGTGGGGGGAAGGGGGGACAGGACGATAGCTACTAAAGGACCAGTGTGCAGTGATTAATGACAGCAGGTTCTAAAGAGAAGAGATTTATCATTCAACAGATAGAAGACATGACTAACCAGGAATGTGAATGATCCATATCAAATGCGAGAAACAAAGACTTCAAGAGCAGCAAGAAAACAATAATACACTCCATGTATTAGTCCAGGGGTGGGGAACCTGCAGATCCAGGCCACACATGGCCTTCTAGGGCCTGGGGTGCGGCCTTTTGACCAAGTCCAAGTTTTACAGAACAAATCCTTTTATTAAGGGGATTTGTTCTGTAAAACTTGGACTCGGTCAAAGGGCCACACTTGAGGACCTAGTGATCCACATGTGGCCTGGAGGCCAGCAGGTTCCCCACTCTGTATTAGGCACCTATTGTATGGAAGGTACTAGGAAGAGAATAACCCCCCCCAAAATGAAAACATTCCTTACCCTCAAAGTGTTTATATTCTATTGGAAAAGAACTGCTTACCTACAAAAGTTATCCATCACAGAAACAAGAAGGATGCACACAAATGAATTGAAATTATTGCTGGCATTAAATATGGTCAGGAAATATGGGTATATATATCCATATTCGCTATCAATTCTAACCCTGATCCTAACAACTGAAAAGGTATTGGATTTCTTTAATCAGAAAATGAAAATGTTCCCTGTTTGCCTAAACTATGAGGAAAGTCAGAATTAATTTCACCTTTCCACTGGAGAAATTAACTCTTCCCAATTGCCCAAGGCATCTTCTCTACTTTTTTATTAATAGTTTTGAATTCTGTTAATTGTTTTGTTTAAATTGTCCTGATATCTCAACATCAGAGCAAGAAGGAATCAGGACAACAGGTGGGGAATAAATCATTAAATATAAATAAATAAGCAAATCACTCATAGGAGCACCCTGGAGCTTCTGTCATGCAAAGTGGGCTTCTCTTGAGTGTGAGACATGATATTTTTCAAGGTTCCTTTTCCTTTCTCTGTTTTTATGCTTCTTTGTCCATTTAAAACTTACTAACTCATTTGGATCAGATAACCAAGGTGAAGCAGAGATCTGAACAGTAAGCTAATCATTTAGGGGTAATATAGACATACAATTGGAAAACTAATCCAGGTCTTCATACAGGGAACATAGTAAAGGCTTTCACCCGTCAGACAACTCTCTGGCCTGAATTAGCCTCAGCAACCAAACTCAATGAATAAGCCTTTCGCTGGCACGTGGGAAAATGGATAGCATTGTCCAATACAGTGCCTTGCTTAATAAATGCTCGTTGAACTGAATGGAATTGAATGGCACTGCAGAATTGGCCTGCTGCCTTCTGGTAGGTTGTGGTGTAGACTGAATCCTTTGCTCCCAGGGAAACAAATGTTTGCATTTTAACAGATCTCCATCTATGCAGAAATGATTTCTGCCTAATGCAAATATCCTCTGTAAGGATAAGGAAATCATGTGTATGCTATACATAAACACAACCTCTATGGAAGCAAGGCAGGGGTGATGAACCAAATTTTAAAAGCTTATGATGATGGGCATGTATGGTGTGGAAAAGGAGATCTCATCATACTTTTGGATATTTTTTTAAATCCCAAGAGCAGTGTCATGTCATGCACACACTAAGGAGACAGCATTTTGTGGGAAATATTGACAACTTAAATGAACATGGCTCTTTTTCTGTATCTAGTAGACACATAGCAAATATTAGATGGATTTATTTTTCTATTGCAACATCCATTTACTTAGCTTCAGCCACAAATCATAAGCATAGTTTACTTGGCTACTATCAAGTGCATTCAAAGCCATTGTGATTTATTGTCTAACCTAGGGGTAGGAAATCTGTGGCCTCAAGGCCCTTTAGATCCTCAAGTATGGCCCTTTGACTGAATCCAAACTTCACAGAACAAATCCCCTTAATAAAAGGATTTGTTCTGTAAAACTTGGACTCAGTCAAAAAGCTGTACCCAAGGACCTAGAAGGCCACAGGTAGCTGCAGGTTCCCACCTCTGGTCCAAAGAAACTAAAATGATAAGGAATGCATCTGATGGAAACCTAGGGGCTCATAGGGCAGGTAATATTAAGAGGTGAGTCAAGGTAAGAGCTCAAATTCAGGCAGCACTAAGAAATGCCACTGAGTTCATAACTACACTGCATTATGGGAAATATCAAGAAAGGCTATTATTATCTCAATCTCTCATTTTTTTCATTAACAAATTGCCCTAACAGAGATCACTAAAGGGTCCCAGTTAATATTATTCAAACTGAACCACTTCCAATATCAAAACTAAACCACCCACATTAGAAATAAATAAATCAAGCTTTCCCAGCATCAATCAATGAATCGTACATGCTGGATAAAACAAGTGCGGGTAGGGATGACTTACAATTTTATTTGGGGAAAAGAAATATAACAATAAGATGGGCCTTCTAACTGCCCTGATCTAAATGGAATACAAAACATCATTTCATTCCTTTTTTATGGTTCCTCACAGATCAACTTTTAAGATCTTTCATGACTATGTCCCTTGAATCTAGCATTAGACTTGTACCTCTAGTTGTAAAAATGCAATGCTGTTTTACCTGCATTTAAAAGCTTCTAAAGACAACATCCTATAGTTCCAGAAGACATACTGTTACACAAAAGACAAGTCTTTGGTTATTAAAACAAGATTGATCAAATTGCAATATTTTCCAAGCTTAACTTATCATAGGTCCTAGGATTAATCTCCCCGACTTTGCTCTTGCAAAAATAAAACAAAGTAAGTCTTGACTCTCATCCTAGCTTTCTTATTTTCTTATTTCTGTACCATCCCCTGAGTCACACAGGTTTTCGACCTCAGAGATGTCTCTTACTCTCCCATGTCTTCACCTTTCACATCCAATCAACTGTCAAATCCTTTCTCTGCATTGTACCCACCTTTCTACTCCCACTGTAACCACTTTAATTCCCTCCTTTGTCACCATCTCACCTGCATCATTGTAATAACTTCCTTCCTGGCTTTCCTGCTTCCAGGTTAGTTGAGGCCTCCCCAGTGCATCCTTGCTGTCACAGTCTCATCATTTTCCAATGCACTGCTCTGATTATATCACTACTCTCCTCAGAAACTTTCTTCACCAAGAAAGCCCATACTTTCTTGTCCCAAAGGAAATTTAAATTCCTTCTATTGGCATTTAAGGCCTTAACCAATATGGCACCAACTTACCTTCAAGTCTTTTCTTTCAGTGTTTTCCTTTCCTGTCCTCTACAGTAAAGGAAAAGTGGATCATCCACTGTGCCCAGTTCTTCCTTCTCTGGCTCCTTTATCCTTTGCTTACTTGCTTACATCCCTTGTCTGAACTGTTCACTGTTAAATCATCTATTCTGTACTTTCTAAAACAGGATGGTTTTATATTCGTGGATGGAAGGATTGTAAGAGCATCATGGATCATGCATTTATTTAAAGCTGGAATGTGCTTTATCTAGACCAACATCTCCCACTCCCACTCCCACTCCCACAAAAACAAACAAAAAACAAACCACACAACAAACCACTCTGTTTAACAGATGAAGAAGCTGAAACCCAAAGAGGTTATGTGACCTGTCCAAGCTCACATACATTGGGTGATTGATCAAATCGTAGTCATCTAACTGCAAGCCCCCCTCTTCCCCCTACTCCAAGCAAGAGTTTATTCCCTGAAAAGAAAAGGAGAAAACCCCCTCAAACACCTGTGTGTTTACACTTCAGGCAATTTGATTTTTTCAAATGTAGGTTCTGATAAAGTTAATCCGTGATTCTAACCTAGAAAAGTGAAATTTTTCAAAGAACAATAATGTAGCTCATTTGAATCTTTATTTCCAATGGAAGTGGTATACATAAAGATGCTTTGGCCCAGCAGGGTCATACTTTTATTCACCTAAGAAAATTCCATTCACATGAAAATAAATCATAGTATTAGGGATTATTCTTCTGTCATTGTTATTCCTGGAACTGAAATAAAGGCGGTTAAGTTATTTTGTAACCTTGCCTCAATTTATTTATTTTCTCAGTTCCTTATCTTGAAGGAGGGTAATCA
Organism: Phascolarctos cinereus; assembly: GCF_003287225.1. NCBI lineage: Eukaryota > Metazoa > Chordata > Mammalia > Diprotodontia > Phascolarctidae > Phascolarctos > Phascolarctos cinereus. The sequence goes on from NW_027556098.1 coordinate 64,939,829, forward strand.
AGCAGATAAAGAATGAAATAATGGAGAATTCCAAGCTGGTAGCTTAATGTATGACTTTCATTAAATTTTTTTTAAAAAGTTTTAAAGTGGCTATAGAAAGAGTTTGCTTTGAGTTCTATTTGAATGTTGTAGAGCCTTATGCAAAACAAGTTTTAGGTTCTGCCCAAGATTTACTGTTTCCTAACTCCTCAGAATTGAAACCACTGCTTGAGGTAATGCATATAGGTCTGTGTTTATAAATATAAATATTCAATTACAGACAAAAGAACTACATTAAAATTTTCATTTTTGTTTGTAATGAGTAATAAATGATGATTAATGAGTAATAAATGATGATTAATAAGCAATAAATAATGAAAATACAATGGAGAGCAAGTTGTTAGATGAGACTTGCTTACAAATAGTTTTTTTTCCTATTAAAAATTAAATAATTGTCAAGGGAAAAATGCACAATAAATACAGTAACATAAATGAAAAGAACACTAAAAGAAATGAATTCTGAAGCAATGTAATGATCCATTTTGACCTAAGAGATCAGATAATGAAATACACCTCCCAGTCCAGAGGTAAGGAGCCCCATTTGCAGAATGCTGCACATGCTAGTGCATGTGGGTCTGTACCAGACCATCAGAGTGGTCACTCTATTAACTGGTTTTGCTCAGCTGTTTAGCTGGGGATGTATCCAGTCATGACTTTGATGTAAAAACAAAAGCCATCTATTTCTTAGGGAAAGAACATGGTCCTGGTATCAGATCACATAGGTTTGTGCCCATCTCTCATACTTACTACCTGTATGGCTTCAGGAAAGTCAATTAACCTTTTGGGCCTCAGTTTAATCATCTGTAAAATGAGGGATAGGGATTACATGGCCTCTTCTAGGACAAAATCTATGGTCCCAAGCTCTGGCTAACTTATTAGCTGGGGACAAACGGTTGTATAAATGACTTTCTTTCATATGCTATACCTTATAAACTCCTTTGCACAATTTCAGTATCTTATTCATTTGTATATGCCCTTAGTGCTATAATATTGAATCTTATACTCAATACCCTCAGTTGTAAATGTTTGCTGTACTGAATCTTGAAAATGTAAGTGTGGTTTTTTCTCACCACCCTACAGTAGAAAATTGATCATCACAGAAGTGTACAGATAAGCAGACAAAGGAAAACAATTTATACAATTGATAACGTCTTCGAAAGATCTAAGATTTCTGATCAATGCAATGACCAATCACAGTTCCGAGGGACACACAATAAAGTACAATAACCACCCTCCAATGGAGAGGTGGTGAACTCAGGGTACGAAATGAGACATCTATTGGGTATAGTCGATTCAGAATTTTCTTTTTGCTTGACTATGCATATTTGATACAAGAATTTTTCTTAATTTTCCCTGCTAATGGCAGGGGGAGGTGAGAAGGAGAGAATAACAAAGTACATGGGTGCATTCAAAATGCCATAGTGCTTTGCAACTATCTGTACTAGAACTGTTTTAAGATTTCTATCCATTCATAGTAGGGTTTCAACTTCTCTGACAGCTTGTCTTTAAAGCTTTGAAGCAATTCAGCTATTGAATAGATGCCTGGGGAGACAAGTGAAACAGTATTAATTTTACTGAGAGTGATGTTTTACCCAGGTTTGCCATATGAAATCTCTTTTGGTCTCTGACCAAGATATTGGGTCAGCAGTATCCTACTAGAAGCTGACAAAAATATGATTCTGTAGTTGATTACCCCAGAATTGAAATAGGGGGATTGACCAGTAGTTTTAAAATTCAATGCCCTAAAAGACATTGCATACTTAAAAACAGTATTAAAAAAAATATTCCTATGCTTAATGCATGAAATTGATCCACATCATTGCTCCCAGAATCCTTCTCTTTTAAGGTGCACCTCAGCTACCACCTTTGTTCCTGATTCTCTGAGCTAGAAATAATCCCTGCCTCCTCTAATCTCTCACTTTATCCTGCTGGACCTCTTCAATGTATTTACTGATAATTTAACTTGTATCATAGTTACTGTGTACAGTTTCCATCCTCTGTACCAGCCCATAAACTGCTAAGGACAAGGACTGAGGTTTTTCTTTTTTATCTTTGCATATTAATACCTGGTATGGTACCTTGAACAAAGTAGAAGCTTCACAAATGTTTGTTGAATTAAAATTCAATTACTAGACAATACTGTTAATACATCAAAACAGAGAAAAGTACTTGACAGCAACACTTGCTACATTTGCTAGGCTAAAGCATTTTATGTGTATTTCTATCTATTGTAATGAAAGAGAATAGGATCAGGAAGAGATACACCATGAGGTTGAATGGAACTTAACATCTCTGGGTTTAGAATTAATTGTGAAATAGTTTCTTCAAAGTGCCCGAGGCAATTGTATAAATGCAGGCTCTGGGCAAACATATCTGTTCAGTAAAAACAACATTTTCACAAGTATAGATCACAAGACTCAAAACAACAAGATTTTGTTTTTTCATCCATCAGAAAGTTTTACCCTTTTCAAAGTTTTCAGCTTTAGAAGTCTTTGATTGTCTTTGTTCTTGGATTTAAGTGTGGGGAGTTCCTACAACTGTTTAATTCTCTTTCCAATTTCCAGGGCTTCCGTATTTTTTATATTTCCATGTTCCACATTCATTTTTTGTATGCTACCAACTGAAAGGTAATTCATGTTTCTTTCCCTTTCCCTCACTTCTGGTCTCATGTTCGTTTATTCCTTAAAATACAGAAATTTCTAAGCTTTTAAGACATGTAATTTTAAAAAAAGATGCAGGTTTCCCTCTCAAATCTAGTATCATTTGCCTTCACTCTAACCCCCAACATGCCTCTCTCCTTCCTACCTCTGCCCCCACCCTATACTCCAGCAATGTTAAGGCTAGTGGTAGTGATACCGCTATCTGGCTTATGTATAAATTGCCTTCCTTGTATGCTAAAGGAAAATCCCAGATGCCTTTGCATGACTGCACTGGTGATTGTCATCTTCTAAACAAAGACGCTGAAGAGAGGGAATTCAGCCTGGCCAGGTTGCAGCAAGTCAATCAGGAAGCACACAGTTCCAGAGAAGCCTTCATATAGACTGTAAATACTCTCCAGTATCCGAGAGCCAGCTTTGAACTCTTCTGTAAACAAGAACTCTGCAAACCTGAGAGAGAAAGCAAATAAGAAAGCATCACTAGTTTTCTAGTGATAATTTCCACAGTACAAGCCTTTGGGTTGTTTCATGAACCTGGGTTGTGTAACATTCAGTGAGTTCAAGTTTAATTCTTTCCTTTCCACAGAGATGAGGAAGAAGTTGCTTTTCTTGTGAAATAAAGGTTTGGCCCCATTACCCTTGTTTCCATGTAGAGAGAATGGAATCACAATTGGGCAAATAAAGGGACTGAAACAGTCAGGTGATTCAATGGCTATATCTAGTGCTGGACCTGGAGTCTGGAAGACCTGAGTTCAAACCCAGTTTCAGACACTTATTAGTTGTGTAATCCTGGGCAACTTACCTAACCTCTCCTAGCCCCAGTTTCCTCATCCGCAATGTGGGGATAATAGCATCTACTTCTTGGGTTTATTGTGAGTATCAAACATGATATTTGTAAAGCACTTTGCAAATCTTAAAGTACTATATAAATGCTAGCTATTATCATAGTAATAGGGAAAGAGATCAAGGAATGAGATACTATTAGGTTGAATGGAACTTAAAATTTCTGGGTTTAAACTTAATTGTGAAATCATTTCTTCGAAGTGCCCAAAACAATGGTATAAATACAGACTTTAGGCAAACATATCTATTCAATAAAAATAACAAATGTTAGTATAACATAAGCCTTAGGACAACCAAGATTTTGCTTGTTTGTAAAAATATTTGCAAACTGTTGTTGTTGCTGATAATGATGATGTTATTATGCCTTTAATTAAGAGATTCCATTGCTAGATATATACCCTAAGGAGATCATTGATAAAAAAAGAAAAGTCCTATATACACCAAAATATTTATAGCAGTACTTTTTTTGTTAACAAAGAAATGGAAACAAAGTAGATGCCCATTTTGGGGAGAAATGGCTAAAGAAACTGGGATATATGAATATAATGGAATCTTACCATACACATATGAATACAGAGAAGTATAGAAAGTATTACATGAATTGATGCAATGTGAAGTCAGCAGAGCCAATAAAGCAATATGCACAATGACCATAACAATGTAAATGAAAAGAATAACCAACTATTACAAAAAAATTGAAAAATAACGTTGTAGAGAATAAGCATGGCCCCAAAGAAGACATATGAGGAGACACTTCTCCCTACTTCTCTGCAGAAGCTGGGAGTCCATAGGTGTGGAATATTTTATATATATATTGTCAGATTTTTTTCAATGAATTGATCAGCTTTGCTGATTTTTTCCCTCTTCTTCCTCCTCTTCCTTTTCTTCAAAAATATATTTATCTTATTTGTTGTTTTTTTCTCCCTCTGGGAGAGAAGAAGGGAAAGGATACAAGGCAATGTAGAAGCAAAACATATCAAGAAAAATTATTTTTGTTTAAAAAAAGAAAGTTCTAGTTCATATAACCATACTATAGATTTGGAGGCAGAAGGGATCCAGAGATCAATTCCAGTCTTCTTTATTTTACTTTTGAGGAAACTGAAGTCCAGAGAAGTGACTTACCCAAAGTCATACAGGGAATAAGTGGCAGAACTGGGATATGAATTCAGGTCCTATGTCTTGAAATCCAGCACTCACTCCACTACAGAATAATTAAATAACTGTTGATATGTTTTGTGCCAAACTATCATTTTGTCAAGCAAATCTTAAGTAATTTCAGTGCTTACAAAGCAAGGCAATTTGATATTCCATGAGGACTCTTCCACCCTCAATTGAAACAAAAAAAGAAAATCATTATCATGGTTTTTTTCACCCCAAAAAGAAATGTGAATATTATAAATGTTCCTTTAAAAAGAAATTTGTCACGTTCCTCTGCGGACAGTTTCACTGGCCTAGACTTCCTTTGTAGTTGACAGACAATCTCTGTTATGAGAAAATGTTTCAGAAGAATAGATTATATTCTTTTTTTTTTCTTTTTGGCAATTGGGGTTAAGTGACTTGCCCAGGGTCACACAGCTAGTAAGTGTCAAGTGTTTGGTCTGAGGCCGGATTTGAACTCAGGTCCTCCTGACTTCAGGGCCGGTGCTCTATCCACTGTGCCACCTAGCTGCCCCAAATAGATTCTCTTCTTCAATAAATAGGATGCATGCCCTTAAAGGAAGGCAAGTGTTGCAGCTTACCTATGGAATCAGTTTTTGTTGTTGAGTCATTTCAGTCATGTCTGACTCGTCATGAAGCTATCCGGGATTTTCTTGGCAAAGATACTGGAAAGTTTGCCATTTCCTTCTCCAGCTCATTTTACAGATGAGTAAACTGAGGCAAACAGGGTTAAGTGAATTGCCCAGGGTGACTCAGGTAGTAAATGTCTAAGGATACATTTGAACTCAGGTTTTCGTAACTCCTGGCCTGGCACTCTATCCACTGTGCCACCTAGCTGCCCTTTATGGCATCAAACACCAACACCAAAGCCAGATAAACCAAATTATGATTTATTTTTTAAAGAAAAAAAACTATGTGTGAAAATATTTCATAATAGAGACATTATCATAATCAATTAATTCAGTAATTTGATTTTTTTTGTTCATTACCTGAACCACTTTGCTCTCTATCAAAAAGAAAAGAAAAAAAGGCAATTGATGTATTAGATGGCTAAGAGATTATGGGAACTCTTTTCCATTTAAACAGCAGTTGCTCAAATGTCATGTTGTTTAATAACTTCATAAGGGGTTATATGAGATTCATTAGCTATTTTATCTTGTTGAAGCATTTGGGCTTCCATGAAGGCTACTCAAAGTAAGTAAAGGTAAGACTTTTCCAGTAATTTCAGAAGACAAAATTTTAATCCATTTCATATCATTTGGTTTTTTGCACATGCCAGAATATGGAAATGTTTTAGCTGGATTATTGAGTTTCACATTAGTGTTTTGTTTTTAAGGGAAGAATTTTCATCCAAGAAGGATAAGAGAAAAAGATCACAGATAATTTTTCCTTGATATCTGGGACAATCTTGAGAAGCACAGACATAACAAATCAGTATTTCCATTTTCCTGACAAAGGAATAAACGCACAGAAGAGGGGCTCATATGAAATGGAACCAGCACAAAAATCTAGGTCAGCTTAGACCATTATTTATACTATTGAGTCCAGTAGAGAATTTTATGTATCAGATAATACTGCAAAAAGGTACAGAGCTTCTTGTTTTCACTTCCTGGGTCCATTCTGTCTCAGAGGAAGAGGGGGCCTTCCTCATCTTCAAAGCTAATTCCCACATCTGTGGATGTGATGCTTTCCTGTTCTATTTTCATGAGTGCTTTGCACCATGAATTAGTCTCCACCTCTCTGGCATCTTCAATTTCTCTGACTCCTTCCCCTTTGCTTACAGCTCAATGCTGAACAAATACACATATGAAAGACCAGAATTCAGCAAAGCCAGGGGCAAACAATGTCCCTGCTCCATGGACTTAGTCTATTCAGGTCCTTTTCCCCCTTCGACACATTTACATAGGAAAGCAAAAGAGTTTGGAGTTAAGAAACCAGTCAACAGCCCTAAACTCTGCCCTTCCTTTTTTTTTTCTTGGTAAAAGGAACAACTAAATACATGCTAATTGGGAACCATTTCCAATTGAAAAGTTATATAGGGAATTAAAAAGACTTTATGACTCTGTCAGACATGGTCTCCAGTTGACTAGTAAAAAAGATTTCAATAGGACATCTAGGTGGTGAAGTGGATAGAGTGCTGGGCCTGGAGTCAGGAAGACTCATCTTCCTGAGTGCAAGTCTGGCCTCAGACACTTACTAGCTGTGTGACACTGGACAAGTCACTTAACCCTGTTTGCCTCAATTTCCTTATCTGTAAAATGAACTGGAGAAGGAAATGACAAACTACTCCAATATCTTTGCCAAGAAAAGCCCAAATGGGGTCACGAAGAATAGGACATGACTGGAAAATGATTGAAGAACACTAGTCACCTAGAATGGTCCTCTGTGTTCCACAGAGCACATCACCTGATGCAAGGGACTTTCTCTTGGAAAGATGACATTCATTCTGGCCAAGGCTCAGAGAAATAAATAGACCCTTGTGGGAGAGAAGCCATTGAGGACTTTTTCCTAGTTCAATGACAAATTGTGATAGATTTCTGCTATTTCTAAAGGAAAGATGGAAGAAAATCCTCTAGGTTTGAAGCTAAAAGAACAATGGCAGCCTATTCCTTCTCTAAGGAAGAGGTAGCATCTCTGCTGGGGAATTTAGCTGAAGGAAGAAACTGGAAGTAGAGCAAGTCTCTATAGTACAACTATAGGTTCGGTGAAGCTGGACCTGAAAGCACCCACAGGATGAGCAAAACAATGCCAAGCAGGGGCCATACAAGACTAGCATGAAGCCACACTTAGCAAAGACTCCATCTCTGGCAGAGACAGCACACCACGCAAGACGAGCAGAAAGCAGACCTGGTAGGAGGTCAGCAAAGAGCAAGAGTGGGAGAAGCATGTTGTTGTCTGTCCTTTGTTTCAAAGAGGACCAATGACATCAAGAGGTGATGTCTTGAATCACTTATAAATTGGATTTAAGTGAGGCAAAGTTGCACAAAGTTGTCAGCCTTACTCTCTCTTCCAGAGTCATCAAAGTCTAGTGGCAACACAAAAGTCAGGATGACTGGCAATGGTATCTTAGATCCCTGACCAAGCTCTGAGCCCTCCACAGCACCTGCTTTAGCTGCCTTCATGACCACTGGAACAAATTGTTCTCATCTATCTATTCTGCTGCTGGGGGGAATCTTCACATGCGTGGGGTAGACATCCCCTAACTCACCAGTGGGTTTGAGGCCTATCAGTTAGCCTCAACCTGGTTTAGCCTGTCTGCTGAGATGGTTTTACCGGGCTGTGACCTCTGCACATACTACAGCTTCTTGGAGCCACAGGTGAGAGCTGGGTGGCAGGTGGACACCAAAAGTGGATGAGCAGCCCTGGAAAGGACTTGGCAAGCCCTCATACCAGAGTGCTAGTCCTCCCTGAACACCCCATTCAACATTACCAGAAGACCTTGGTGGCTCTATAGTTATAGGGGCTTGAGTTTTTACTTCACATTTCTGTGTGGGGCCTGGTCACATGTAATCCCTACACTGTACCTCTATCCATGCATCTTGGTTGCATATAATCTCTATTTGTATTTCTCTCCATGTGTGTTCTGTGTGTGTGTGTGTGTATTCACGTATACATGAGTGTATATGTATATACATGCATATGGATCCATATTCATGAGTGTATATACATATGTACTCATATATACATGTATTTACATATGTATATACATGTATTTACATATGTATATACATTTATACTCATATACATATACATAGAGCACTGGACCCAAAGTCAGGAAGTCAAGTTCAAATCCAGCTTCAAACATTTACTAGCTATGTGATTTTTAGGCAACTTAACCTCTGTCTGCCTCAGTTTCCTTATCTATAAAATGTGGAAATATTAGCAACTACCTCCCAGGGTTGTTGTGAGGATCAAATGAGAATATTTTGAAAAGAGCTTTTCAAACTTCAAAATATGTATAAATGCTGGCAATTATTGCTACATAGGGACAGCTAGGTGGCCCAGTGAGTAGAGTGTGTGTCCTGGAATGAGGAAGACCTGAGTTCAAATCTAGCCTCAGACATTTACTAGCTACGTGACCCTGGGCAAATCATTTAACCCTGTTTGCCTCAGTTTCCTCATCTGTAAAATGAGCTGGAGAAGGAAATGGCAAACCACTTTAGCATTTTTGCCAAGAAAATCCCAAATAGGGTCACAAAGACTCATATATGACTAAAAATGACTAAACAACAAACAACGATATCATAGCTACATATATACAGACAATCTAGCAGAAGAGATTATATGTGCAAGTGAATGTATGCAACTATGTATGCATGTATGTATCTGATAGGGGAGATCTGTCTTGTTCTTGGCTATATTATAGATACTTATTAACCACTATTATATAATTATGATTATATATTATATTATTATATAAACTGTGCTTATTAACTAATTATTGTGATCAATGATTGAGAATAAAGGGAAAGTAAACAAATGAGATAAAATCATATTACTTGGATACTGTCCATAGTAAAGAAGAGACCTCTGTTAGCTTGTAAGATATATAAGTCTAGAGCTTGATTCCAGAGAAAAAGAGGGATGGTGTGGTTCACGGGCAGAATCTGGGACAGGGATGCTAAAGTTTGGTTTACTTTACTGCATTTCCAATTCTGCTGCTCACTGGGCAGACTGGAGCAAGTCTGTACAGAGAGAAAATGAAATGAAAGTAGGAACAATGTCTAAAACACACATAATTCACTACCAGATAAGACTCTTCATTCCAACCACTATGTATGAATGCCTTTCCAGATCAATCAACATTGCCTTAACCTATTATCACACAACTTCTTTGGGCAACCCAGTTAAGCAGAATTTAGGGAAACTAAGAAAAATTAAAATACAAATCCTAAGTTGAATGAGTGAGATTTGAAATGAATCATCATCATTACTGATTCCTATGCTATTTTCTCAAATAAAGAACAGAGAAAGAAGAAAGAGAGGTGCTATTTGGTGCCTTTGTTCTCATGGTGTGAGATGCAAAGTGAAAGAACTTTGAATGTTGGGTAACTGTAATGAGAGGGAGAAATGTGGATATTTTGGTGAGAATAAAAAATACATGAATATGATGAAATGTGCTGTAAGAAACAATGAATATGATGAATGCATGGGATGAATGCCTGGAGAGACTTAAGTAAACTGATATTGAGTAAAGTAAGTAGAACCAGGAAAACAACGTACACAATAGCCATAATGATGTAAATGGAAAAAAAAACAAAAAAAAAAGAATGCTATAAAATGATGACTCAACTTGACCCCAAAGAAAAGATATGTGAAGACATCTTCCTCTGATTCCCTGCAGAGGTAGGGGTATCAAGCATGACATAATAAGTCAGAATTGTTTGATTTTTTTAATTAGTTCTGCTGAATGTTTATTTTTTTCCTTCCTTTTTATTTTTAAAAATTCTTTATTTTAAGGAAAGGATGACTCTTTGGGAGGAAAGGTAAGAAGAATGATAACAGTAGTTAACGTAAACCAAAGAGTTTTCAATAAACATATGTTTAAAAAGCAAACACAAGATAGTATCAGTTACACTACTCACAGACAGTTTAAAAAAAAAGCTACAAGTTGTGCCTCTGATTCAAAGAGCAAATAATGAAACAAACTTCCCTTCGCATTGTAAGCAGGGAAACTATTAAAATAAAGCATTGTAAACATGGTTGGATTTAGTCACCGTATGGTAAGTATTTTCTTGGTTGGCTGTTAGAGTGAAGCTTAGTCTCAGGTTAGGAGAGGTTTTATTTTTCCATTTTTTCTTTTTCCAAAAAACGATCGTGATGTGGGGGGAAAAGTATTATAAAACATTTTTGATGGTCTGCTCTTTTCTTCTTTTAAAAAATGTAGTTATTTTTATCAATACATTTTGTTTCCTTTATCACATTTGTTTCTAAATATATCCCTTGTCTGTGCCTTACCTACTGAGACATTCCTTGTAACAAAGATTTAGTAAGAGGAAAAAATAAAAACAGGCAAAATAGCCAACACATGATTAGCAGAAAATATATGCAATGTTCTGCATCCATAGGTCTCCATCTCGGCAATGAAGAAAAGGAGGTTCACTTTTCCAATTCTTTGGGACCCAGGTGTGTTCACATAACATTCCATTTGTGTGTGTGTGTGTGTGTGTGCGCGCTTAAGTCATTGTATATATATATATATATGGTAAAACTCTTTTAAAAGTGATGTTTCCAAAAACCAGGAGAATTGGCACCGGGAGAAAATAAACAAAGAGCAAGTTGTACCTTATGTACCACTGAGGCATTTGAGTAGAGGGGGAGCTAATAGGATTAGTAAGCTAATAGGGGTTTTTGTTGTTTCTTCACTAGCACCTGGGAAAGACATCTACAGCTCAGCGGTAGGGAAGGCCCTTCTGCCATTTTGGGGGGGAAAACCTTGAATACAGATTAGGAAAACCTTGAGAAGAAACTGGGCAAGACTTGGAGCTGTGCCATCAAAACAGCAGAGAGAGTCCACAGACCACTCCCCTTTGACCTTTCAGCTTCTACCTAAAAGAACACTGACAAACACTACGCATTGCAACATCTGCTTTACTTTGGTTTCTGAAACATTCATCCTCAAATATCATTCTTCTTTAACTAGTTGCTCCTACTAATTATAAGAATCCAATAGTACAATTATATAAGTTGAAAAAAAAACCTTAAAACAGAAATCCCTCTGCCTTTTTTTATTTCTTTTCCACTTTCCTTATAATGGAACATTCCTTTTCCACACTCCAGCTCTGGGTATAAGATCTTTTTTGAAATCTCTTCCTGTCTGTGTGACCTTTAGATAAGAAAGGATCTTGTCACTTTAATTCATTTCTGTGTGCTACCTACTATTGTACTATGTGCAGACAACATTTGATTGACCAACATGAAATAGTAGCCACAGGGCAGCTGTTAGTGAGGACCCAAAGGACAAAATCTGACTGCTGTGATGGGAAGCTTTTCTGACAGTGTCTTCCTGCATATTAGGTGTTAAATGAGTATGAGATGGAGCTAATTTTTCAGTCTAAATGAAAGGTTCCCCCCAAACAAGTGCTATAAAACCCAGGGATGCCTAATGCAGTAAAACCTTGGTTATTTGACACTCTTTGGGGGAGGGGGACATAATTCTGAGGAGCTGAATTTTCTAGATCAGAGTTATCAACCATGTGGCCCGCAACACTCCTGAGTGTGACCTAAACCACATAAAAATGTAGTTCTTATCAGTATCTTTGCCAAGAAAACCCCAAATGGGGTTACAAAGAGTTGGACAAGACTGAAAAACAACTGACCAACATGCGATTTTCCAAATCAATATGCAGCCTGCTGGGATCTTTATCTATGATTTGGGGGCCCATATTTCTGAGTTTATAGACTGTTCTGAATAGCTGAGGGATATTATTCACCAAGAAGTGTTTTTGTGGCTAGTTTTTTTTTCCTAGCTATTTGAGATGGAAATATATGTATTACATAATTCTCTGACTTAAAGCTGATATTGAATACAATTTCAACTTTTCAGGATGGTTCAGGATCATTCCTATGAACATCCATTATTAAACTATCTTACACTGCTGCTTTCAGGACTTATAGAAGTCTAGGACTACTTATCAAATGGTCCCAGAGTCCTCTGCTTTTTGAGTTATTGTGTCTAGTTTTTATGTCTCCTATTGTTGTTGTTCATTATTCCTTCTCAAAGAGGACCAATAACATCACTAGGGTGATGTCTTGACTTATAAGTCCATTGTATTTAAGCGAAGCAGAGCTTTACAAAGTCAATAGCCTCATTCTCTCCTCCAGAGACATCTGAGTCCAGCGGTAAGACATAAATCAAGATGACTGGTGATAACCCAATATGCAGAGGGAGACCTTGGCCTTTTCAAAGCTAACGTCTTTCCCAGGTTTTAGTTTGTCTGAGGCAATGCCCATTCAGTGATTAAGGGCTAGGTGGTATTGTTTGTCCTTTGTTCTCAAAGAGGACCATGACATCAGGAAGATGATGCCATGACTTGCAAGTGAATTGGACTTAAGTGAGGGAGGGTTGTGCAAAGTCACCAGCCTCACTTTCTCCTCTGAAGCCATCTAGGTCCAGTGGCAAGATATAGATCAGGATGACTGGAGATGGCCCTGGATTCAGTGTGAGACCTTGGCCTTTTTAAGCTAAGGTCTTTCCCAGTTCTCAGTTTGTCTGAGACAACACCCATTCAGTGATTAAGGACTAGGTAAGAATTGAGACAAAAGATGGCCTACTTTGCCATCACAAAAGAATCAGTCTGGGAAGGAAAGACTCTCAGAGTTTTTGGCTAGAAGAGAAAGCAAGTGCTATTTATAGATAAAGACTAAGACTATTGGGCAGCAGCACATTCTCCATCAGACCCTACCTTTAGGTTAACCTGTGGTTCCATATGACAAGCATTCCTAGGCAATGTTCTAACAACCTTTTCCAAAGGAAAATGGAATTATGACTTAATTTTCTCAGAAGGTCATGGTCATTTACTTTCCAATCATGGATCCTATTGTGCCATGAGCCAGGAGAGATTCCATCATCACAATGACATCTTTCTCACAAATCTCAGTGGGAACAGATCTATGTGAACCATCGTGAAAACTGAATACATTGGTGACCCTGAAAGTAACTTCAAGACCTAAGATCACAAACATATTCAAGGTGGTTGTTTTACTATGTTGAGATAAGGCCACAATTCTTTTGCCATATGACATTGTATACCATACTTCAGGGCTTAATAAATGCTACCATTAGGTGTCCGTCAGAGTCACAACTAGGAATTTTTATACCTGGAACAAATATCACAAACCACTTCTGAGGCAAGAGGCAGGCAGGGAAGTGGAGTGGAGGAGGATCTTACTCCTTCCTTCCTGCCTGGCTAGTAGCTTCCTATTTTAATTAATTGTTGTTGCTAACTAGCTTCTAAGTGCTGTCATTTCTGTTCTGCTGAAAGACTAAAGTGTTACCAGAACCTTATAAATGTGGCATATTTCCAATTCAGCATCCTGGAATAAAGCTCCAATTGCCCTACCCGTTACAGAATCAGTACCCATGCCTAACAGTTATGCAAAATTACATAGAAGAGAGTACTTCATTCCTCCCAAGAACATTTATTAGTGTGATATCCTTAAACTTCCTCTGAGTCTCACTCTAATGCCTCTTACTGGTTCATAGGTAAGCTTGGGCTTTCAAAACATAGCACAAGTTTAAGACTTCAAAGAAGGGCTTGGTTATAGGATATATGACTTCTCTGAGGACCAGTCAAGCTAAGTTCATAAAGGCCAGGTTGGCTATAGAGTGACAAATTTTTCAGCCACAAAATTTCTCAATGATTGCCCATCAAGTTATAGAGGGTTGACAATGCATCATTGGAAGTCATACCCACACTAATGAAATAATAGATTTCTGAAGTACAAAAAGATATCTTGAAAAAATGACATCTGGGCCATAAGTTGCCACCATGTGGTCTAGGCAGGCCTCCTATAGCTCAATGGGCTTCTTAGCTGCCTTGCCTTAAAGTAGTCTTTCTACCTTCCACCTATCCTCTCTCCTATTTTGGTAGGTGGGATAAGCTTGGGTCTACAGAACAGATAATGGACCTCAGTATAAATGTGTCAAATAATAATGGCTATCATTTATATAGCACTTCAAAATTTGCAAAGCAATTAACAAATACTCTTTCATTTTGTACTCACAACAACCTTGGGAGGTAGGTGTTATTATTATAGCCCTGTCATAGATAAAGAAACTGAGACAGAAAGAGGTTAAGTGACTTGCCCAAGGTCACACAGCTAATAAAATGTCTGAAGGGCAGCTAGGTGCACAGTGAATAGAGCTCTGGCCCTAGAGTCAGGAGGACCTGAGTTCAAATCCAGCCTCAGACACTTAACACTTACTAGCTGTGTGACCTGGGCAAGTCACAACCCCAATTGCCTTACCAAAAAGGAAAAAAAAAAAAGTCTGAGGTTGGATCTAAACTTTTCTCCCTGACTCCAGGGCCAGCATTCTATCCATTGAACTACCTACCTGCCTCAGAGTAAGAATCAGAAGTTTCCTTCTGATTTGAGAAAAATACTTGTGCTTTAGAACATCGAATTTGGAATATCTACTTTGAATGCTCACATGCTTTTTTCTGCTTATTTCCCAGTTCTCGGCTATGTGGTAGATATCACCAAATGGCTCAGTTCTGGTCAGATGAGATGTTTCTATACTTATCACCTGATGATCATGATCAATGATAGTGGATAATGGGAAAATATATAAATGAGACAAAACCATAATACTTGTATGTCTTGTAAGTAAAGAAGGGATCTCTTTTAGCTCATAGGATAGAAGGATCCAGAGTCTGCACAAAAAGAGGGGTGGTATGGTTTAGTTGGCATAATTTGGGGCTCAGATACTAAACTTTTGGTTACTTTCCAAATTTCCTATTCTACCTTCCCAATTCTGCTACTCTCTAAGTGGACTAGAGCAAGTCTGGAAACACTACTTTACAGCAAGGGTAATGAACATATGGATGTTTTGCTAGGAAAGATAATAGGGATGAAAACATGAATGAGTTCAAAAGAATTTGACAAATTCATAGACCTTTAAACATTTATAATGGCAAGTTTTAGGGTATATTCCTAAAGTTTGGTAGAAAAAACAATTAACCTTTTTTCCCAAGTCCATTCAAAAGAGAAAATATAGTACCAGATTGCTTGTTGGTCTGACCCTTTTATTCCCTAAATCGCTTCTACCCCTCAACATCAGATCAGACAGGATGACCATCATCTTTCCTCATTCAGGTGTAGAGCAGATGAATGATACAACTAGACGAAGCATGCACTTAGGAATCTGAGCTGATACGAGCCCTCAGCATCACTAATCCTCTTTCTATTTCTTAAAGCAGGAAAGCTGTGGCCTTACAGTTCTAAAATGGGACAGACATCATTGGAAAAAGGTGTAATTCTCTGGAGACACTGCTCACCTTTGCGCTCTGTAGATGTATTTGGAGTTTCCAGTCAGCCTGTATAACAGGAGGAATACGTAGGCACTGCCAGCCACACCGTGGCAGATCCCAGGTCCTTTCTTCAACAGGCCTTTTCGCCACGTGAGCTCCCCACACCGGATACATGTGTCCAGATACTGAGGTTTCTTGGAAACCAGGTACGCTTTGGCAAATAGGTAGGCGATTCCTGTAAACATGTCAAAGATATTCAAGTTGGCATCTTTCACTCAACCAAGAGAACATACTTTTCATTTATAAATGAGATCTACCTTCTCTGAGATTTATTTCAAATTGTTATGATTGTACTTGGGTACCCTTTGGGGAAAGTAGGACTAGAAATATTAGATTGGGATAATGCCTTTATCCTTACAAGTGGACTGATATTTCCTATGGACACAGATAAATAATTTGTGGCAAATATGAGTATTTGCAGTGATTAAATGTTTGCACAGCTTAGCTTTCTCACACAGAATGTAAAAATGCATAATGTTTAAATACTGCTATTACACAACATTGGTTAAATTAAAATCAGAAGAACCACTAAAACCTAACAAGACCGTAGCTCCTTCACAGGTCTGAACCTGGCAACTGTGGAACTGCTCCTCCTCTCCCCCTTCTCATGGTCCTCCTGCATTGTTTAAGACAGGAGACATTGATTTCAACATAAATCCATTCAATCAATAAAAACAGCAAGTACAAAAGCAAGACAAGAAATAAACCAAGATAACAAGTAGCTGGGACTGAAGGCACAGGGGCTCATATGAAAAGCAGCTGTCTAGCTTCTAAACTAAAGATTACAGGATTAGAACCAGAAGAACTTGGAGACCACTCAGGTTAGCCACCTCATTTTAACAATAAAGAAAATGAAACCCAGAGACAGGGCTTGGACATTTGGTGAGAAAGCTGCAGAACTGGGATTTGAACCCAGGCCCCACATTTCAGAGGGCAAAAATAATAATAATAACTGGTGATGGGAAAGGGACTGCCATAAAAACTAGACCTGTGATTTCACTGGTATAGGGAATGCCTGGAAAGGAACTTCCTATATGTACAGTATAAGATGGTGCTTTCTCTTGCAATTTAGAGCATGAAGGAGTTTCATTTAATACTGAGAGATTATAACTAGCCTGGGGTCACACTCCTATTATGTGTGCTGGCAAGACTTGAACTCAGCTTTTCCTAGTTAGATGTCCTGTTCTCTAAAAATGAGAGTATTCATAGGCTTTACCAGATTGCCAAAAGATTCATGACAAAAAAAAGTTAACTCATTATTTTTTGAAAGTTTCATTTTTTAAAATTTCTTTTTTTAAGTTAATAAAAATCAATTTTTCCTCTTCTGGGTTCCCAAAAGGAAAAAAAAACCCTTATAAAATATGCTTACTCATACAAATCAAATTCCTGCATTGACCATATTAAAAAATGTCTCTTTTTTGAGTCCATCATATCTTATCAAGAGATGGATAGCATGTTTCTCCCCATAGACCTCTGGAATTGTGGGTGGTTATTGCATTGACCAGAGTTTTTAGTCTTTCAGAGTTGTTTGTCTTTAAAATATTGTTCTAACTGTATGAATTATTCTCCTGCTTCTGCTCACTTTACTTTGTCTTCATACAAGCCTTCCCAGGTCTCTCTGAAACTATCCTCTTCATAATTTCTTATGCCACAATAATATTCTATTCCATTCATATTCCATGATTTATTCAGCTATTTCCCAGTTTAGGGGTGCTCCCTTAATTTTTATTTCTTTACCATGACAAAAAACAACTGTGATAAATACTTTTGTACATATAAGTACTTTTCTTCATTCTTTGATCTCTTTGGGATATAGGACTAGTATACAGAGGTCAAAGGGTATGCCGAATTTAGTAATTTTTTAGAACCTCAACTTTAAATAGCCTTCGGTCCCACTTTGGTGCTACAGCTCACACATCAGCCTACAATCCTAGGGGAGTGAGAGCAGACATAGTTATCATAGCCCTGCCATAAACTGTTTTGAGGAAGGAAGTTAATGCGGCCATCTTGCAAGTACTGATTTCTCTTTTTTGTAGTATGCTGCCCTTAAAACTGCATTAATTCCTCAGCTTTTAGAATTGCTCCTAGCATCTACTTTCACCCTATTGATGACCTCTGATTTATTCTTTCTGGATAACAGGCTCTTTTGGGTTCTTCCCTCTATCCCTGTGGACTGCCCTGAAGCATCAGAAGACATCAGACCCACAGCAAGTGGGGCTGAGGATTATACAAACTTTGTATATTGATTTTAAGTATTAGTACAAAACAAAAGCCTTTGGTGAAATCTGGATTTTTTGATACAAAATATGAGTGCAAAATTCTCTTTCATATAGGAATGGATGTAGTAATAGGATTTAATAAAGTACCTATACTTTCATTATTTTAGAAATTCATAATTGTAGTTTTACCACATTTCTCAAAAATAAATTGAATGAGACTGGGGGAAGTACTACATACAGATTTTGATGTTTAAAAAATGGGGAATGAGAAGGTGTTTTAAAGATATTTTCCATATTTGACAAACTTAGCAAATTTAGTGTTGACAACTAGGAAGGCTCTGATCTTAGATCCTCTCTTGAACAGTAAGTCTGGTTTTGTTGTCACTTTATCTCTTGGCAGCACATCCTGGAGGAGAAACACTCTGACTGTAGTGGCCAGGAAAGAGAAAGGACAGCCCAACGTTAGCATATCTATTGATATGCACGGGTCAGAATGCTGTGCAAAGCAGGCACAGTGTACAGGTCCCAGAAGAAGGAAGTGTCCTTATCTAGTTGGCCCGTCAGAACTTTGGACTACAAAAAGCTTCCACCTAAGCGTTGTGCTTGGAGGAGAAATTAGTCAGTGGGCAGGGATCTCCTACAGTAGGTTAAATTTAGTCCTGGGTGCAACTACCTGTCATACTGTAAATCTGCACACTGATTTTTCACTGTGTACTTCCTCCCTGCTGTGGCTTAGAAACAAGCCAGGTGTGAAAGGCTGGAAGAGGGTGAAGTAATAATGGGGAGATAAAGCTTTTCACATATTAAGAGGAAAAGGGTGGAAAGGAGCATGGAGGGGAAGAAAGGGAATAGCTCTGGAGGGTAGCCTGAAATAATCTTTGCTTTCTATGCTGCATTTTGTCTGGGATTCCATGAAGGAAAAAAGCATTTCTCTGAAGCCACACCCCAGGAGTTTCATAAACTGGACTAGGAGTAGGGGCAGGGACTGGGCAGGGCTGGAAGGCAGAGTACTAAACTCCTCCCAATGCCTTCCTTTACAGACAGCAGAACCTGCTCATTCCACTTTGTATCTGCTGCCCTGCCTGACTTTAACTCCAGGACACAAGATGTCCCTCCCAGGATAAGCTCATTACTTCTAATCTCATCACCATGCCCCTAACTCAAATCTTGATTGACACCACCATCCTCAGCCTCCTCTCATCTCTGACTGGAGGACAGAGTACCAAACTCTTCCGAATGCCTTCCTTTATGGAGGGCAGAAACTGGACTCAGCTCATTCCACTCTGTATCTGCTGTCCTGCCTGGTTTCCACTCCACAGAACAAGATGCCCTCATACAGGACACCCTTGGTGTCCTGTCCCCTACCATACTGGTCTCCTTTTGTATTGTCTTTCCCTTTATGTAATAAAATCCTAAAAGGCAAAGACTGTCTTTCTTTTTTATTAAGTGTATACCCAGAACTTAGCACAGTGCTTGGCAAACAGAAGGCACTTAATAAGTGTTTATTACATTGGTTTATCGGATTTGACTGGAAGGATTGGTTGGTGGTGGCTGTGGAAAAAGGCTTGGGATGAGGGGCAGAGTGCTACAATTATTCCACACCAGCCATTATTTTAAGGCAGCAGATGTAAGAAATGACAAGGGGAATTTGGAAAAACTTGTAATGATATAAACTGGTACAGAGTGAAGCAAGCAGAACCAGAAAAGTCACACACATAATGACTACAAAAATGTAAATAAAGACAACATAAAAAGGAAACTTAACTAAGATTAATTGTGATGACCAGTCTTGGTCTCAGAGAAAATATCTCTGCTCTCAGGAAAGAGGTGAAGGATTACTGAGTCATAATGTTACATATGCTGTCAGACACGGTCATTTTGTCGGTCAGTTTTTCTGAACTGTTTTTGTGAGGGTTCAATTGGAGAGGGGTATGTTAGGAAATTACTGTGGTACAAAAAAAGCATCGCAAATAAATTTATTTTAAATAAGACATCACAGTGCTTAGTGAGGTCAATTTCACTTAAGAAGCATTATCATTGCTGTTACATGTAGATGTGGTTGAAAGGGGGCCAAGGTGAAACTATTAAGAAACCCATCTGGATTACTGGAGGACAATGTTTAATCTCTGGCTTGCTGAGATTATTGCTTTCATCTCAGACTTGTTGCCAATTCAATATGATTCTGGGCTGGATCATCACTTTTATTTCCTGTTAGCTCAGAGGAGCTAAACAAACTTTAATACCATCTAAACAAAACACAATCAGAAAAGAAATTCTGCTTTAAAAACATTCCAAAAATGTATTTCAAAGGCAAATGCAGACAATGATCTCCTAGTTTAAGACTGTCCATTTAACTCTCTATTATTATCATCAATTGAAGGTTCACTCTACCAGTTTCTGATATAAATGGACAGTTCCTTAGCTGTCAGGAGCACTTCTCTCAGATGCTTCTGTAACCATTAGCAACAACAGTCTAAGCATAAATAATGATATGTTGAACACTTTGGTTTCTCACTTTTTTTTTTCTGAAAAGGTCTGATTTTATAGTTTAGTGGATAAATGGATGCAATGATTCTGAGCTATAGCATATGTTGCAATTTTATTAAAGACACTGAACAGTAAGAATGTAGAAAGAAAAAGAAATGTCCATAACAGGGTTTCCCAGGCTATCCTTTGCAAAATTTCATTTTCTGTGTAGCATGATACGGTATGAACTCTGAAATTGAAGCCAGAGGACCTGATATTAAAGTAGGTGGTCTTGCAGATTTCCCCATGTGGCCTTTCTGGGCCCCAATTTTTGCATCTATAGAATAAAGGATTATACTGCTAGAACCTGGGGTGAGTAGAGATTATTGTTGATCTAACAAAGATATATAAGAGTAATGTGGGAAATACAAGTTATTACTATAGTAAATCCAAGAAAGGTCCCTCACCTAACAAATATGGACTAAAAGGCTTGCATCACCATGACTCATACATCATTGCATGCTGTCACTCAATCAAAATTCTGTGTATCAAAAGTTCCTCCTGAGGAAAACCAGCCTTATTACCTAATTGTATAGATTCATATAAAGGATTTATTTGTTTCCTCAGTGTACATATTATTTGCAAAGTCAGGACTAGAACATAATTTACCTGAATTGAAATTTATGACAACTATGGTGATCCTCTATTCAGAAATGGTTGAGAATTGAATTATTCAGTTTAGTTGTATATTCTGGTTAACTGAGAGCTGTGATATATACTATTGCCAATTTTCAAGCTACTAGATTAAACTACACTAAAATCACATGGAATATAATTTAATTTTTCTTCAGTTTAGCTATCACTAAGAGTTATGGTTTATGAGCATCAATTACAATTATATAAAACTACCTTAATATTAGGCTGCATTAATGTTGCCTCTTTTTGTATCCCCAGCACTTTGCACAGTGCCCAGCCCATAGTAAATGATTAATAAATGTTTATTGACTCATTGACTCACTAATAGAAACATGGTACACAAAAAAGAAGAAGTAGCAGTCCAATTTTACTCTCCTCTGGTGAGACCAAATCTGGACCGTTGCTTTCTGGATGGCACCTTTTTAGAAAAGTTACTCACAAGCCAGTCTAGAAGATAGCAAATAGAAGAGTGATAGAACTGTGTCATATCTGGAGAAGAGAAGACTTAAAGGGGACATGACAACTGTCTTCATGTGGAAATGATGTTACTCCTCTTGGCCCCAGAGAGAAGACCTAGGAGCAACGGGTAAAAGTTGCCAAGAGGGTGATTTAGATTCAATATAAGGAAGGGCTTCCTAACACTTAGAGCTCTTGAAAAATGGAAAGCACTGCCCGAAGAGATAGAGGGATGTCACTGCAGACTTTCAAGGAGAAGCTGGAGGATAAATTCTTAGTACATGGGGCTCCTGTTTGGATAAGCATTGAAGCTGGATAAGCATAAGATGACCTCAGAGGTCTCTTCTAACTCAGAGATTTCCTGATTTCATGACACAAGATGATCTCTAGATTCCTCTCTGAATTCTATGATCTTAGTTGAAATATGTTTTTTTAATAAGAAGCTTTCCATGTTCATGATATTTCCTCTACAAAATGTTATGTACGAAATCATACATTATAAAAAAGACTTTCATATGGCAAGTTTGGGTATTAAAAGCAGGTTTAGTTCTTTTTGTGGGGCTTTTCTAATTCTTCAACTGTCCCCTTCAACCTGAGAGTATCCCAGATCCCATCAGAACATTTATTAGTCCTAATGTAATTTAAACATTAATGTAATCTGCAGCTATAGTGCTTCGGGAAACTTTAGACTATGTAGTAATATTATTAAAGGGGGATTATAAGGATAAGTACCAATGGAGCCAATATTAGAATGGAATGATGCTCCCCCAAACAAACAACTATGCTGATTGCCTGACATTGCCTCAATTGAGGAAAATGATTTTCAGGACATTTATCGACTTGTGCGGCATTTAGGCTCGGTTTCCTCCACTAAGGTCCTACTTTAATACCACAGCAAGGTGTGGTAGTGACTTGCAAGGCTATAGTAGGGGAACATAAACCCTAATGGTCCTAAATTGAATTCGAGAGATTGCTCTGAAACAAACTGTTTGATGACATTAAAAAAAATTCTCTTTAACACCAATATTTCTTCCAGTGATATTATATGACTATAAATCATGCGGCAGCAAAATCTCCAAAGTGATGGTTGACAAAAAGGCAGCAGAGAGATGTTTAGTAGGCATAACTAGTCCTTGGCAAGTTAGCAATATTGGATGTATGCATAAAAAGCAGCATAAAAGATACAATCCAGGAAATATCTTATTGGGAAAAGATGTGGACTTATCACATAGTAAGAACAAGGGGTAACAGGAGGATAATCTTTGTGATGCATTGTCACACATGGAATGTTTAAAGACCTAGAGGAAAGCTGTTAGTCCATTGTGTAGATCCATTAAGAAGAGTCTGGAAAAATAAGGGCAACAATTGCACAGAATGAGAAGACAGAGATGGGTTTTTAAGAGTACACACTGGAGGGAGCACCAACATCAGTGCAATTACAGATCCATTAAAGTTTGTTTAGTTAAGAGCTTCATCAAATAAAATGGACAAGTATGAGGCTCCCCCCCCAAAAAAAAGGTAAATCAAATAGTGAGAGCAAAGGTTTCCCATTAATTAGTTGTGTTAAATTCCACAAGTCATTTGACTTCACTGATTCATTAACTTTGGTTAAACCTAACTGGAAAAATGAGGATGGAATTCTCTGATTCTATACGTGGAATATGAGGTCTATTAGGAAAGGTAAGAGAAATAGGAATTCATATTCTACACACGATGGCACATACCCAGTCTTTAATTATCTAAAATGATACCATTTGTGCTAAGAGCAATATCCAATATCCTAAGCCCTCCTCCATGTAAGTTATGCTAATTGTTCTTTTAAAAGTATCAAGTATAATAATTTTACATATATATGTGTATATATAAATATTTAATTTTACATGTGCATATATATACACACACACATATATATATGCCTTTTTGAGTCTAATGGTAGCCATTTCTGGGGTGGGGGAGGGAAAGAAAAAAAAGGAATTTATATGATAATTTCATTGTATATTTGAAAGGAATAGTAAGTTGTGCATGGTAGATTAGCAGTTTCATGTGCAATCATCTTTATTTTGTATTATGTTATGGAAAGGCTTGTTTTACTCCAAAAATTAAAAATTAAATTAAAAACAATATATTGATGCCATCCTTGAGTGCTGGTTGGCTCAAGTGGATTAAAGGTACAGGCTATTGACATCACTTCCTGGTTACCTGAGTACCAAACAGCTGCAAGAAAGTCTGGGGGTGCTCTGCCACTTGGTTGGTGCATCACAATGGATAACTGAGGGAAGGTAATTTCACTCAGCTGAATTAATTCAAGGTGTCCTCCAAGCCCATTCTTGTTGATTTTCCTTCTGCTCTGGCTAAGCAAATCTCTTTTTGTTAACTGTTAAATAACCAACAAATATATCATTTTGTTCCAGCACTGAACCTCAAACTACCAAGGCCTGGCCTGAGTCAGGCTTAGCCCAGAACACCATCCAAAATTGTCAACTGCTCCTCATCAGTAAGGACAGATCAAGAAGTTGTAGAAGACAGACTTTAACAGAAACAATACCATGGCAGTAAAGCAGGTGAATGTGGCTGTTTTAAAATTCCTTACCTTATAGGGATGTAAGTATAAGATAGAACATCTGGAATGGCTAGGTGCAATGTTGCCTATAGACAGAGGGTTCAACCAGCTATTAAAATGTAAACATCTGAGATCTCAGAGTAGATTTAAACTGGGAAATAAATTGCCTACTGAAATCAGGCAAGCCAAGGCAAAACTGAATAATATAACCAATTTTCAATTGCCTGTGCTTATGAAGAATTGAAGAGAGAGCACTTAAAAATTAAAACCCTGCATAACTCCCAAATCTCACATTAGCCCATACTTAAATATTTTCCCTGTTGAGTTTTTTTTCCCACTGAAACTAACAACTAGCAAAACTGACTGGTTTGAGGAATTTATAAAAAATTTCCCTGAGTTCCCTCAACTACAGATACTAACAAGTAATGAAATGGAGGCCAGTGGGTTAGGCAAATGGTCCACCAAGAAGGAAAACAAATCAAACCCTGAATAACAAGAAGTAAATCACAGGCTACTTTTCTTTTTGTTTCCCCTTTCCTTGACTTCTAATAGGAAGCTGCATTTCAACCCCAACAGTGATGTTGCCTCTCTAAGAAGGCAACAAATCCTAGTAATAAGGAGAGGTGAGAATGGCCAGGTGAGAAATTAATAATAGCTGGTAATAATAATAGCTAACATTCATATAGCACTTATTATGTGCCAGGTACTGTGCTAAGCACTTTACAAAAAGTCCTCATTTCATCCTCACAACAACCCTGGGAGGTAGCATTATTATTATTATTATTATTATCATCTTCATTTTTCAGATGGAGAAACTGAGGCAAATAGGGCTTAAGTGACTTGCCCAGAGTCACACAACTAGTAAATACCTGAGACTAAACTAAATTCAGGTCTCCTGACTCCAGGCCTAGAGCTCTATCCACTGTACCACCTAGCTACAGTGTTAATTGTTCACTATGTTATGATCTGGTATAATTCTTCTTGATCTGAATAATGTAACCAATTCTCAATCACCTATGCATATGGAAGACTCCAGAGAGAGCACCTAAGAACTAAAACCCATGTATAATTCTCAAATCTTTATTGGTTAGGAATAGTTGACTACTTCGATGGTATCTTTTCATGTACTTAAATAAGGACAGGCCAATGCAAATGAAGCACATCTAAAATATTTTTTCAGGGCCCTGTGATCCTTGTAGACAATCTGCCAAGCTGAACTCTATCCCTTCTGCAGGCTCCTTGAAGTCCTAGGATTTTCTGACTCTGGAAAATGTGTCCCTGAGCCCTTTATCTCATCAGAATGACATGGTATCTTCCCAGAAGCCACTAGAGGTGGTCTCTCTCTCTCTCTCTCCTCTCTCTCTCTCTCTCTCTCTCTCTCTCTCTCTCTCTCTCTTTCTCTGTGTCTCTCTTTCTCTCTCTGTCTCTGTCTCTGTGTGTGTGTGTCTCTCTCTCCCTCTCTCTCCCTCTTTCTCGATCTCTCTCCTTCCTGCTATGCCAGATGTGGGGGGATACTTTCAGCTACATTGAAATGTGTAACCTGGAGCTCCATGACACCAGTGGACCAGCTCGTTTTCCCTCTCAATCATTTCTCCTAGCTCAGGAGGCCAATTGCAATTTTGTTCCTGTTCCATGAGGAAGTCAACACTCTGCCAGACCAGCTCCAGATCAGCAGGTTGGAGATGCTCGTGGTAAGAGAGCAGCATCTGGAGAATGGAAGACAGACCATGAGCGGCACCTATAAATGAAAGAAAAATGGAGTAAAGCTTCACTGTGGTGCAGTAACTGGGAGACCGACCTAGATTAGTGAAGAGGTAGTTATGGAATTTTTTTTAAAGATGGGTTTATTATTTCCAAAAAATTACAATTAGGCCAACAAAATATAGTCTCTGGGGAACCTACTTTAATGTAAAATTAGGATGATTTTCTATTAGCACATAGGTTTCCTCATTATTTTCTTCTTGTCACTTAGGCTGGAAGTACAGTGGCTACTAACAGGCCTCTTCCCAATATGATCCGCACCTGCTCCATTTTTCTGACTTTGGGCTAATTTGCCTCTCCTTGAGGAGCCTGGTGGCCCTTCACCTCTGAGGGGCTCACTTTATTGGTGCCAGACTTAGTGTGTACGTTCAATTAGCTTTAGTTCTACTAGAGCTCAGAAGTCCTGAACTCAAGCAATGAACCAGCCTCCACGACCCAGAGCAGTAGGGATTACAGATGCAAATCACCACACCAGGCCTAGAACAGTCTTCAGGCATTTGAAACAGTTTCTTCAGCAATACTGTTTATGCACTATACATTTGTATTTTCTTTAGAAAAAAAAATTAGTAAAGAAAAGTTAAATTTTACTCCTCCTCTTTCAGATTCAAATTAGTGTGGTATACACTAATGGGGAGGCGCTGTCATCAATACCCAAATCTTAGGGCTTGTTCTTTAGGCAACTTTTCATATTTGATGCTTTCTTCCTCCCACTCAGATGTCTTTGACTTTGCTCCAGCTAGCACAATTTATTGTCTGGGCAGGAGCTTTACTTCTTTTTGACTGGTGCTTTGTTGTCTTTTAGAAAGCTTTTTGGCTTTCTTATCTCTATCTAATTTCTAGTCATCCCTATCAAAGGATTTTAGGATAAACATTGTTTCAATTTTTTAAAATGTGCCAATAACCGCAAAACTGCAAAAGGAAACTCAAGTAAGCATCCTATTTCCAAAATCTGGGCTTTCAAAAGAAGTTGTAAGGAGCTTTCTGGTCTCTGGATTAAAAATTATCATCTTTAAAATTAGAGTCAAGAAACTTGAAAGCACTGTTCTTATACTTCATTGGCAGTTGTAGTATGATTAAAGATTTAGTTTGAAAAGTCTGTTTTGTAAGAAAATGTCAGTTTATCCTGCCACTAGAAGAAAAAATTCTAATAGGAAAAAAAGTTAAATAAAAATGTATTTCCATGTCCTGCCTAGAGAGGTCAGGGCTGCTATTAATATTGCTCTTCGGGGGAATAAATGAGGAATTTTTTAAAAACGTGATAAGTGAACAGGATTTTAAGTGGATACCACATATATTTTTAAATCATCATATTGTTAAGACACATGCTATATAATAAAATAAAATTTTAAAAATCTACTATATTAGATTTCTGCTGTTTATTCTACACATATGAACATACATGTAATAGATGCTGCTTTGTTGTTATTCAGACATTTCAGTCATGTCCAACTCTTGATGACCCCATTAGGAGTTTTCTTGGCAAAGACGCTAGGATGGTTTGCCATTTTCTCCTTCAGCTCATTTTACAGATGAGGAAACTGAGGTAAACAGGGTTAAGGGACTTGTCCAGAGTCACACAGTTATTAAGTGTCTGAGGCCAGATGTGAATTCAGAAAGATGAATGTTTCTTACTCTAGGCCCAGCACTTTATCTGCTTTGCCACCTAGTTGCCCATGTAGTGGATACAATATCCAATCATGGCCAGTCAAATTTATAATTAGAGGGCAACTCAGAAGTCCAACCTCCTTATTTTACAGAAAAAGAAAACGAGGTCCTGAAAGGTTAAGTTGATTATTCAACATCACAAAGATAGTATGTCCTCTGACTCTAGATCCATTGCTGTTTCACTGACCAATGCAGGGAAGCCAACAGCTTAGGTTCTCACTAAATACCCTCTCAGGAAGTTTCTGTTCTTGTGTTCTGTAGGCTCATTCTTGCAGGTACTCAGAGTTAAGAGACGTAATCACCTCTCATTTGGTGTGGATTGTATCTCTATAATCATTATCAATCAGCATTCTTAGTTTTGGTCTGTCCATTTTGAAGATGTTTCTTAAGTGAAAGCAGCTGCAGTCAACCTTCCCTACTGCACAGAAGAGTTAAAATAAATTTTTTCAAGGAGTTTGAAAATCTAACTCAATCTAGACAAAAAAAAATCTGCATCTACATTAGAGGAATCTTTCTAATTGCTGTTTCAACCTCTGCTGCTACATGATGGCAAATAAAAGTAGAAATTAAGCTACAACTGCCCCCTTGCCTTTATTTTAAATGATTACCATCTCTACAATTCTCATTATGTGAAGTTTAGGATTACTATTTACACTCTTCCAGTTTGCTGTCAGTGTTATATTTAGTCACAAAGACCTTCATCCCTTGGGTTTTCTTTATGCCTTCTACTTACCTAAGTATTCCGTTCCATAATAAGAATACATTAAAGGAAATGGTTTTCTCTTTTTCGTTGCATACTGCTTCCCTGATTCTAGGATGGCCTGGCAGATTGACTTGATCTGCACTGGGGTCAACACCTAAGTAAAAAACACACAAAAAAAGAGGAAATATTGTTATTAAGACTTTTCTCTTCTTTCCTTCCTTCCTTCCTTCCTTCCTTCCTTCCTTCCTTCCTTCCTTCCTTCCTTCCTTCCTTCCTTCCTTCCTTCCTTCCTTCCTTCCTTCCTTCCTTCCTTCTTTTCTTCCTTCCTCTCCCTTTTTCTTTGGTCAAATACAAACCTTGATTACAGTCAGCTCACATATCCCTCACACCCTTTGTATATATGGTAATAACTTCTGTACAATCCTTACCTTACCCAACCATTAATTTCTCTATTATGAGTTTTTCTTTTAAGGTCAAATCATATCTTCTCTGCTCAAAGTCCGTTATCACACACAGGCTCTAGCAGACCACTTTTCATCTGTGTCATCATTAATCACTGTCCCCCGGCTACAGGCATGACTCAGACAAGAGCCAATAATAAACATCTTTATTTTCATGCTTAACTAGTCTGTTACTCTTCGTGCGCAGTACAGGTTTGGCCCAGACATTATGCTTCAATTAGGAGACATTTAGATTGTGCTTAGAGAGGCACTATTCTTGAAAACCACGACTACCTGACATGCTCAGCTGAAGCTTTTAGCCATCATGGAATGGTTTCACCATTGAAACTAAACTTGAATAGACAATTATTGAGATAAATTTGCATGCAGCAAAATGATGTCTCATAAAGGTCAAAATGAGATTATCTGTATGTAGCATGATGTTCTTCCTACAGTGCTTACCATCTAATGCATCAATCAATATAATAAGCAGGATCTTCCAGCCTTAGGAAGTGGACAAGGCTGTCTGAAACAAAACAAATAGAAAACGATTCCCTATATAGTTCAGTCTTGCCCTGCATGAACATATTCCTGGATCAAGGTGAAATCCATTCAGTTTTATTCTCTCCTCTGAGATTAAGACTTCTAATTAATTCACGTTACATCTGGCACTCAAGTCACTACTTCATTTTGCAGTACGATAGCAACAATTTATTAACTAGTTACAATGCACTACTCTGATTTGCTTGACCCAGACTTAATATTCTTTAATAATAATAATAAACATTGATTCAATAAATAAATATAACTGTATGTAAAGCACTAGGGGGGAGGGGCAATCTTTGCCCTTAAAGTGTTTACCATCTGACTGGGGAGATGGAAAAAAAAATCCAACACATATACTATACATAATATAAAGTAACAGAAATTGTGTTCTATAAGCAATACTAAAAAAAAAGGCTATAGTATCATGAATACACAGTAAAACTGGAATTTCTCATCTTCATGAAGATTTCATCTTGTTTTTACCAATTTTATGTTTTTATGTTTTTAACCAACTTAATCTCTGTGATTACCAATTAAGGAGTGATCTACTTTTTCAACCCCTCTTTTCTTAGCTACCTCTAGGGTGACACTAAAATCAAGCTGTCCTGCTTTAAATTCCTAGAAGACTCCAAGGTTCCCTTCATCTCCCCAGTCAAAACGGGGTTCAGTCTCAGGCA
This sequence comes from Phascolarctos cinereus, assembly GCF_003287225.1. Classification (NCBI taxonomy): domain Eukaryota; kingdom Metazoa; phylum Chordata; class Mammalia; order Diprotodontia; family Phascolarctidae; genus Phascolarctos; species Phascolarctos cinereus. The sequence continues at coordinate 64,969,748 of NW_027556098.1, forward strand.
TTTTTCTCAGTTCTTAACATCAGTTTTCTCTATTTTTCTTTCCAATTCATTTAAAGTCATCTTTCAAAATAGAAAAAGAAATTCTACTTTAAATAACTACAGACAGTATAAAATAAGTGTGTGTCTACCTGCTAAGACACACACAGGAACACAACTACAAAGTAGTCTTTATACAAATAAAGACAGTTGTAAATAATTGGAGAAATATTCAATTAGGCCAATATAAAAACATATAATATTTTATAAGCCAATATAATAAAAGTAATAATTCTGCCTAGATAAATTTACTTATTCAGTGTCATACTGATCAAACTATAAAAGGACCACTTTACAGAGCAAGAAAAACACTTTTTTAAAATTTGTCTGGAGGAACAAAAGTCAAGAATATCAAGGAAATCAATGAACAAAAGATGAGAAAGGACAAATGCTTAGCAGTATCTGATCTCAAACTATACTACAAAGTAATAACTGTCCAAACAGTTTGATACTGGATAAGAAATCGAGACTGACCAGTGGAATAGATTAGATACATCATATATAAAAGCAAATCAGCACAGTAACCTAGTGTTTTTTATAAACCCAAAGATCCCAGCTCTTGGGGCAAAAATTCACTAAGGAACATGATTAAACAAAAACTGTTGGGAAAACTGGAAAATAGTCTGGCAGAACTAGGTATAGTGTAGGCCAATATCATATAAAAGATAAGGTCCGAATGGAATACATGTTTTAGAAATAAATGACATAAGCAAATTAGAGAAGCATAGAAGAAATTACCTGTCATATCTATGAATAAAAGAAGAGTTTATAACCAAATAGGACAGAGAAAGGAGACAGAGACAGAGACAAGAGAGAGAGTAAAATAGAGAGAGCTCTTCACAGTAGGTAGAATAGAAATTTTGAAAACATAAAATTAAAAAGTTATTTTTTACAAATAAAACCAATACAGCTAAAATTAGAAGAAAAACAGGGAATCAGGGAAAATATTTGTAATTTCCAAAGTCTCATTTCTAAGATGTAAAGGGAACTGAGACAAATTTACAAGAATAAGAGCCTTTTCTCAATTAATAAATGGTCAAAGAATATTAATATATATTTTTCAGAAGAAACACAAGCTATCAATAGCTACATGAAAAAAAATGCCCTAGATCACTAATAATTAGAGAAATGCACATTAAAGCAACTCTGAGGTACTATCTCATACCCCCCAGATTAGCTAAATCGACTAAAAAGGAAAATGACAAATGCTGAAGGGGCTATGGGAATTGCAGTTTCTATAATTCACTGTTGATGGAGATATGAACTAGTCCAACCATTCCAGAAAGCAATTTGAAACTATGTCCCCAAAGTCATTAAACTGTCTGTGTACTTTGACCACTACTAGGTCTATACCCTAAAGAATTCAAAGAAAAAGGAAAAAGACAAAAATACTTATGGCAGCTCTTTTAGGGGTAACAAAGGATTAGAAAATAAAAGATTGCTCATCAATTAGAAAATAGCTGAACAAGTTATGGTATATGAATGTGGTGGGATACTCTTGTGCCATAAGAAATGATGAAAGGGATGGTTTTTATACAAAAATAGTATTGCAAGAAGGGCAGCTAGATGGTACAGTGGATACAGTGCCAGGCCTAGAGTTAGGCCTGGGTTCAAATCTGGCCTCAGACACTTATTAGCTGTGTGACCCTGGGCAAATTGCTTAACTCTGTTTGCCTCAGTTTTCTCATCTGTAAAATGAGCTGGAGAAGGAAATGGCAAACCACTCTAGTATATTTCCCAAATGGGGTCATGGAGAGTTGGATACAACCAAAAAACAACAAAAATATTTTTAGAATAATAAACCTTGGAAGACTTAGAAATTCTTATTTGTGTAATGACCCACCAAAATTCCAAAGGATTCATGGTGAAACATACTATCCATCTCCAGAGATAGAGCGGATGAACTCAGCAGACCAAAGCTGATCAAAGAGCAATTTCATTCTTTCTCTCTTCCTTATTTTTTTCTTTCTTTCTCTTTCTTGGGGGACAAGTGGGAATTCTAAATCTAAATTCCAACGTGGGAATTTGTTTTGTATGACTATTTGTATTTATAACGGGCTTTGTTTTTCTTGCCTTCTCAGTGGGTGAGGGAAAGGGAGGAGGAGGGAGAAAGTTTGGAACTGAAAATTAAAGAAAATCAAAAAGAAAAAAATCACAAAGTAATCTTCCATTTATAATTCTAACCCTAACCTTTAACTTTAAATTATCTTATTTTCTCAACACTATAATCATCTCATCATTTTGTGCTATCTGTTTCATCGACTGATATTATTATCAGTGAGTGACTTGCCCAGGGTCTCAGATTACAGTATAGAGCAGGGGTTCTTAACCTGGGGTCCTCAAGGGATCTACTAATTTTAGGAATTATTTTCTCACTATATTTCAATATACTTGCTTTCCTTTGTATTCCTTCCCATTTTATTTTATGCATCTAGAAACATTGTTCTGAGAAGGTGTCTATAGACTTCACCAGGCTGCCGAAGGTGCCATGACACAAAAGAAAATTAAGAACATTGGTTCAGAAAGTTCTTTTTGCAGAAGGGCCGGGTAAGTATTATAAGTATTATTACATCTAGTTTACAAAGGAAGGAGTTGAAGTTCAGAGGGGTTGTCCAGTAAGTATAAGAACAGGAACTCCAACCCAGGTGTTCTGTCTTTGAGTCCATTGATCATTGGACTATAGACAGAGAGCTGAAAAAGACTTTAGTGATCATTTAGCTCAGCCCCCCCACTTTTATGGATAAGAATTTTTCACTACCACAGGCTGGCTTTCAGTGGTATTAAATAAAATCTCACTCACCTCAAAATCTAGTACCATTCTGGCAACATAATCAAGTTAGATGTCCTCTTGGGCCTTAATACTTTTAGCCCGTTCTTTATACCACAAACTCAATAAGCTTTGTGATAAATTACCACCAATCATTTACCTGAAAGAACTCTTCTTTTTTTTTAAAATTTTTTAATATTCTAATATCCTGTCTGTCTAATTTGGCTCTTGAATTCACTTAACCAGGAAATTCCACAAAGTGGGGGAAGAACAATGCAAAGGAAGACTAAAAAGAAGGTTTTTTTAATTAATCTGATAATTTGGTAATCTGATAATCCATGCTGTCTTTATCTCAATTTAGCAAGATAATTAAGGGTTGACTTAATTTTTTGTTCCCCAGTTAAGCATTTATTGTTATAATTTTATTTGGTTTGCTTGATCACTTGTTTGTTGGGGTTTTTTTAACCCAGAATAAAAATGAGTGTGTTTGATGGGTGGTGGTCATTTTTCTTGCATCTCTAATCAGCAGTTTAGAACAGAGAACTGGTTGCTGAAATATTGTTGTAAAACCTCCTCAGGTCATGCATCCTATCTGGGTGGTTTCCTCTTATCACTCAAAAACAGAGTAAAGAAACAAAGAGAAGCAGAAGCTTTTGCACAGGATAGTGACTTGTTATGCATGCAATTCCTTATCTCAGTGCACAGACCAGACTTTTCCTAGGGTTTATTGATCAGCAAATAAAAAGAATAACTCATTATAGTTAGGTATGGGAGGGGGGAGATGAAAAGGGTTTTCTTGCTTTTTCTTCCAGAGAAATAAGCCTTTAGATTCTCTCCTACAGTTGTCACTTTTCCCTCCTCCTAAGGACCCCATCCACTTCACTCACTATTAAAACCTACCACTTGGGGGAAAAGATAAGGCATTATAATTATATCTTTGATTTTAGAAATAATAATAGTTAGCATGTATATAACATTTACTATGTGACAGGTGCTATACAATCACTATCTTATTTGATCCTGACAACAACCCTAGGGGATGGGGAGTCAGGTTATTATTACCCCCATTTTATTGCTGAGGAAACTAAGGCAAAGAGATGTGAAATGATTTACTCAGGGTCTCATAGCTAATGTGTCTGAGGCTAAATTTGAACTTGGGTCTCTAGACTCCAGGGCCAGTGTACTATCAACTGTACCATCTAACTGTAGTCATTAGGGAGGGTGTCTTTGGGTGAAAAAAGTGGAGGGGGCTTGCCAAGAAGGCTCCTTCATTCACTTAAGCCATTGCAAAAAGAGGAGGAAAAGCGGGGGCCGGGGGGGATCACTACCACCACCTTCCATCCCTAATTATATAGCATTAGTACCCTTCCTTGTGTATGATAAAACTTCCTTTTGTAGACTAAATTTCATCATCATATCTTAAGGCAGAAGATACAAGAGTATATTGAAAGTTATGGGGTCAGCTAGGTGGTACAGTGGATAGAGCACTGACCCTGAAGTCAGGAGAACCTGAGTTCAAATCCTCAGACCAAAGCCTCAGGCCAAACACTTAACACTTACTAGCTGTGTGACCCTGGGCAAGTCACTTAACTCCAATTGCCAAAAAAAGGAAAGAAAGTTATGATGACTCCATATCTATCCCATTGTTCCCAGTCCTGCTTCTCCGTGTTGGAGAAGGCAACCCAACACCAATTCTGAAGCTTTTCGTATTACCTGCTACATGTCACACACTCCTCCCCACCTGCAAATTGTAGTTCTTGCAACCTTGGGGAGGAACTGAGATGCAAGGGCCCAGCCTCTTTTGCTGAGGTCGACCTATCTGAATAGTCTTTAAAGTTCCCAATAAAAGCTGGCTTTACCTTGAAGCCATAGCTGATATCCAGGGTTGTCTTGCTACCTTCCCATACTTATAAAAAAACTCCTCTAATTCTCTTTGTACTGAGTTTTGCCTCATTAATTAGGGTGAAATCTCAAATGAATTTTCCTTACAAGAAGCATATGAACAAGAAGGTATGAAGCAAGTTTGAAGGTTCTTTGATATTGAATAAAGTCTAAACAACCACTGAACTATAAAAGTTTAGAGCTGACACGGTCTTTTGTGTCCACTCCCTTCCTTTGAATCACGAGAGAAACTGAGGCCCCAGAATGTCAAAGTCTGAGAATGCCAGAAGAGGGGGAACAGCTGTGCAAGGGGGGAGGCGGGAGGGAACACAGCTGCTTAGAGCTACCAATTAGTACCTAGAGCTTTGTGAAAGAAAGAGAGGAAGGAAGGAAGGAAGAGAGACAGAGACAGAGAGAGAGAGAGAGAGAGAGAGAGAGAGAGAGAGAGAGAGAGAGAGAGAGAGAGAGAGAGAGAGAGAGAGAGAGAGAGAGAGAGAGAGAAAGAAAGAAAGAGAGAGAGAAGGGGATGTATTCCCAGCGCTGGCATTTGAAAGAATCTTTGGGATTGAAAACTAGCCAGCCTCAGGATGTACCGAGGTACAAAAGGAATATGATGTCGCATTTAGAACGACTCACTTATGTGAATAAGAGGGGAAGAGGAACGTGTGAATGGGAACCATGCCACCTATGTGTAGGAGTGACAGTAGCTTGGAATCCCCAGTGCTTGTAGTTAAAGCTGAGAAAATCAAAGTGAGTCGGGGCTAGGGTTATTATCGCAGCAGGTGTTCATACTTCAGGCTTAAGGAGTCTGCTGGGTTTTGGGTCCTTTGCCCTAATTCCCCTCCTCACAATCGGCGATGGCAAGGGGGTTATTAAGCAGATTTAGTCTTGTATCATTTATCTGAATTAGCTGGTTTCTGGACTTCCTCTAGTCTCCACAAGTGAAGGCTGAGGGTCCAAAGCTTTCAGGGGGAAACCAAGGGTCTGACCGTGAGGGAGTGCATGAAGAGACCCTAACACAGAAGGTGAGATTGATTTCCTCTGGGTCGAAGTTTGTTCCAGAACTAGAGTCTAGATCTCCTGTCTTTCTTTCTGGATATCCTTTTACTACAGCACATCCTAATATGTCCATCAGATTTTGATTCTTGTCTATCAATCCTCATCTCAGGATTGTAGAGTTGTAAAGTATCTGCTGTCTAAGTGGCCTCTATTATACAAATCTATCTGGAAGGAAGAGAAGACACACACTAAATGTGAGGCATTTGAGGTAACAATGTAGTGGGCATATATGCACATGTTCAATAGGTTCAATACTGTACGTAACCAAATATGGGCATGGCCAAGCTGCCCTAGACCAGTGGTCTCCAAATTTTCAGATCCTGCACCCCTGACCTGCAGTGGTCTTCAGTGTAAGGCTCTGCACTTCAAAAATCAGCAAAAATACTAAAACCCAGTGTTTCACTTTTTTTTTTTTATTGTCTAGACTTAAGATAGTGATGGAGAAAGGGTTAATAACGTAAATTAAACATAAAGGCATGTCATGCATTTTTTTTGGAAAGCCAGTTGTTAAACATTTGCCAACATAATCCTATTAGTTAAAAAAAAGTGAGCAGAAACCCCAAATACAGGTATATTTACTTACAAATTACATACATGTACTATTGTACTATTAGGGCAGCTAGATAGCACAGTAGATGGAGTATTGGGCCTGGAGTCAGAAAGATCTGAGTTCAAATCTGACTTCAAACAATAGCTGTCAATTTACCATGTTTGCCCCAGTTTCCTCATCTATAAAATGAGCTGGAGAAGAAAACAGCAAACCACTCCAATATCTTTGCCAAGAAAACCCCAAATGGGGTCACAAAGAGTCAGACATGATGAACAACAAACTATTGTACTAATAATTATGGACACTGTAAAACTTATACAAAATAGATCTTTTTAAAAGGATGAGATAAAGATGAAATAATATTTGATCCTAAAGTCAATAGGGAGCCACTGGCAATTATTGAGTAGAGGAGTGACACGGTCTGACCTGTGCTTTAGGAAAATCGTTTTGGCAGCTGAAAGGAGAATGGTTTGGAGAAGGGAAAGACAAGATTACAATACTAGAGGTGAGAGATGAGGAGAGCCTGAATTAGAGTAGAGCTCTTCCTCCAAGGGACAGCTGCCATAGCCACAAGGTGACCTAGGGGACATGGGATGGGGATGGAATCACAGCTGCTTCTATAAGTGCTTGGGAGCCTTGAAGGCCTAGTGGCCAGCTCCAAAGGAGTGAGGTTGGTGGCTTGCTTGAAAGGGGAAAGAAGGGTCACTTTTTCTTGTTTTGGTGATCACACACCCCTTGTGTCAGGCCACAGCCCGAAGGGGAATCTCGGCCCCCACTTTGGAGACCATTGCCTTAGAGAACTGTGGAAGGGAATTGCTGGGTTTCTCATTATGTATTCATATGACTTCTGTCACCTTACAATGACTAAGAAATACTTGTGCATATGGGCATTCATTTGAATATACTTAGAATTTCCCAAACACCTGGTTCTCACTCCCCAAGAAGGAATATTTGGTAGATAGAAAGAGATATATAAATAGATATAGATGCACACATATACACATATATATTTATATACATACACATGTGTAGATCTATAACACATATACAATATACATGCATATACACATGTGTATATGCATGTATACACGTGTCACACACACACACGTGTGTGTGTGTGTGTGTGTGTGTGTGTGTGTGTGTGTGTGTGTGTGTGTGTGTATGCAGGGTCCAGGTAGTAAATGTTTCACAATTGGCTCTGGTGGGGTGATGAGTGGGAGAAAGACGTACCTACAAAATACTTTATATTTAACCTGTATTATTGACATTTTCTTAAGTCTAGACAATCAATAAGACAAAAAATCAAGCCCTTATTCATTGCATTTGCCAATTTCTGAGGTGTAAAAGTTCACTGAAAACCTAATAATCGCCTCTCCATTTCAGGCTGGCTCCTGCATGTAAGCATATGCTTATTTTACTGAACCTGTGATCTTACTGTTACAGGCAACTCTCCGTGAGGATACTTCCTCTATAAACCAATGCAGACAGCTTCCACCTAGCAATTCATAGTCATAGAGTTGTCTGAGGCCCTGAGCTAATATACTTTGAGTTATTTTTGTGTCATATCCTTTACCTCAGCTGAGCTCCATTGGAGCAGAGACCTTGGCTTCCCTAAACTTTATCCTTCCAGCACCTAGTACAGCGTCCTCAACACAGGGATCGAGGACTATGTCTCATCTAAATTTGTTATCTATTTCCCCAAGGAAAGTGGATGTTAGCACTGTGGAACTCACTCTGTTTAATGATGTTTGTTGAATTGAACTGAATTGACCAACTTGGATAAAGTGGGAGAATGTTGCTTAGAAAATTGTGAGAGATAAGGCAGAAAGGGAACCACTGAAGAAAAGGGCCAAAAAGAGGGATTCTTAACCTCCAAGGGGTTCATAGACATATTTCAGGAGACTGTAAACTTGAATGGGGAAAAAAAGAAAAAAAACCTTACATCTTTATTTTTACTAACCTGTAACTGAAATTTAGCACTTCTTTCAATGATTTAAAAATATAATTCTGAGAAGAGGTACACAGTTTTCACCAGACTGCCAAAAAGGACTATGACACCAAAAAGATGAAGAACCCTTGGCCTTGAGAGTGACTCATAAAGCAAGAGAGGTGTCTTGTACACAAATATTTACATTGCCAGAAAACCAGAAGTATCGCCAGCAGGCAACTCTTTCAATGTACCCCATCAGGAGAACTGTGTACCAAAGTGTGACTGGCTGGGGATCCTGAGCCAAAATGGTTTTGTTTTGCATATTTTTAATTACTCTTCAAATGGAGCACACCTGGCTATATAAAGTCTCTTCTATCTGAATTTATTTGGTGTTTTCTGACTATTAAGCTTGGAATGTAAAGTAAGAGAGGAATTTAGAGGAATCTGGGGAGTTTTTAATTACTCGTAAGTCATTAAAATGATTAAACAGAAAATCTGGTTCTGAAAATTTAGGTGAGGAAATCATTTCAAAGCTGGTGCTTTTCCATTCTGCTACAGAAAAAGAAAAAAGCAAACCAGGAAAAGATAAGGAACTAGTGAAGAAAAACAGGTCCTATGCCCATCACAGCACAATGACCACAAAATTAAATATTTATAGAAGCTTTCTGGCAGTGCCGTATGCACTCCGTATCTTCCAGGAAGGAGTCAGTAGTCAATTTTCAATAGCTTTCTGGATGGCTTTGGTACAGCCAAAAGGGCTCCTAAAACCTAATCCCTCTCCAGCAACATTCTTTCATTCTGCTTTAGAGTAATGAAGCCCTTTGCTAGAGATATTTCTTTTTTCTGCAAGGCAATTGGGGTTAAATGACTTGCCTAGGGTCACACAGCTAGTAAGTGTCAAGTGTCTGAGGTCATATTTGAAAGGACTCCAGGGCCAGTGCTCTATCCACTGTGCCACCTGGCTGCTCATCTAGAGATATTTCTAATTTAAAAAAATTTTCTGGCAGCTCATTCCTGTATGCAGCCGCGTGCCTCAGTCACTAGGACATATGGGAATGGTGTGTTCTCACAGTGCTCGACCGAGGAATCAGAATAATGAATAATAATAATAATAATAGCTAGGATTTATATAGCACTTCAAGGTTTGCAAAGCATTTTACAAATATCTCATTTTATCCTTCCAACATCTGTAAGAGGTTTTTATATCTAGGAGGTATTATTATCCCCATTTTACAGATGAGGAAAATTGAGACACCTCCCCCCCACAAAGTTAAATGATTTACCCGCATTCATCTAGTTAATAAGTGTCTCAGGCTGGATTGAAACTCAGGTCTTCCCAACTCCAGATCTAGTGTTCTATGATAGCCTTTCCTTTCAATGAAACTAGTTTACAACTCTAAATGTGTGTTTGTGTGTGTGTGTGGATAGTTCAAACCGATTTCACTAATGTAGAAAATTCAGTGTAGAAATTGATCTTTTAACATACAGTAGATCACACAAGAGGCCCTTCTATGATGCTTACTAGCTTCCCTCAGCCTCAGTTTCTTCATCTGTAAAATGAGGGGATTGGAGGATTTTAAGTCAAATCAAGTCAAGAAGCATTTATTAAGCACTTACTATACGCCAGACACTTTACTAAGTGCTAGGGATGTTTCATAGAGGCATTGTAAGACTAAATGACCTATCCATGGTCCCCCAGCTACTATGTGTTGGAGACAGAACTCGAACCCAGGTCTTACTTAAAGGCTGATTTTTTTTTTAATCCACTAGGCTGTTTGGCCTTTTCTGATTAGTCACTTAGATGTCTATGTTGTGTAGTTTTGGGTTTTTTTTCCTGTTTCTATAAAGAAATTCCTTCTATCAATGCAGACCAGCAAGTTTTCTGCAACTTAGATTGCTGGAGCCACAGAGAGGTTAAGTGACTTACCTAGAGTTAACCCAATCCATATGTGTCAGAGAAGGGACCTGAACCCACTTCTTCCTGACTCTGACTAACTGTCTGCCCACTACTCCGCACTGCCTCTTGTTATATAAATACAGAGCAAATTTCAGTTGAGATGGTCTCTCCTTCTTTCATTTGTTTTATAACGATAATTTATAATAATAATAATAATCCACTAGGCTGAGAGTTCTTTGGGAATCTGAGATCATATACAGTGTCCCAAAAGTCTTAGAGCCATTTAAGGTTATAATTATAGCTTTAAAAATACTGCGCTGTAACTCTCTAATCAAGACAATGATCCGACATTGTTCCAAAAGACCCATTACAAAAAATCTGATGAACTCTGAATGCTGGTTGAAGCACACTTTTTAAATTTTCTTTATTTTTCTTGGTTTTGTGTGTGTGTGTGTGTGTGTGTGTGTGTTTTCTTTAGCAATGTGGCTAACATAGAATGTTTTGCACGACTATATATGTATAATCAATATATGACAGGGGTGGGAAGGAGAAAATCTGGAATTCGAAATTTCAAAAAAGAATGTTAAAAAATTTTACATGTAAGAGAAATATTTTAAAAATAGATAAAATATATTTTAAAATTTTCTGATTAAAGTTAAAAAGCTATAATAATAATAGCTTAAAACAATATTAAGCTACAATAGCTTAAACCTGCACTTAGACTCCCTAGATTTTACAGGAAGGCCACAAAATCCCACTGTAGTGAAATTGCATCATATCATCATAAGTTAACCTGCAACCAGCAGCACAGTATGTGAACCATGACCATGTTCTCATACAGAAGTTTTTCCACAATGAAAACACAATGTCATAAAAGCAGTCCCAGGTTGCTGTTTTGAAATCTTTAATATGTTTGACAAAGTTGGAAAATTTTCATTCTCACAGCATCCTAAAGAAAATTATCCCATGCTATTAATGGACTTCTAGATGAGAGTGCCATATCAGACCCTCATCTAATGTGCTGTCTATTGACTATGCAATTAAGGTACTTTCAAACTGCAGGAGCATAACCTCTTGTCATGACTTCATTTGTTATCGTTCAGTTATTTTTCAGTCACGTCTAACTCTTCATGAATCTATTTGAGGTTTTCTTGGCAAAAATAGTGGAGTGGAGTGGTTTTGCCATTTCTTTCTCCAGCTCATTTTGCAGATGAGGAGACTGAGGCAAACAAAGTTATACACAGCTACTAAGTGTGCAAGATGGATTTGAACTTGGGAAGATGAGTCTTCCTGACTCAAAGCCCAGCACACTATCCACTATGGTGCCACCTAGCTGCTCTGTAAAATAGGTATCATAGTAATAACTGTACTCCCTGACTCCCAGGTTGTTATGAGGAAAGTGCTATGTAAATGTGAGTGTTGTTGCTAATGAATCTAAGGACTCATATTTGATCCCAAAGGTTTCAGTTAATTAGGTTCTATACTTTAGCTCCAGACAACCCACTTTGACAATTTATGCCACTGGAGACAATAGCTATTGGTTGAATGTATGCCAACCCATCATTATTATTTAAAAACAAAAATTAGGCCCTCGCCCTACCGATAGTGTCACTAGCTTCATCTTTGTAGATAAAGATAGCAAATAAATGGAAATATGTGCATGTTGGGGATTTTTTTTTTGTCCAGACCTGTGATTTCTTCAGGGTGGAATATGCACAGATCAGCAACTTATGTGTAACTTAAAGTGTTAGAGAGTTGAGTTGCTTTGGGCGGTGAGAGGTCAAGTGACTTATCCAAGGTCACAAAGCCAGTATGAATCAGAGACAGGACTTGATCTCAGGTTTTTCTGACTCCAGGGAAACCTATTACACTGCCTCTCATATAAACATGTATGTGTGTACCTATACATATATACACATATGTCTATGTGTATGGATATGCATGCATAATGACATGCATAATGTGTATATGACACATTTAATAAATGTTCCCTTAATAATGCTGCAGCACAAAGAAATCTACCCATAAATAATCTTTGTGGATAAATGAATGTCTAGACAAATAATGTTATTCATTGTGACAGATTTATGTCTCAGCCCTTCACTAAAATATGTTAGCCCATCAAGTGGCATTATCAAGAAAATTGTCACTTTGGCTTTTTCCCTCAACCACATATCATCTGTTCTTTGAGAATCTAAGCTTCCTTGGAAAATTTATGTTGGCCACTCCTGATGTGGCTGGTGTTTCAGAGTAGTTGATAGATGGCACCCTTTGGATTTCTGCCTTCAAAGGAATTTTTCATTCTCTGCTCATCACCCCACATTTAGCCACTATCCATTCATCTTCCTCCTGTACCATCTGTGATTCTTTAGCACTGCTCTGAGCAACGTTTCAAAGGCGATGAAAGAATTGGAAATAGGGGGATCTGGTCCATGTCTTTAACCACTACATTCTATAGTCTCTCTGCCAGAGGCTACTTAATGTGTTTTTTTTTCATTTTTTGGAAATTTTATTTATTTTATTCTGAACTTAAGAAAGAAAACAAGCATTTCCATAATATAGCAAAACAGAAAAAAAAGATGATTGTGCATGAAGCTGAAAATCTATTATGTACAACTTGCTATTCCTTTTAAATATATAATAGTTATTGTGTAACTTTCTTTTTTTCCCCTTTCTGATTACCCTCTGTCCTAGAGATGGCTACCTTTAAAGTCATTCTATACATATTTCTATTTATTATTTCTTTCTCTGGATGCAGATTAAAAAGGTAACCAACCTGTATCAACAATGCTTAAATAAATAAGCAACATTTTCAGGAATAGAATAAACACATTAAAATTTATTAAACTCACTAACATCCTATTTCCATTAGTTCTCATGGTCTGAACTAGAAACAGGTCGAAGGAGGTAGGTGAAAAAAAATCAGACTGCTCAGTGGGAGGTACAGATAAAATCAGACTAAAGTGATTGAAATTGCCTTATTTGTCCCAGTCATAAAGGACTTTTCAGAGGATGGCGCCTCAATCAGTCTTTCTGTTCCAAGGAAAGGGGAGAGGAATAATAAAACTAAAAAAGTGACTTATGTATGTGTCTACCACCTACATGTTATATATAGAAATACGAATCCTTTGGCTAATTTACCATATGCAAATTAGACTGTGATGAATGAAAATTACTGGTGCCTATTTTTATATTTAAACATTTCATTTATCACTTACATGTCTAATGACAAAACTTTTGGGGGGATGATATAAAGAATTGGGGGAGATCTTATGGAAATATTTTTTCACACAGCATGTATTTTTGGGACAGCTAGGTAGAGCAGTGGATAGAGCATGGGGCCTGAAGCCAGGAAGATGAGTCTTCCTGAGTTCAAATCTGGCTTCAGACACTTCGTAGCTGTGTGACCCTGGGCAAGTCACTTAACCAAGCTTGACTCATTTTCCTCACCTGTAAAATGACCTGAGAGGAATTATTAATATAGGAGGGAATCCAGCGGTTTTTCCTTTTCTCTTTCCTCATTCAAAGCTCAGTCCTTATAAAGGACAGGGCTGACAATGAGACGTTCTCCTCAATCTTGGGGTGGGACCCAACTGGGAGACCTTATTTATGACTAAAGGGCAAAGAGAATCTAATCTAAGTGAATTCCAGCCCATTGTTCTACTCAGATAAGACTAGATGGAGATGTATCCCTGTCTAGATTGTCTGAAGGCAAGAGTGGTCTGGCTTGAGATGAGTCCTTTTGTCCAAGAGTGACATTATGTCCCCCAGACCCTCATTTGAATAAGCTCACCTCTCATTATAACATTCATTCTCTCATTAATTGTTAACCAGAATTGATTTCTACCTGTTGGGAACACCTACTCTTCCAAGGGTATTTAAGCATTAGATGATCTCAATAATTTATCTTTGGTTTCCAAGAGAGCCACTGACCTCGATGTATTGATTATTTGCTAGCCATTGTTAATAAATTGATTATTAATTACCCAGAAGCTCTGTCTCTCAGGCTTTTCATTCATTTCAGCTGGAGAAGGAAATGGCAAACCACTCCAGTATCTTTGCCAAGAAAATCTTAAATAGTGTCACACAAAGAGCTGGACATAACTAAAAAAAAACAACTCAACAAATATTTATTTATCCAACTGTGCATTTATCATATATGGTAATTCTTTTTCTTTTAGTTCAACTTCAACTCTAACCTTCAAGAGACTAGAAACTTTGATTCCAATTAGGTTTGTTCCAATGTGAGAAGGACATAGGAAGGAAGAGTAGATGGAGGCTATGCTAACCCTCTGACCTTAGATACATTACTATGCTCCTCTAGGCTTAGTGTCCTTATCGGCACAGTGAAAGGGTTTGGGCTCAATGATCTCTAAGACCTAACACTCCACAATTCTATACCTCACCACAGAGGAAGGCTTCTGTGATTCTGTATATTAAGTGTTGTGTCCCAAAAGTCTCAGTGCTATTTTAAGGTATTAAAGTTTAAATGATAAATAATAAAAGCTTACATAGTAAAAAAAAATTAATACCTTAAATGGCACTGAGACTTTTGTGACACCCTGTAGAGTTGCAGTGTGATGTAGTGGAAAGACCACTGTACTTGAAGCCAAGAAATTTGGATTTGAACCCCTCTCCACTGTCCTACACACACACACACACACACACACACACAGAGGTCAGATGAGTATTAGTTATGTGACCTTGGACAAAGCACTCCTACCCTATTTGAGCCTCAGTTTCTTCATCTGTAAAACTGGCTTGACAGCTCTTGCATTGATTTCCTCATAGGACTTCTGTGACAAAAATGCTTTGTAAAACTTAAACTATGAGGCAGTTAAGTAGAACAATGGATGGGGTGCTGAGCCTGGAATTCAAATCCTGCCTCAGATACTGACTAGTTGTGTGACCCTGAGCAAGTCACTTAACTACTCCCTGTGCTATGCTTCAGTTTTCTCATCTGCAGAATGGGGATAATAACAGCACCTACTTCCCAGGATTATTGTGAGGACAAAATAACATAATATTGGCAAAGAGCTTTGCAAACCTGAAAGTGTTAGCTACAATGATCATTACTATAGAAATAAGAACTTTCTCTCCCTCATACTCCTAGAATCGTGATTCTTTCCTCCTACCAACCCCTCAATCCTGGCCAGGTGATCTTTTTTCATTTTTATATTTTTTAATTTATGGAATAAAAGAAAGAGGTGATTTTTTTCCCTCATAGTCTGACCAAATGACTAAAATAAGAAAAATGGGAAATTAAAATAAAAAATAAAGGCAAAAAAAGGTTACAATTGAGTACTAAAAGTGTTAAAGACACTGGGATAGTTGCTAGAGTTTTCTTATCCCTGCATAGAAAAACCCAAAATTCAACCTATCCATAGCTAGACCTTAGAGATCCCCAGGCCCAGGAGTGCCTATAGTTTAGGCCACAAACCCTTGGGCTGCCCAATAAGTTTTGCAAGAGGTCATTGAATATACATCCATACAAACATACTGTCATTTTGATGGCTATGCAATCCCAATAAAACATGAAGCATGACTCAGTAGAAGAACTAAGTGAGCATATATTCTATAGACTGCATAAATATCTTAGTATATATTTGTCACTATTTTTCAAGTTCATGTAGATTTTAAGATTAATTTGAAAATTCTCATACTCTAGCAGATCTATGATTTTATGGGTGTATGAATTCCTTCCATTAACTCATCCCACAAACCATCCATACCTGCCCCTCCCATGCAATGCTTCTCCTTGTCCCTTAATGTTTACCACAGGGTATCCAACCGGTGGCTGGAGACCTTTCTTGAATTGTCTTAACATCATGCATATTCTAGGGAGTATATGGGCCAGTCATTAGTTATTCTTTCCCTTGGTCTCCTCACATCACCAGCCCATTTTCCCCTCAGTCATATATTTATCCTTTATACCCCTCTGCCTGCTTAACTCCTCGTTTGTGAGATGCTGTAGCTTCTCATGCCCACCTTGTGCCTCCCCGTTGAGAATCACCTTTGGGTCATCTTCAGCTTCATCCCTGACATTGTTAGGTCTCACAACTTGCAGTCATTAAACAAAAGTTCAAATTCATCTTAAAATGTCCCTAAATTCTAAGTAGCTTTTTGTCATGATGTAATTTCTCCACCACAGATACTTAAGAGAATAACTATTATCATAAAGATGCATGAAACGTATTGGATATTAAATAGTTGGATACTCAAAAAGGTTGGTATCTATTATAAATATAATTTAAAATAATATTGAAATATATTAATACTATTAAAGTAACATTAATATTTAGAATAATATTAATAATATTATAATACAGCATTATTATGTTAAAGCCCTACTTTACAGATGAGGTAGCTAATGATAAGTTTAGGTAGGCCTGATAAGTTTAGTGACATGTCTAAGGTAGCACAGGCTAGATTCATACCCAGGTCCTCTGACTCTAAATCCCAACACTCTTTCAACTCTAAAGGTACCACTACACCAGTTGTCATGAAGATGCTAAAACTTTGCCACCAGAGCAGGCAGACAAGGCAGAAGAAGTGACATGGCAACAAGAGTGAGCAGATATTCCCTGAATGAGTAGGTAAAGAGAGATAGGAGACGGGGTAGGGTGGGATGGAAAATCACAGGAAGCGCTGCTTTGGTTGAAACCTGACTTGTTATTCAGAAAAATTTTAATCTCTCTCTGTGGTTTGTCATGTGCGGTAGAACATATGGCAATTTTACTTTTAGTACCAATGATCCAGCAGCAAGTATCTCTAAATAGACATTTCATGTAACACTGCCAGATGTTTTAGGGCTGAAAAAAAAGAGTCAGTACTGAAGTAACCAAGTACACTTACAAGAAAGAAAAAAAATACTGCCTACCCCCAGAAATTTTCAGTTTCAGCAGATCCATAATAATCAATGACTCTGGGAAGCTTCTTTTCATTGTTGTTTTCCCCCTATATTCTATATTACATAACATATGTATATATATACATACACATATATGTGTATATACACGTATACGTATTCATATACATAGTCACTTCCTGACCTTTTCTTCATTGTGGGCCTCCCTGCTCAACTTTCATCTCCAACCCAGTGGAAACTTGGAATGCCTGGGTCCCCTGGCTCTGATATAAGAGCTCTTGGTTTATCTTGTTGGGCCAAAGCCTCCATGATGCTTCCCAGCTGTCTCCTTACTAGGCATCTGCAAAGGTACTTTTCTCAATCCCCACCCTCACCCCCAACTTGCCAGCACCTTTTATGTATGGTTTGTTCCCACCTTGCCTATATTTTTATCCCAAGTGCCTGGTATATAGTAAGTGCTTCATAAATGCCCTATCTGGCACCCCCTCGTGCTATTCTCCCCTCCAACTTGCATTCGCAGTTGCAAGTTAGGGTCCTAGATGATGGTTACTACTTTCAGATTCTAGAGGTAACCCTGTGGGGTGATTTCTCCTACTACAGTAGCTCGTAAGCCACCCCAGCAGTTGTAATTCCCATTAACAATCAGGCAGTGCATTTAATTAGCCGTTAGCTAATTAACCTAAGATAGCATATAGTAAATATAGTAAGATGTCATTAACTTAAGATAATATGTAGTAAGAACTATATACTAAGTATAGTAAGATAGTATAATTAATCTAAGATGGTAAGTAGTAAGAATTATATAGTAAGTATAGTAAGATAGTATAATTAACCCAAGATATATAAATATATTATATAGTATATATATAATGTATATATAGTAAGAGTATAATTAACTTAAGATAGTATATAGTAAGTACAATAAGATAGTATAGAATAAGTATAATAAGATAGTATAATTAACCCAAGATAGTATATAGTAAGAACAGTTAGGACAAAACATTCCTCCCAAAACCTGGGGCTTATCTCCTATCAATAGACAGTGTCCATAGGAAAATTGGGCTCAGAGTACAATGGTACAAACATACATATACAATATACATGTGACAAAGGGTGGCTCACCACTTCTGGTATTGTATGGTCTAGAAGTCTTCATCCTTTTTGTAGAGTCATTATGAGGTTCCCCTTAGATGTAACATTTCTGCTGATGGGTTACTCAACTCTCATCTCAAGATCTTCTCTTTTCTTGAGCTCTCTTTCAGTGAATACCCTTCTCTGTTGTGAGAGGTCACATTCCTTGAAGCTGCTTTCTTCCTCAAATGACTATTTTTGACGTAATGGGTGTTTCTACTCCCAGCTGGAAGCATTGTCTTCCACTGGCCCATTAGCTGTTATATCATGCCTAAAAGATCAAGGGAAGAAAAAAGCCCTCTCCCTTTTTTCCACCCTTCTCCCCTACCAACTACAAAATAAAGCTTGAAATTCTCAAGTATTGAATGACTTACTGCTTTTATATATAAGAGAAGGAATACGTCTGATTCAGCCAATCACAAGCTATTTTCCTTATGGTATCATCTTCTTTTATCCTACAGACAAGGACCTATGATCCTCTCAAATTGATGAGGGACTTATTCATCATACATTGTTGTGGGGTTTTTGGAAAATTCTTTAATACCTACTTTATACTTTGTGAATACATTCAGTGACCTTCCTTGACTACATCAACTGAAGTGGGGAAGGAATCTTCCTCCCTAATTATCATTGGATATGTGATTATATCAGCTGAGCTGGGGATAAAGGAAGGAGGGGGACAGGGAAGGAGAATCAAAGTGTAGTAGGTGAACAGTGACAGAAGAGTGGAATGTTAGGACTAGAAGATCAGCTATCCAATTCTGACACTGTACAAATGAGGGAACTAAACCCAAAAGAGGAAATGGGATCATACTCAAGGTCGGATAATTTCCCACCAGGCTCCATCATGCCTCAGAAACTTCTTCATCCTGCAAAATCATTTCAGCCCCAAAACTCACACCTCTGCCCTTGGAGCCTCACCTTGTGATTGGACTCCTTCCAGAATCTCCATTAACTCAGTGCCCAGGCAGCCATCTCTTCCATGTTCTATGAGACCTTGGGACTTCTCCATCATGTTCCTTTCTTCCTCCCTGTCCCTGACCTTTTCAGTTTCCTTTCATGTGGAAGGATCTAAGCTACTTGAAGACAAGGGCTATGTTTCTTTTTGTTTGCATTTATAATCTCAACCCTTAGCACAGTGTCTAGCATATAGTAAGCACTTAATAAATGCTTTTCAGTGACATTAGCACATCTTCTATTTACATTCCCTTCCTACTTCATATATGTATGCATGTATGTGTGTGTGTGTGTGTGTGTGTGTGTGTATATATATATTTGTTTATTTATTTATGTTTAAAATTTTCAAAGCTCATTATTTCATTTGATCCTCACAAAAAGCTTTCTAAGTACTGCAGGTATAAAGATGTGAAAACTAGTTCTGAAAGAGGTATAAGTTACTTGCCCCACATCACCTAGAGAGTAATCATCTATGACAGGATTTGAACCCAACTACTACTGACTCCAAGGTGAATGATGTTGCCATTACACTACACCAAGCTGTCTTTCATTTGTGGTTTCAGTTTTTGTTTGTTTGAACCACATCTTTGGACTGTGAATTTGAATCACTGCATATCTCAGACTCTGCCACTTGATATCTATGAAAAGTCAGTGATTCCAATGATTTGTCATGAATAGCTTACCTTAAAAAAAAGTCAACAACAAGCAATAATCAAAGAATAACAATCCAGTTTTCTCATTTGGGGGATAACACAGTGGACAGTGTGCTAGGGCCTGGAATATGGAAGATCTGAATTCAAATTTGACCTCAAATACTTACTAGCTGTGTGACTCTGGGCAAGTCACTTAGCCCTGTTTGCCTCAGTTTCCTCACCTGTAAAATGAGTCTGAGAAGAAAATGGCAAACCACTCTAGTCTCTTGCCAAGAAAACCCCAAATGAGGTCAGAAAAGTTGGATATGAATTAAATCACTGAACAACAAAATTCTTCATTTGTAGAATAAGGAGGTTGAACTAAATGGCCTCCGAGATCCCTTCTGGCTCTAAAACTATTGTCCATGGCCCTATAAGTGCCTCATCTGTGATCAATGAGTTTTAGGTCCTATATCCGAGCAATCAGGGTCTCATGACTTAGTTTTAAAATGTCAGTGAAGCTGTGGTCTTAGAAAGTGTAGTCTTAGAAAGAATAGGGGGTAAAAAAGATTTTTGCTCAGTCCAGCAGAGGGAGCCTTTGAGACAGTTAAAAGAAATACTGACAAATACCAACTTCCCATGCGTGGCAGGCGTAGTGGCTCATATTCTTGGGGTGATTGAGTTTTATATTTCACAACTAACAACAGTGCTTCAACAGTCTTGCAACAATGTAGAAATTTTTGGCATATTTTAGCCTCCACAGTAAGCACATTAGAGGTATTTCATTCATTCCTTTTGTTTTAGGAAAGAACAAATGTTACAATAGAAACTTTCTTGATAAATTCACATTAGAAAAACTGTTAAAAGAGAACCTGATCAGTTCTTGACTTATCAAACTGACAGTCTCATATCTCAAAAAAAAAGGGACGAGGAGAAAAACTACCAATGGATTTAATCTTGATCAATGACTATGGAAGTCAACTTGTGAAAATGAGAGAAACCTTAGGGAAAAATTAATATCTTAGAGTTTATAAAAACTGTAGAAGGCTAGACAGAGTCAGATATGTATCTTAAGACTTTGTGAAACTAGGTTTCAAAGAGCTGCAATAAATAATTTGCTTGGCCAGAGGCTTTAAAGAAGACCTTAAAATTCGGAAAATACAACTACAAATGATTCTAGTATGGAAGAAGAAAAGAAGGAAACAAGTATTTATTAAGTACCTACTCTGTGCCAGCACCTACTTTGTGCCAGCACCTATTATGCTAAGTGCTTTATAAATATGATTTCATTTGATCCTCACAATAACCCCCTCATGAGGTAGATGCTATTATTATCCTAAGTTTTTAGGTGAGGAAACCAAGGCTACTTCAGAAATAGTAGAGTTCCTTATCAGAAGAAACTTGATGGTCACTTGTCCATAATACTGCAGACACGATTCCTAGTTTAGGTCTGGACTGGTACAGCTGATCACCACTAAGTTGCCTTCCAACACTATTATGTTCTCTATGTCACTGGGCAACCCCACCTTTCTAACACTAAGGAACTTACAGTGTTCCCAATCCTGTTCTCTTCTCAATGACTGCTGCAAATTCTAGAACTCCAGAAAACAGCAACATTTCTATTTCTTGATTTGTTTCACATAAAATGTCTGATCAATAATAATGGTGTGCACAGCATACCTGTACATTAATTTCATACAAAGGAAGCAGTGGATGTTGCCAGTGACTAGCTAGAAATACAGAGAAGTTAACTGGGACAAGGGGTCAGAGTAGGTGAGGAATCTCACTTACTTGGGGGTACTATGTTGCTGTTGTGGGAAAACCTTATGGCAATGATTTGGTTAATAACTTGTGTATTACATGAACTCCTGAAATAGCAGAGATGCAACTAAGTGAACTGGAACCAATTCACCCATAGGCAAAAATGTAAGCTCTTTCTCATAGCCAGTCCAGGTGTCCCAGAATTTGGGAGTTTCAAGAAAATCTCTAGTTTCCAAAGTACAGAGGAAGGGGTGGGGCAAGAGAAAGTCATGCCCCTGGGGGGCCACCTAGTGACTTGGGCTAAAAAGATTCAGCATGGAGGGGTGGGGAGCTGCTAGGTGGAGCAGTGGATAGAGCACCAGCCCTGAAGTCAGAAGGACCTGAATTCAAATCTGGCCTCAGACCAAAACACTTGATACTTACTAGCTGGCCAAGTCACTTAACTACAATTGCCTAAAAAATAAAAAAAAAAGATTCGGCATCTCTTTTACCTTTTAGTGTGGGGAGAAAAATAAAGAGGAAGTGCCCAGCAAACTTAGAAAACCTGAAAGCCTGAGGTAGTACTCCCTATTAATCACCTCCTTCTGGGGAGGGAACTCATATTGTAGGATGGAGAAAAATACAAAGCAGGTACACCCCCCTGTTGTGACAACTAAAAGTGACAGGGATGGCTGTGGTCCCCTGTCTCACCTCTACACTCTTGGATGGCAGAGAATTAGATCAAAAGTGACCACAATTTCTCAGAACCCTGGAAGATTTCAAGTCTCATAGAAGCAATTGCAATACCTAAATAGAGATCAACTATTTGTCCCTTGGGTTTGCAGGGTCCTGGAGGACCTCACTTTCTTCTCTCATTAAAATATAAATAGATCATGAAAATATTTTCAATGTCTTACACGTGGTAGACACTCAATAAATGTCGAACTGACTGATTAACCCCTTGTTCAGTGAAAGATTGTGATTGATTTTATCCAACCACAATATTAAAAAAAAACCAAACAGGGTATTTCTCTTTGCCTGATTCAAACCCAATTCCTCTCACTTGCTGATCCAGCCATGTTCCATCATTAGGAAGCATCAGGTTGTGTGTGTGTGTATGGGTGTGTGGGTGTGTGTGGGTGTGGGTGTGTTTAGGGGAGGGGGAGAGGGAAGAGTGACTAGACCTGTGATTTCATAGCCATGCTATTGCTCAATTGTATCCAATTCTCTGGTCACCCCATTTGGGGTTTTCTTGGCAGAGATATTAGAGTGGTTTGCCATTTCCCTCTCCAGCTCATTTTACAGATAAGGAAACTGAGGCAAACAGAGTTAAGTGACTTGCCCAGGGTCAAATAGCTAGGAAGTGTCTGAGGCAAGATTTGAACTCAGGAAGATGAGTCTTGCTGACTTTAGGTCTAGTGCTCTGTGCACTATGGCACCACCTAGCCTCCCACTGTGATTCCATAAGAATAGGTAATTCCTGATGAGGAATTGCCTTCTACCAAAGCAAAGCAGCCACAAGTTTGCAACTCGGTGTCAGAGAGATGCTTGGGGGTGCTGAACCCTCCATTTTCTTGCCCAGAGTCATGAGACAAGAATGGTACAGGTGAGACTTGAATAAAGTTCTCCTTGATTCAGAGGTCAGCTTTCTATCTTCTTTGCCAAAGCTCTCTCTTTTTCCTGATCACCCCCACCCCCCCAGTATAAGGAAGACTGTTTGGGTGCGTTTTACCACTCATTTTTAGACAAGTAATTTTGAAAGGTAAAATATCAGTAGGCAGTTAGATGGCACAGTGGATAGAGCACTGAAGTCAAGAAGACCTGAGTCCAAATGTGACCTCAGATACTTACTAGCTATATGAAGGTAATCTCTTCAAAGAGACAAGGCTGTTACCCAGTGATGCCATTGTTACATTAAGGGATGCTGAGCTTCCAAGAACTATTGGAATATATATATATATAGATAGATATAGATATAGATATAGATATACATATACATATATATATACATATATACACACACACACATACATATACACACATATATATTATATATACATATACACACACATTTGCATATATACATACGTGTATATATACATACATATATACACATACACACTTCTTTTCAGATGGAAAGAGGGGGCATTATTTAACTCATAAGACAGTTCTTTGACAGTCTTCACATAAAATGAGTTATTAATTTTGTGTCTTATACTCCCTCGAAGATAAAGTGATAAAGAACTAGAGATTATGCCACAGCACAACAGATCAATGAGAAATATGGGGTTTCTCACACATTCTATCATCTTGAAGTGTCAAAGTTGTCACTTATCGCAGACTAAAAAAAGTCAAAGGTCATCAATTCTCTACTTAAGATAAAACCACGACTGCACCGAATACAAAGAAAGCATGCAGGGATTTAGTTGCATGTTACAAAAGTACATCCTCCTTAGTTCAGACACAGAGATGTCTCCTGCCAAAAATTTTAGCAGGAAGTGGTAGTTGTCCATACCTGGTGTGTTCAGTGCAACAAAGAGGACATCATTGGGGACAACAGGGACATCATAGACCAGGACACATAATGATGCCAATTAACTCACCATACCAAGCATATCAAACAGTATCTAAATTTTGTGGTCTCAAACCTGTTTGGACACCAAATTATTTGAATTCTTTCCTGGCTTGGGACAACTTATCATTTTCCCTTTTTATCATCTACACTTCTGACCTATTCTTCTAAACCCCCAAATGCACTTCCTCCCTTGAGACAACATACCAAAACTTTTGGAATACATGGAAAGCAGCAGAGGAAATATTATATTTCTAAACACTTTGATCAACAAAATAAAGAACAGATTGATGAATTGAGCATGCAACTAAAGAAATTAAAAAGCGATAAATCAAAGCCCCCAATCAAACACAAAATAGAAATTCTGAAATTCAAAGAAGAGGTTAATAAAATGTAAAGCTAAAAAGCCATTGAATTTGAAAATAAAACTATATTTCAAAAGAACTAATGAAATAGGTAAATCATTAATTAATTTGACTTAAAAAGAGGGAAAAACCATATAATATGATAAAGTAGAACTCACAGCAAATGGAAAAGAAAATAAGAAAATTATTAGAAATTCTTTTCCCAGTCATATGCTGACAAACCTGATAACTCAAATGAAATGTATGCATTTAAAAAATAAGATTAGTCAAACAAGAGAGAATTTAAGTGACTCAAGAACAAGTCATATATGAACTCCCAAAGGAAAAAAATTCCAGGATCAGAAGGATTTACCAATGAATTCCATCAAATGTTCAAAGAACAATAAAGTCCAACATTACATAAGGTATTTTTAGACTAAAAATTGTAGAAATACTATGACACACTCCTTTTTACGATATAAATATAGCATTAATACCTAAACCAGAAATATAAATCAAATAAAGAAATCAATAGACCAATATCCTTAGTCAATATGAATGAAAAATTGTTGTATAAAATATTAGCATAGAGGTTACAGAAACTTATTAAAAAGATTGTACTCTGACTAGATTGAAAGAATTTATATGTGGATTACAAGTTTGCTTCACTATTAGGAAAACTATAAATACAATAGATCATATTAATAACAAAAACAAAAAAGCAAAATTACATCAATAGATACACAAAAAACTTTTGCAAGCACATTTCTATTAAAATCTTGTCTGAGCAATTTGAATTCATCAAGGGTAGCCAGGTGTTCTGTTACTATTTCCTTACTTGTCTTAGAAATCAGCTCCCTATTAGTGTTTTGTATTCTGCTATTTACAGTGTAAAGATTATTCTCCTTTTTGGAAAAAAGGAGGAAAAAAAAGAATTGAGTAGCTTTGCCATTTCTCTTTTGTCAGTTATCGTAATACCATCCATCCCATGCATCCCATGATCCTTCCTTTTCTTTCAAAATAACTATAAAAACCAACAACATTTTTGCTAACCTTGTTGTGAGATTTGTGTGTGTGTGTGTATATCTATCACCTATCATCTCTAAATCTCTCTATTTTTATATCACCCATCTAATATGTATCACCTGCCTATCATCTTTCTCTATTACCTATCATTTCTCTCTATCTCTATTATCTATCTGTCTATCATCTATCTATCTATCTATCTATCTATCTATCTATCTATCTATCTATCTATCTATCTATATGGTAAGCATCTAGGTGGCACAATAGATTAAGTGTTGGACTTGGAATCAGTAAGACCTGACTTCAAATCTGGTCTCAGACATTCATTAGATGTGTAACCCTGGGCAACCCACTTAAGCTCTCTGTGCCTCAGTTTCCTCATATATAAGAAGAGAATAAGAATAGTACCTACCTTCCAGGGTTGCTCTAATGCCAAAATGAGATAGTATTTGTAAAACACATTGCAAACTTTAAAGCACTATCTAGCTATTATATATATATATATATATATATAATTATGATATACATAAACGTTCACGTACATATAGTATATGTGTGCAGATAGTTAGCTAGATATCTTATAAATTGTAGCACTTTATATGACATTTCTTTCCATCATATCCTTACTCGGTTTTTAACTCATTATCACATGGACTTAACTAAATTTAGGAAGATTCAAATTACATTCCTAAGTAAAAGACTTTCAGTAGAACACTCCTATCAGGAAATATTCTCAAACAGGATTCTTTGATTCCTATAAAATTTGAATATAATGCTTTCCTCTCTAGGAATTTACTATTTTTAATTCCATTTTCTTAATTTGGTTATTTTTCAGTTCAAATTTGGAGCTTCTTATATATTTTCTACTAGCATGAATAGAGGAAATACTTGAATCCTAATGTTTCCTGCAAACCTTTTCTTTTCATAGTCTGTTCCTTATGGTTTACTCTTTAAAATAGATCAGTAAAGGTGATATGTTCTGTGCATTTTCACACATTCAGCATCAAATCACCCTGGGGTCTAAGCTACTTTGCTACAATTTCTCTCATCTTGCAACTGGAATAAGGTCATTGGAAATGGAGGCGGTATCCTAGCTTAAAGATGCAGAGCTTGAGCAATAGTAAGGGTAAAGTGGGTAGTTGCACAAAGTGATAGGTTTAGGGGTGGAGGGTGGATAATCACAGCATACCTCCTGAATTACAAGCTACTCCACTGCCATCTTCACTGCTATTGATTCTGAAAAGTGCTCACTCTTTTTTTTATTTTAACTCAAATAAGTATTTATTAAGCACCATTACTATATGTGTCTGATACTCTTATGCATTAGAGCAGGGCTGAAAACATATCACATACTTTTAAGTTTAATCTGCATTGACAATTTCTCCATCACTTTCTTAGGTCTAGACCAGACCTGCCCAAGTTGGGCAGTAGACAGGGGCCAAAATTAAAACAGGTTAAACGTCTTCAGGCTGCAGATAGGTTAAACTAGAAGCAGATGGACGATGGTTGGGTTGCCACAGGACACATGACAAACAGGAGAGCAGTGGCCACCCTACATTTTTCACTGGCCACCCAAAATCCTTTGGCAGGTTGCAAGCAGTCCCTGGACTGCGTGTTGTGTAGGCCTAGTCTAGACAATCAACAAAACAATAAACCAGGGGCAGCTAAGTGGTGCAATGGAGAGAGCACCAGCCCTGGTATCAAGAGGACCTGAGTTCAAATGCAGCCTCAGACACTTCACACTTAATTAGCTGTATGACCCTGGGCAAGTCACTTAACCCTGACTGCCTTGCCAAAACAACAACAACAAAACAAACAAACAAACAAAAGAAACACAATAAACCAAGCCTTAATTTGTAGCATTTGATAGTTTTCAAGGTGCAAATGCTCACACTGAAAATTAGCAATAGAGCTAAAAAGACAAAAAAAGACAAAACATTGACTGCCCTTAAGTAGCTTACACTCTACTGTGGAAAACATACCTTATCTTCATATAACTAAGCTTTTCAGGGTCAGGAATTAAGTTTAGCAGTAAAAATCAGCCTTTGGAGACTACAGCGATGGATGTGTGAGCAGCATCTAATCTATGACTGCCCTGATTCCTTTCAGAATGTTTGTAATACAAAATGTTGTAATTACAAGTGTTAGCCGTACTTTGTGAATTTAAGTGAAATGTCATTGCAAGCACACATATATAGATATTAGTAATCATCTGCCAACCTATCATGTAGATGCAGGACCACCACATATATAAAGTGCTGAACAAAGGGCCCTTAACAAAAATTAATCTTTTCACTGCTTCTAGCACATGCCTCACAGTCCAAAGTTCAAGATGGTAAAGAATTAAATCTGAAATTCAGGCCATAAACAAAATTTGACGTCTTTTTTGTTTTACCATCTTGTTCCTTATGAGCTCATGACCACCTAAGCAGAGGACTGAGCCCCGAGGCGGTGACACTCAGATCCCAGGCAAGGTCATAAGAAGAAGCCTTCATGTCTATGAGAATGAACCTAAAGTCAACCCCAGAGTGAGTTGGCATTTTTTATTTTCATGGGTCTTATCCAAACTTATTATTACATATTGTTTTCAAAAATGTGGTATGGGCAGAAATAGATTTCTGGGAGATGACTGTCACATGACCAGTAGAAATCGAAGGGGATGCTCAGAAGTAAAAGCTAGAGTTTGGGTCAAGAATCTACCTTCTTCCTACCAAATTTTTCGAGCAATTTTTATTGTCAAAGTTGTTTCTGCTAAAGGATATTCATCTTTGCCTATTAGGAACAAACCATAAACCTTATAACTAATTTTTTTTTGTAAGGTAATCAGGGTTAAGTGACTTGCCCAGGGTCACACAGCTAATAAGTGTCATGTGTCTGAGACTGTATTTGAGCTCATGTCCTCCTGACTTCAAGGTCAGAGCTCCATCCACTTTGCCACCTAGCTGCCCCCCATAACTATCTTTTAAAAGGGGGAAGAGCACCTTGAGAACTTCGGCTAAATACCCTATAATAAAATGACATTTGTGTGCACCCTTCTATGAGTCTTATTAGATCTCCTAAGTAAGTGGACCTTTTAGGTTAATGTTCTCTCTGTATGGTCAGATATCCTTAGTCTACTCCTGGAACTTTCCTTGAAAGGTCCTAGGGAAGTGTAGCTACGAATCATTATCAAATAAAAGAATAGGAAAGGACTTAATACAAAATGAGAGTTAATGGAAATACAGCTTGGAACAACTGAATGAGTTCATGTGTTCATCTAATAGCACCTGAGTTAGACAGGAAAGGAAACTAGGCATTTATCAGAGCAAATCAGAGAAAGGGTGCTCAGTATTTGATCTGTTAATTATAGAATCAAGGCAAGGCCAAGATAGACTACTAGGTATTTAATAGCGAATTGCACTTGAATATCATTGACAAACATTCAGAAAAAAAAGAGGGAGGGGTTGCAGGGTGGAGGTAAAGTCTTACCTCTTCTCCATATAAGACTGGCAGCATTCTCTTCTCAGCTTCTACAGCCACAGGAAGAAAGGTCAAATAACAGGCCCAAGCTACTTGCAAAAGTACTTGGAGAGAGAAACTTGCTTCTGTCTATTTAAAATGGAGTTTAACTGTTTAACCAACAGGAATAGATCAAATAGTGCTCAATTTAGTGTGCAGAACTTGTAATGGAAAAAAAAAAAGAAAACTTGCAAGCAAAACAGTTCCTTTTTTTCTCCCTCTTAAGGAGCAAAAATTTCTAAGACCTAGTAGGGATCCCAGAAAAGTTAACTAACTATTGTTTTGAATCTGTGCGTGTGTTGTAATAAATGTTTGTTTTTCTTACCTTTTCATGAGTCTTTTTAAGTAGGATGAATCTTTCCCCTAATAAAATTAGATTCAATTAAAAATAAATGTAGATTTCCACTACTGGAGTTTCCTCTAAAGTATCTGCTTGGAATTGGAGTCTTACTTAAGTGTGTGGGTTTTTTTTTCTTTTCCCTCTTGATCTGGTCAACCAAGAAGGAGATGGGAAAAGGGAAGAATAAAGCAGGGAGAAAGACTCTTGTACTTCCAAATTTTGTTATTCTAAGAAAAAGAAAGTTATGCTCTCCTAAGAAAAATATTAATCTGATTGGGTTTTAGTGGTACAAAATTGAGCTTTGATGTGACTATGTTATATACTGAATTTCATAGTGATGCTTATCTGTATGCATTTCACTGTGGACTGTTAAATTGGGAATCAAAACTTTTGAAAATGTTTGCTGAATTTTTCTAAAAGGTGTTCTTTCTCTCTGTGTGTATGTGTGTGTGTGTGTGTCTGTCTGTCTCTGTCTCTCTGTGTCTCTATTTTTCTCTGTCTCTGTCTCATTCTATCTCTGTCTCTGTTCTGTCTCTTTCTCTGTTTTTCTCTCTCTCCTTCCCTCCCTTCCTTTCCTTCTCCCCCTCTCCTCCCTTTCTTTCCCTTTCCTTCTCTTTCCCCTCTCCTCTTTCTCTTCCTCCCATTCTCTCCTTCTCTCCCTCCCTCCCTCTTCTTGGCCTCCCCCATTTTGTATCTTAATGCATGAGACTTACTCATATTTAAGATCAATGGCAAACTTTGCATCTAATTGCACAGGAAGTTTCGTGTTTCAGGCCTGCGGGGCCAGACAACAGTGGAAAGAGATGAAAGTAGAGCATCACATCAGACATCCTGACTTGGCTCCTTACCGCCTGTGTGACCTTAAACCAGTTCACCTTTTTAGTCTTTCTTCATCTTTCAAATAAGTAGCTTGAACCAGAGAATCAGGCAGCATGGCATAGTAGCCAAAGTGTTAAACTTGCAGTCAGGAAGACACGGGTGTAAATACCAGCAATGACACAATTCCTGTATGACCTTGAATGATTAATAATAGTAATAATAGCTAACATTTATATAGCAGCTAGGTGTCTCAGTGGATAGAATGCCAAGCCCAGAGTCAGGAAGACCTGAGTTCAAATCCAACCTCAGACACTTACTAGCTGTGTGATCCTGGGCAAGTTACTTAACCCTGTTTGCCTCAGTTTCCTCATCTGTAAAATGAGCTGGAGATAGAAATGGCAAACCAGAATCTTTGCCAAGAAAACCCCAAATGGGGTCACAGAGTTGGACACGACTGAAATGATTGAGCAACGTTTATACAGCATATGTCACTTAATATCTCTGGGACTTCTGCATTCCTTACCTATAAAATGAGGGGATTGAGCAAGATGGCCTTCGATGTTCCCCTCCAGTTCTAAATCTACGATCCTCTATTATTACTGAGTCTGATGCCTAGTAGAACCTACAAGAACATTCATACAACATTCATCCACCATTTATTGAATATTTACTATGTTCAAGATAGTGTGCCAGGAACTGAATAGTCTCCTCTCTTCAACAGTAAGAAAAAAACTGGAAAAAAAATAAGTTCATTAACAACTGAGTGCTGAGCAATTGAGATAGCAATTTTCCAAAACTTTCAGCTCTTTAAATCTACTGATTCCATAATTCAAAGTTATAAAACAAAGTACTTGCATAAGCAAAGGGCTAGGTTTGGGTTGCTTTTTTAGAACAGCAAACGCAATGCTTAACAAAATACAACCAAAACCCCAAACAAAAACTTGCTGAGCTGTTTCCTATTTGTGCTTTGCCAACAGCAAAGGTGGAATGATTTGCTTAGGCCATGAAAAGAAAGATGAGTAAACATAATGGCTGATACTGGATCTGTTAGAGATCCCCTCAGGTCACAGGGATTATATTCCAGCCTGCAACTACAAAGTCAGCGGGTGATTCTTTTGCCCCAGTCACTGACCAGCTCAGCCTATACATTATCAGCAAGAATTAGAAAAAATATACACAATCACACAGGAGGACTGCACAGCAGTTCTCCCATGGCATCCCTCCATAAAATTACTGTGCCCACTCTTCATCTTGGCATGGAGATGAAGCTGGGTTTTCAAAGGCGATGCCAAGGGAACACACTTTGGCAAGTTGCACCAAGCTAGAAGAGCTTTCAATACAGGCATATTTCTGCTGTCCAAGAACCAGCCTAGATAATTGTGGTGAGGCTTAGCACCATAAGGTCAGGCATTAGATGATGAGTGTGATTGGTCCCACCAACTCCAGGGAGGGAGGGGAAGTGCAATCTGCATTAGTGGAGAGATTACCCATGCCGATGAAATGAGAGCTCATTTCAAGCAGCAAAATATTTCATGCCATTTATGCTGTATGAAAAAGAAGTTATTGCCACTACTTGGAACTTAAATGATGAACAAAATTATAATTTATGGATTCGGGCTTAAAAGAAAATGGTTCTAGACACCACTGATTAACTAATGCCATAGGAGAATAAGCCATACTCTCTGATTTCCAACACTTCAGTCAGTTCTCATATGGGATTTACAAAGCAGATTATTCAAAAGCACTCCACATGACAAGTTACATGGAACAAAATTTATTTAGCTCAATGGCAAACAAAGCTCAGATGAAACTATAAAATTTTATAAATCAGAATAGACAAATCCTTGAGGTAGCTTGGGGCTATAAATGTAAATGAAATTAAATTGGAAAAGAACAATGAAGAGGCAAGTTTTAAAAATGGCAATTCTTTTTCTTTTCTGGCCTCATGTCAAATACATGTATATGTGTGTATATATTTACATATGAGTGTGTATGAGAGCCTTTCTGGTCACATACATGTAGATATACATGTGAATGGTCTACTTGAGGTCTTTATTCATTTCTGTGTTGGTTTATGAGCCTTTCTGTGGGGTGAAATAAAGGTTTTACTACCCATTGGCATTGCTACCTGGAGTGCCTGTACAGGAGTTGGGACCCTGTAACCTACTTTAGGGAAAACCTGAACGTGAACCAGATATGTTTATAAATGACAATTGAAATTGTTCCTGGAGTAACTCTACACGAGGACAGTGATCGAAAATGAGGCTCTTGGGATTATTCCCAAGGACCTGGGTCATGTGACCTCAGAATATTGATAGCCCTAAAGTGTAGGTTTAATAAATGTTTTTGTTTATCTATTTCTCACCAATAGAATGTAACATCCTTGCAGGCAAGAACCATTTCATTTTTGTCTTTGAATTCCTAGTATCTAGCAGTATTCCTTTCACATACTGGTAATTAATAAAGAAAGGAAGGAATAAGCATTTATGCAGCACCTACTTGTTGCCAGACACTGTGCTAAGAGTTTTATAAATATTATATCTATATTCTATTCTATATTCTATCTACATTCTATCTATATTCTACAAATATTATCTCATTTGATCCTCACAACAATCTTTCAAGGTAAATACTGTTCACCTTGTAAAACCTCCATTTTAAAGTTGAAGAAACTGAGGCAAATGAAGGTTAAATGACTTGCCCAGTTAGTGTATGTCTGAGGCCAAATTTGAACTCAAGTCTTCCTGACTCCAGGTCCACTGGTCTAACCACTGTATGACCACTGTATGGCTTCACTGAAAATGCTTGTTGAGACTTGAATGAATGAATGAATAAATGATTCATTTTTGGCAATCATTGAAAGAAAAAAACCCCACAGATTAGAAGCAAGGAGAAAGGCTGCTAAAAGCATACAGGCATATTCAAAGTAACAAAAAATAACAACCGGATGATGAACAAGAGAAAAAACTCTAACATGCTAACACAAGAACTCAAAAAGCACAGTGAGCTGAGAGTTATACATAGCCTTATGGACCTCAAAGAAAAATTTATAGTAATGATTCTGAGGTGCCAAGAAAAGGTTAAATTCTGTTCACTATGCTCTATTTAAGAAGCAAGTCAACTATATTATACATTTTGCAAAGACTTTCATTACAAATAGTTGAAATAAAAAAAAATGTTGATGCTAAGAGTGGTAACCTGGAAGAGTTAGGTAGATGTAAGACCTATGAATAAATTAATTACTTGGGGATGCCAAGTAATGAGAAATTACTATGTTAAACAATCATCTCTCCATAATCATGTTTCAGTCCCTGTATCTATTATCATATCTTAATTCTTTCTTTCATTTCCCAAGCCCCCTAGATCAAACTATCTGTATCTGCTGATTAAATTTCTTTAATTCAATTCAACAAATATTTATCTAGTACTTAGGCTGTGCAATGCACTATGCTAGATGCTGAGGAGGTCAGGATCTTGTCCCTGACCTCAGGAAGTATCCAATCTAATAGAGCTCATGATATATATTGTCGTTCAGTGGCTTTTTAGTCATTTCCAACTCTTTGTGACCCTATTTGGGATTTTCTTGGCAAAGATACTGGAGTGGTTTGACATTTCCTTCCCTAGCTTATTTCACAGATGAGGAAACTGAGATAAACAGGGTTAGGTAACTTGCCCAGGGTCACAGAGCTAGTGAGTGTCTGAGGCCAGATTTCAACTCAGCAAGATGAATCTTTCTGACTCCAGGCCATGTATTCTATCCACTGTGCCACTTAGTTGTCCATCCTTATATGAACATCAATAACTATATAAATTACATGTCAAGCAAGTGATTAACAATATTATAAGAATGAAATTAACTATATGTTAATAAACATATAATTATTGGATGCTGATGTGGATGTCAATAGACTTATTTGTTATACAGTCATATTAGAGATTAGTTATTGTAGAGCAGGGGTCAAAATCAACATCAAATTAGATATAATGTAAAGATGACGAGATGATGCCACATATAACTGCAACAGCTTCGATCTGACCTACTCAGACTAACTTCCAATACTGAATAAACAGAAATGAAAACAAAGGCAATACCACTTACCTCGATTATTACCATTTCTTGAAAAAAAAATTTAACCTGTGCAAAGAGATTACCATGACAAAGAAGCCACCTAGAATTCACATTAGCCAGAAAACCCAATCTCCTTAACCAAGTAAATAGACACAGCAGTCAAGGGCAACACGGGTGTAGCAACCAAAGTAATTCGTAAAATATTACAGAAGAGGAATTTAAAAAAAAAGCAGCGTCACCTCATAAAACAGCAAAAGGCATGGAAGTGAAAACTGACTGCAGCAAATTTAGCCAATCACCCAACTGAACCATGTCATCTCAAGGACATTTCAAACTGAAACTAATAAGAGGACAACAAATGTACGTAAAATGCCACAGATTTGTTGCCATTTCTATAATGATCTTTTTTCATCATCAGTGACTGGAACCACCATACCACATTTGGACCCTGAGACCGACATCTTGGATTTGCTACAAAAGGAAGCAGAAATGGCACATAAGAAGATGAAGGCAGGAGTAGCAGTTGTACAGAAGTAATGATGAAGGGGGGGAGGGAAAGGAATAAGCATTTATATTGTGCCTACTATGTGCCAGGCACTGTACTAAGTGCTTTGCAAATATCTCACTTGAACCTTACAACAACTATGTAAGGTAAGGGTTATTACTGTCCCCATTTTACAGTTGAGGAAACTGAGGCAGAGGTTAAGTGACTTGAGCTGGGTCTCATGGCTACTAAGTATCTGAGACTGAGTATGAACTCTGCTCTCCCTGACTCCAGTCCATCACTCTATCCACTGCATTCCCTACCTAACTGCCTCTAGAAGACTTCCTCTGGTAAAGATTAAGGATATGGATTGCAGTGCTGTCATAGAGAGTGGAACACAAATAACCATTACGTTCTAAGCACTTTATGATAGACATTTGACAAAAATACCTGTAGAACCTCTTCGACGAATTCACCTCAGTGGGCTGAGTGACAAAAAACCACCTATACTTGGGTTATATGGAAGTTAACCAAGAAATTTCTCATGGATGTTGCTGGTGTCAACAGAGCAGTGGACATCCTGGTTCTGGTGTCCAAACCTATCTATCAGTGAAGTGTTGGCACTCATTGTAACTAATCCTAGTCTTGTCATAATATTATCATGAAAACAAGCTGGAGCCCAATGTCTTCATGCTTTGATCCTGGAAGAATATGAGGAAAGGCTAATATAGGTGTTAGGTTGGCTAGAGAAAAATGGCCTTATATTTTGCATTGACAAGTTTTGCAGAGCCTCTGTCAAGTATGTGGTTCATATGGTATCATAACAAGATGTGAGTACATACACAGAGAAGATAGACATGCTCATGACTTAAACACAATCAAAGAACCTTCCAAATCTAAAGGCTTGCTAGGATGTAGTGATTATTGTTGTAAAGTTGTTGCTGCTTTTGCTAAATCACAAGCTGTTGCTGTGGGTATGACTTTCCCTTGGTAAGGGTCTTCCCTCTGCCCCTCACTAAAGGTTTGAAGCTGTGGATGCCTCTATGAGGAGCAAACAATGGAAGTAAAATTGCTCAGGGCTAATTGCCAGAGTTCTGGCATCAGCGCCATTTCCTCAAGGCCTGTCTCCTCTAATAGTCTCAACGAGCTCCCTTGCATCTCAAGCCAGTCCACTTGAGTATGTCACTTACTCTTACATCTCCATGTACACTCATTTCTCCTCATTAGATTTCTGCCATCCTTCAAGATGAGGGAAGAGCAGATTGTCTCTTTTCTAAGGCACACATGGACAGATTCTGAAGACTTCTGGGCCTGCAGAAAATTGGAGCATGGAATCTACTCCTTCTCCACTAAGGGCCCCAATCTGCTCTAGATCCACATATGCCGTCTGCCCTGGTTTCAGCCCTGGAGGAGCCTCACTCTAATGAACTCTTCTCTCACTCTCCAGCTGATTATAACACCACTCCAGCACCCCAAGGAGGACTTATTTAAAGCTTAGGCTTTGGTCCATATCTTACATTCTTTTCCAAAGTGGGGAGTACAAAGGTACTCAGTGTACAATATTATTCAAGTGTGGGAAAGGTATTTATTTTCTATACGCAAAAGATATGCTAGCACAAAATATTCACAAGCATGAATTGACTGAAAGACTTAAAACAGGACTTAAGTCATTTTAATTTATAACTATGGTTATACCCTCCCAGAAGTTTGAGACTTAAACCTCATCAGAACATAAAGCATTTTGGGAGATTGTTGAATACTTACATTTTACCTTGGTTTTATACTGTCTCTTCAATGTCCATTTCTACTGTGGGCACCTCTTCTTATAAGAGGTCATCCTCTATGCAGAAACTTCTCCTATCACTGCTCAGTTCCACCCATTAGACCCAGAATTTCCAAGCCCCACCAAGTCACAAAGTTACCTCCAAGCCTAGACAGTCACCTATTCTCAAAAAAGAAACATAAAAGAGAAGAGGCAACTGAGGCTCTGAAATCTAATCTCAGGCTTACCTAAGCAACATTGCCAGGTGCTCACCACTGCATGATGGCTAGGTTTGGGAAAAGGATCACCTGTCCTTCTTCCCCACCCCATCTGAGAAGCCCCAAAGTTACATGATGTGCCACTTAGAGGGTATAAAGAAGCAAGGTCCATGAGTAAAATATCCCCTTCTTTAAAGGTCCAGTGAGTCATTAGTTCTTCTTGCACACTTTGTCATTCCTCGAATACTTGTATACACAAGCATTGAGCTAGCCCGAATAGTTGGAAGCAGGCATGGCAGATCTATGAAAAACCTGATCAACCTCGGGTCATACCTCTCATCAAGATTATGCCACACAATTGGATGGCCAGTCCATTGTGTTAGTCCATTAGTTCACATATTTCTGTTGAGCACTTATAGATGGGTAATAAATTGGGGCAAGCATTAAAAAATAAGGAGAAAAAGTGATGGACTTCATTTGGGAAATTTTACAGTGTTTCAAAAACTTTCAAGCTGCTCCCCTACACAAAACTACATTAAATCTCTCTCTCTCTCTCTCTCTCTCTCTCTCTCTCTCTCTCTCTCTCTCTCTCTCTCTCTCTCTCAACAATCTCTGAAGAATCAAAACTTTGGAGACATGTAAAAATTAATGGAGAGGTACATGGTGAGCATAAGTAGATTATAGCATATTTTCAACAAAGAAAATGTTTCAACATATTTTCAAGAAGTGGCTTAAGGTCTGTCATTAAAACTGTATGATCAGAAAAGAAAGTGGTCCAGTTATGTTGTGAAAGTAATGGATAATAACTGATATCTGAGTGCTGCGCTGGTACCCATAAAAATGTAAAAACAAAACAAAACAAGAAAAAGGACTCCAGAATATTAGGGAAATCCTTTATGGAAAATCTGTGGGGAGCTTAGACAATCACGGTACAGAATGAGAAGGCATTATGAGATACATTATGATATATCAATAGCTCATTGATAGATTTACCCACATATTTGTGTGGGTAAATTACAAAAGTACAAATGAGAGATTTGTACAAAGTACCAGGAGAAATTTTCAAAGGAAGAGATGACATTAAGCTGGAAGGATCAGGGATGGTTTCATGGAGGAAGTAAGACCTGAGTTGGACTTAAAGAAAAGATCTCAACAAGCAAAAGTGGGGAGAGTTTGTCAGAGGCATGGAAGACGGCAACAGCAAAAAGCGGAGAGACCACAAAGGGCAGGGCTAGAACAGCAGATAATGAGGAATCTACTTTGGCCAGAATACAGAATACATTAATCAATCCATCAACAAACAAGCATTTATTAAGCACTTACTGTAAGGAGCAATATTAAAGAAGAATGAAAACAAAGACTGGAGGGGCCTGGATGCCAATTTACCCTTTATTTGGTGGACAACTGAAGCCACAGAGAGACTCTAAACAAAGGAATGGTCTGATCAGATCTAAGCATTAGGAGAAGTGAAACAATCTAGGGTCAGAGACATGAAGGTTGAATAGGAGAGGAAGAAATAGAGACAGGAAGATTAGTTAGAAGTTTGTTTGTTTTTTTAAATAATCTAAGTAATGAGGGACTGAATAGGGAAAGTGGCCATATAAATAGGAAGGAAGGAACAGACCTTAAATATTTTGGAGAAATTATTAACAACATTTTGCAACAGAATGTAAGAGGGAGGGTTACAGAAAGAGAAAAAACTGAGATTTCAGGAAAAATAGAGAAGCTGGGTTTGGGGGGTACATATTTTGGGGTAAAGTTGATGAATTTTGTTTTGTATATATAGAGTGATGGGTACCAGTGAGACATTCAATTGGAGATACTCAGGTAAGAAATGCAGGATTGGAGCTCTGGGTCTTAAGGGATGAGGCTAGAGATATAGATTAGGGAGTCATCTGGGCTTGAATAAGATGCCAAGAGAGAAGAAAGAAGGAAAGAGCACCAAGGACAAAGCCTTGGAGGACATGCACCTTTAAGCAATCAGAGAAACATTTCCATTTATAATGCCTCCATTGCCCTGAAACCACCACCACCAAAAAAAAAATCATTTTTCAGCATCTGCTTCTGTATGAGGACATGGTTGACAAATGCATTACTTTGGATAAATGGACATTAATAGAGTCTGCTCAGGAGCCAGATATTTACTAAATTGGGATGCTAGAAGGAAAAGGAACAAGATTCAGTAATCAGAACAAGTTATGAGCCCTCGGGCATAGTTTAGGTGTGATCAGCACTTATACAAAGTTGTTTCCTGACAACCTCATTTACTGAGCAGGGAAGGATGACTCAGAATTTAGCTGATGTTTCTTTTATTATGAGAAAGGTTGGATGGTCTCCTGCCTCACTTTCTAACTCAGGCTTGCATATTCCTGACTCTCTCATTGCTTCTATCATAGCTTTACAAGCAATTCTTTATCTTACTTACCTAAAACTTCATCATTCTATTCACCAGTGGACATTCTTGGCATTTTTCTTCTCTCCAACCACAGTCTCTCTCCTTGGAAAACCTCATTTGTTTCCAAGTTTCTTTTAATTTATTTGATATCTGATAACATGCAAACTCTAAGAATTAGGGTCACGTCCTGGATACTTTGTAAGTGTTTGCCTTTCCATGTATATTTAACAAATACTAAAAGGCTAAGGCAACACAGTGGATAAGAGTGCCAAGCCTGGAGTCAGGAAGACGCATCTTCCTGAGTTCAAATCTAGCCTCAGACACTTACTAGTGTTTGACCTGTCACTTCACTCTGTTTGTC
Source organism: Phascolarctos cinereus (assembly GCF_003287225.1). Classification (NCBI taxonomy): domain Eukaryota; kingdom Metazoa; phylum Chordata; class Mammalia; order Diprotodontia; family Phascolarctidae; genus Phascolarctos; species Phascolarctos cinereus. The sequence continues at coordinate 65,009,084 of NW_027556098.1, forward strand.
TCAATTTCGTCATCTGTAAAAGGAGCTGGAGGAGGAAATGGCAAACCACTCCAGTATTTCTGCCAAGAAAATCCCAAATGGAGTCACAAAGAGTCGGACGTGATTGAAAAATGATTCAACAACATAAAGGCTAAAACAAGGAAGAAAAATTCAAGATGAGATGTGTGTTAATGAGGAGATGTACTTGACACATACATAGATATGTTAGGTTTTTTAAATATTTCATCTTCAATAACTTTGTAGCAAGGTTATTGGGGTCTCATACTCATTTATAGGTCATCCCTCCTTAGGGGTGCTTACAAATTGCAAGTCTGCTACTTAATTTGTTCTTATATTCAACATCATCCTGAGTGTTCAAAATATTTGGTTATTTCTTCAGTAATTACTAAAATTTCAACATCTCTCAATCAATTAAGCTTAGAACTCCCAGCCCAGTTAATCAAATGTTATTTATTTTAAAAACTGGAAAAACTTCCATTCCCAGTAGTTGCTCATATTTCCCTATGTTAAAACCTTTAAAATCCTAGAATTAAATAAATATTAAAGTTACTGAATATGCAATTAATTAAAAATTAAATCAACAGTAAAAATATAGAAAACTATTTACAATGATTGAGCTGTGAGAAAGATCACATTCAGAGTCACTTCCAACCATCACTGTAACTGCAGATGGTTTCTCTTCACTTCTGAAAACAAAATCCTACACCATCCAGTTTATTTAAGATACCAAATAAAGTCTCTTTGTAAGAATCTTCTTCATTCTTTTCATAAGATGAAGAGTACAATAGTTTCATAAAGAGAGGCAATCCTTCCATCATCTTTCTTTCTGTCTTCCCTAGCTTATCTCTAGCCAGCCATGAGACGGAAACAATCTTTTCATTCTCCCTAGTCGTCATTCTGAATAGTCTCTTTCCAGACTTGCTCCTCGTTAAATTCTTTTTATAAAGCTTCTTCATAAAATAGCAGTTAAGAATTCTCCCAAGAAAGAAGTTGTCATTCCTCTTCTTTCTCCTCCACCAACTATTTATAAAGCTTCATAGACCAAAGGTAAACTCATACTCAACCTAACTCCATAGTAATGACAATTTTAAATACTACTCTCCAAGTTTCTCTACCTCTTAAAGAGACAGTAAGAAAGAATGGTCATGGCATCTATATGGCATCTATATGAGAGATCTAAAAAAAGGATTACACTTTATTGGGTCTATGATCTTTTCAGTGTAGGTATAATCTCCAGCCATGCAGATTACAACCCGCTCATGCCTTCTCATCCTGAATTACTTTTGTACACAAACCTTCCACCAAGAGATCAACATGGTGGGGTGGGAGTGGGGGAGGCATGCCTCTAGTTGTCTGATATTACATGGGCATAGATGGGGCACCCATGGAACAAATATTGTCTTTTACTATAAATGGAGTGAATCAGAAGAGTCCCTGATCAAAGTGAGGAGTTTTCCACTCAACCTGATGAGATTATAGGGTCATTTCTAGTCCCTGATCAAATTTAAGAACCTTCTTAATCAAACCAGAATAGATTATATGGCCCTTTGGACCCTGTGAAGGAAATTGAAGGACACTGGAAAGTCATTGTGATCAGTCAATGTGACTGAGGGTCAGCCATTCCCCCTTTTGGCCTATAAAAGCAGCTGGCCCTACTCCCTGAAGATTTCAGCTCTCAGTTTTTGAGGACTGCTCTTTAGCCTTCCCTCTTATACCATATTTCAAAGTACAGCAAAGGAAGGGAGATTTCTCTCTCTCATCCCCACCAGGAGTTACAATGATCACTTACAACAGACATATATGGGCTTGCATGTGGGCTGAGAGGGAAGCTCCAGGACCCTTTCTCAAGGCCAATCTTAGAAAGGAAGGAAAAATTTAATTTCTGGTCGTGTAATGCCATAATCTGGTCTTCTAGTAGAAAAGAGAACATTCCTGTTTAACACCAGCTTCAAGAGATGCCTTATGGATTCTGAATTTGCACTCTGGGCAACGAGATTTCCTCATTCTTATTATTACATGGAGAAGGAAGAAGTCTGCAAGGTTCCTGCATTTCATCCTACTTGGAGAACGAAGCCAGAGTTTGCTAAGACAAGGCAGATCCAGTTTATTTGTTCATCAGACTCCAAAGCATGTTGATCTTTGGAAGGGAATCTAAAACACAGGATGATGCTTTTAAATCTTAGGAATACCATGTAGAATTCTGTAAGAAAGAATAATATTCCATGTCTTTCTAAGATCACTGAGCTCATCATTTCTTATAGCACAGTAGTATACCATCACAATCATATACCACAACTTGTTTAACTCTAAAAGACATATGAAGAAAGATGCTATCTGCATCCAGAGAAAGAACTGATAAATAGATATATGTATAAAATAATTTTACACACACATACACATACACCTATTTGTGTCTAATGGTAGCCATCTCTATGGGAGAGGAGAGAGAGGGAGGGAAGAAAAAAAGGGACAAAAATGTAGATGATAATTTTATTATATATTTAAAAGGAATAGCAAGTTGTACATAACAGATTTACAGTTTCACATGCAATCATCTTTTTTATTGTATTATGTTTTATTCAATACATTAAAAATAAACTAAATAATTTTTTTAAAAAAGAATAACTTACCAGCATGCCAGAGGGTTACCCTAACATTCACCTCAGGTGCAATTCCCTTCAAGAATTTGGGGAACAGGTCATGGAGCTGAAGGACTCACCAGTGCTCAGTGCCTCTCTATGTTCTCCATAGGCTGCTTTGTAGCATCTTACTCATTTTCTTATGCATCTAGTGCAATGCATGGGTGCTGGTCGTGGAGTCAAGAAGATCTGAGTTCAAATTCAGCTTCACCTTACCAGTTGTGTGACCCTGTCTAGTCAAGTCATTTAACCTTTGTTTGCATCAGTTTCTTCCTCTGCGAAAAGGAGATAATAATAGCATCTACCTCCCAGGGCTGTTGTGAGGATAAAATGAGATCATATTTGGTAAGTGCTATATAAATATTATCTATTATTAGTGCAATGGATTGAGTACCAAGCTTGAAGTAAGGAAGACCTGATTCAGAATCCAGCCTCAGATGATTACTAACTGTGTGACCTGGGACGTGTCACTTAACCTCTGTCTGCCTCAATTTCCTCATCTGTAAAATGAGGATAATAATAGCACCAACCAATCAGGGGTTATTGTGAAGATCAAATGATATATTATTTGTAAAGCACTTTTGCAAATCTTAAAGTACTATATAAATGCTAGTTATTATTATGATTTGGAGGTGAAAAAAAGGGTTGTACAAGACCCAATAATCTTATCTCATGTTGCTTATGCAATATTTAGGAGCTTAGTATACCCTAAATATGAGCAACAGAAGTTTTATTTAGGAGATTATCCTATATTCAATCAGGTGGGGGGAAAGAGACAAAGAAAAAGAAACTGACCCTTTGAGTCAAGCCCCCAGGATAAGACTTGGTCTATGAGTCACAGGTTGCATTAATATCAAGAAATCTCTCTTTATACCATCCACTGCAATTTCCTCTACTAAATTTCTACTCTGATTCTTTATCATGGTGTAAAATGAGTCTGTGTTCTCAAAGGCTATATACGACAGGAGCTCAAGTTCTTACAAGTCCCCCATGCCTGAAATTCTGTCTCTCCTCATCTCTACCCCTGGGCATCCTTGGCTTCCTTCAAGCTCCCACTAAAATCCCATCTTCTGCAAGAAGCCTGAATCCTCTGACTGAAGTCCCACCTTCTGCCAGGTTTATAGGTCTTTCCCCAACCCTATTAATGCTAGTTCCTTCCCTTTATTGATTATCTCCATTTTATCCTATCTATATCTTGTGTGTATATAGTTCTATGCAAATTATCTCTTCCTAGACTGTGACCTCCCAGAGCAGAGGCTAGTTTGGGTTTTGTTTGTTTATTTTTTTGTTTGGTTTCTCTGCATCCTCATTGCTAAGCAGGGATACTGGTTGATTTGATTTGACTACCATGCTGGAAAAGCTTTAAGAAGGGACAGAGAAATTGTTGTTTGTCAGTCATCTGAGAACCAAGAGAGTTCTCTACCAGAGATCTCTACCAGAAAGCAGGGCATTAGGCAATCAATATTTTGTTCCTTCATGAAGGTAATTTGCTACTAAGTTACTCCAAAGATGCAAAATAGAACTTCAAAGGCTTGTTTCAACGGAAGTGCACTCACAATGACAAAATCAGAGAATTTTGGAAGGCCTGGAGTAATAATAATAATAATAATGACAGCTAGAATTTATATACTGTTTTAAAGTTTGAGAAATGCTTAATTCATGTTATCTCATTTAAAATCACAAAAATCTAAGGCATATTCTGGTAAGAAATACATCAGACAGCTATGCCAAAGAAAAGAGGAGAGTGGAACAGAGGCTGGATGAAATACCTGTTTCAAGTTCAATTCTAATTCATCCTAGTTTCTTCTTCAGTCATGATTTTTAATTCTTTCTTTCTCATCTTCTGTTGCTAAGTACTATAGGTAAAATTGTTCAAAGAGGAAGTCAAGCAAACAAAATGACCTAGTTCTAGTTGAAAGGCACTTCATGGTTTTTCCTGTGGGGATTCCAGTTCCCAACTAATGTTCAAATAATTAATGAGTTTTCCTTGTATCTCAAAACATTTCTGACATGATAATTTAAAGCAATTCTCCTCATTTTCCAAGATTCAGATTCCCCATAAAGATAAGTCATATAGGAGATCTTCAGGAGTATTCACACTGAATTGTAGTCTTATCTAGAAATCACTGACATACACTTCTGTTCCTTGAGCAGAAAGTCTATCTCCTTTCCAGTTTTTCTGCTGAGACCTGAATATGTGTGTGTGTTTGTTTGCTTTTTTTCCTCTTCTATCCAAACACATCCCTTAGAAAATTACAGTGGGATATAATCTCTGATCTTCAAAGCACTAACCCAGGATTATAACACCTTGTTCTGCCACAGCAAGATTTCTATCATGGATAAAAAATGTTTTCAAGAAAAATATAACTCAGTCATTCCAAAATGGTTAAATACTTTTTAAGACTTAAGACAGCTAGAAACCATATTTTAATATTTGTTTTGGAACTAAGTCATTTTTAAAGTGATTGGTAAATACTATTTTTAGCTAAATTCAATTAGAGAGTATTGTATTCCTTAGCAAGAGGTATTAACCTCTCTGGTCAGTCTAGGGATCCTGTTAAGCCATTATTTTTATTCACTATTAAAACAGATTCATGCCTCTATTTTCATTCACAAAAAAAGTGCCTGCACAAAATGACAAGGCACTCACTTGCACTGCTAGAGAGATATCATTCTATTATATTTTCCTATTGGGAAGGAGGGTATTTCAGAATATCATAAAAATAATACCAAACATATTTAATTTTCATGAGAAATGCTTTAAAGAATTATGTTCTATGATGTTCTGCAATTCTCATCTTGAACAGATTTCATTTTTTCTACCTGCAGAAGAAAATTCAATATAGCGTTTGTCAGCTACAAATAATCTTCAACGAGAAAGAGAATTCACATCTAAAGATGTCTGGGCTCCTCACTGCATTTCAAGAGACTGTGACATCCCACAAAATCCTATCCATTTGATGTAAAATTTCAAAATGTGATGAATGGATACCCTGAAAAGACGGAGACAGAGTTGCCTGATGTGCCAAAATCCTGACAGAAGTAGCTTGGAAATTGGTTTAATCTTTGCTCCTATGGAGGGAATGAGTATTTAAAAGATAAGGTTCTACCTATACAAGAATTGCCAATAGGCAAAATGATGAATTTAAGTACTCTTGGAGAAAAGTGCTTTAGGATTCAGAAACAGAAGGGGCTGGGGTGGGGGGGAGGCACATCTCTTCATTAACATTGGCAAGTGTTAACATTTAAGACTCAGTGATTACATAATAATAGTTTAAGAATAAGACCAGAAAGAACCTATGTTGAATCAGCCAAGAAATATTTCTGGAAGACATGGTATATACTTAGTATACGATATAAGGCACAAAAGAAACACTGTGGGGTGGACATTTTTTGAGCATTAGATCACCAATATAGGATCTCAGGAAACTTCTGTTTTCCTTACCTACAAAAACAGGGATTGGGAACTAGATGATTAAATCAGTAGTCTCCTTGACTTTCCCCTCATGCCTGACCAATTGCCAAATCTTCTTAATTTTTCCTCTGAAAGGTCTGCCTCATCTGTCCCTTCCTCCCCATTCCCAACTTCAGCTGGGGTTGGATTTTATGGCAGAGTGAGTGGATCAAGAGACGATGAGGGCAGGGGCATGGCCTACGGGGCAAACTCCTCAAGGACAGTTGCCATGTTTATATTTGCACACCAAAAGCCAAAGAAAATGCCTTGTGCATAAAAGGTACTTAATAAATGTTTGCTGCAAAAAAAAAAAGAAAAAGAAAGAAAAAAAAGAAAAAGAAATAAATAAATGTTTGCTGCAAAATTGTCTCGTGTGCTTGCTTCCGTATAAAGGCATCTCCAATAGCTGGAGGATGAATATGCCAGAGTCTTCAGCCAGCTTTGGAAAATAGCTGTTCACTCATGGCTTGTAAAACTCTGCCATTTGAATTGCCCTTTTGCCTCAGTCAACTGTGTTGATTGTTCAACCACTTTCCTCTGCTGACTTGGCTTTGCTCTCCTAGCTCCAATTAAGATGCCTGTGCTAACTGCTCGTGAGGCAGCTGAGGCTCAATGGATAGATCGTAGGGCCTGGAGTCAGGAAGACCTGGGTTCAAATCCAGCTTCAGACACTTTCTAGCTATGTGATACTGGGCAAGCTACTTAATTCCTGATTGCCTAACAAAATGGATCCACTGAAGAAGGAAATGGCAAACCACTTCATTATCTTTGCCAAGAAAACCCCAAATCGGGTCATGAGGAGTCAGATGTGATAACTTTGAACAATAAGCTAAATGCTCAGCTTGACCTGCCCCTCAATGATAAAGTGCCAGGGCTAATTATCCTCCTTGTCCAAACCCCACCTGACAGCTCAAAAGAGCCTCAAAGCTCTGCCTATTGCCTCTGTCCCCAAGTTGAGATACTGGTTGAGAGGAATGATAACTTCCCATAATTATGCCTTTATTTCCTCACACCTAGATTATAACAATAGCCTACAAATTGTTCTCCCTGCCTCCAATAACATTCCTCATCTAAACCATCTTTCACATTGCCCCAAAATTCATGTAATAAAGACCTGTTTTGATTGTGTCACTCTACTGCCTGAAACCTTCAATATCTCCCCCACTGCCCACTAAACAAAGTACTGACACCTTAGACCTGCAGTCAGTAAGTAGTAGGCCAACAGGTATTTGTTAAATGTTTACTATGTATCAGGCACTGCATTTGTTAAATGTTTACTATGTATCAGGCACTGCACCACAAGCAGCTCACATTGGAATGGGGGAGACAACCTGTGCATTACAAGATACACTGAGAGCAGATGGAAGGTAGTCTCACAGGCAAGCCACTAGCAGTCAGGGAAGACCCGGAGATGTCTTCAGCAGAAGGTGGAATTTGAGCTAAGTCTTCAAGGAAGCCAGAGAAGCTGGGAGTGAGAGGTGAGGATGGAAAGGGTTCCAGAAACAAGTGACAGCCAGAGTAAAGGCAAAAAGGTGGTAATGCTCATCTTATACCATGGGAGAGGAAAGTAAACAGGCCAATGTCACTGGATCATAAAGTGTATGGAAGAATACGTGTGTCTGATGAGAATACACATGTATATACACATACATGTTTATACACATATGTATGGGCACACATACATGTGTGTATTTGTGTCATGGTAAGAATACTGAAAGGATAGGAAGATAGTAAAGTGCTTTAAATGACATAAAAGAAGACTGTAAAATTTGATCCTGGAGGTAAGAAGGAGCCACAGGATTTTATTGAGAAGGGAAGGAAAGGGAATGAACATTTATATAGAGCCTACTATGTGCCAGGTGCTTTACAAAAATTATCTTATTTGATCCTCACAACAACTCCGGTTGGTAGGTGCTGTTATTGTCCCCAACTGTAAAATGAGGATAATTAAATGAGGCAAAAAGAGGGTATGTGACTTACCTAGGGTCACATAGCTACTAAGGGTCAAAGGCCAGATTTTTTAACTCGGGTCTTATTGACTCCAGGCTCAGCACTCTATCCATGGTATCATGTAGCTGCCTCAGTTGTGGGATGACATAGTCAGACCTGTACTTTAGGAAAATCACTTTGATATCTGAGAAGAGGATGGATTTGAGTAGGAAGAGACCTCAGGCATTGAGACCAATTAGAAGGCTATTGCAATAGTACAGGTGAGAGGTGATGAGAGCCCAAACTAGGATGGTGGCTGTGTGAGTGGGGAGAAGGAGACCTATCTGCGTGAAACAATAGGCATCAGAGGGAGGACTTCAATGCAGCTCTTCCGGAGTCTAAGGAGGGCTCTCTAGCCACTGTACCACACAACCTCTAACCTGTTATTAATTTCCATATGAATTTTAGAATGCTATAAAGACATCACTTTCATGACATCATTGGTCCTCTTCAAGAGCGAAGGATGAACAACAGCAAGTGTGAGATATTGCTATTCAGCAGGAGAACACAGGTTTTGATCAGTGATCACTGCCACAGAAAATGCATCAAAAGCAGCCACATAACAGATTAACAGCTAGACCATCATCCCTTTCTAAAGAGCACATGGCAAGAGTAAGGAATACATTCCAGAGTATTGAGACAATCTCATCCTATGGCTCTTTAAAAAAAAAACAAAAAACAACTTAATTTTATTCTGAAATAAAACAAGCATTAAGAAATAAAGCAAGCATTTCCATAACATAATAGAATAGAAAAAAAGATGATTGTACATGAAACTGCAAATCTATTAAGTACAATTTGCTATTCCTTTTAAACACATAATAAATTTATCATGTAACTTTTTTTGCCTTTTTTTGTCTCCTTCCCCCCCCACGTTTCTTTTAATACTGCACTGTCTTCATTACACAAAGAATAAATATCTAAGATCCTAATTTGGGGAAAGAAAAACTATAGTTTGGGAGGCCCCTATGGGAGACCCACAACAACTCATATGTAACTTTATTTTCAAAGACCCAAGTTCTCTTCCTCCCATCTCTCCTCCTCTCTCTCCCATTAAGAAAGCAAGAAAAACAAAATTTCTGTCATAAATACATATCATTAAACAAAACAAATTCCTGCATTGGTCTCAGTCTGCACTTTGAGTCTACCTCTTCATTATCAGAATGGTGGATAGCATGTTTCATCTGTGACAGCTCTTGATAATAATATAATATGATATAATATAATATAATATAATATAATGTAATGTAATGTAATGTAATGTAATGTAATGTAATGTAATGTAATGTAATATAATATAATATAATATAATATAATATAATATAATATAATATAATATAATATAATATAATATAATATAATATAATATAATATAATATAATATAATATAATATAATATAATGTAATATGATAGTATATGCCTTGGACAGTAAAGGGGAAGTTAATGTAATATCTGTCTTTTACTCTCACTACTTCTCTGTCATACATCCCTTTCTCTCCATTCATCCTTTCACCATCCTAACATAAGCCCTCCTGACCTCTTGTCTGTACTGTTGCCTAACTGGTCTCCTTTCTTCAAGTCTTTCTCCCCTTCAATCCAATCCCCAGTGGATGTGGAGGGGAAAGGGTGCTCTATTATCGTATTGAATGAACAATAGCAGCGTCTTCCACAACATAATCTTCCATCTTCCCATCATCATTCATCCAGAACACACACACACACACACACACACACACACACACACACACACACACACACACACCCCCTCCCTCTACCCCACACTTCTATGACATTCCAAAGGACAATCATCTCTAAAAGAGTTCTCAAGATGTCACCTAGCACTAGCCCCAAAGATAAAATTGAAACACAGTCTATCCCAATATCTTTTTTAGCACAAAAGCAGGACTAAGTACCTCTTGAAAGATATGCTGAGGCATGCTGCCAAGACAGGCGGGACACATCAGAAAGGACCAGCTACTTTGTGCTGGAGTGTTCTATAGTTATCACACTGGAGTTGCTTCTGCCTCATCAGGAGTGGGGCTTTTTACATCTTGAAAGGATCCTATTCTCAAATCCCACAAAGGACAGATTCTCACATGGTTCACGGAAGAAGAGCAGTTTGGCAGAGTCAAAGAACAGCAGGACAGGTGCAGATGTCAGAACAGCTGAGGAAGAACTCAATGGCCCGGGTGAAATGTCGGCAAGCTTCCCAGCAGAGACTCTGGCATTTTGTCAATGGTATAGTCTCATTTCTGGAGCTGATAAGATATTTCATGCCCCAGAGAATAGCTTAGCTAGCCACATACGGGTGTAGAATTTGGACAGTAAAGTTGAAAGTTAATTTAAAATCTGGAGATGTCAACCTTGACATTTCAGGGAAAGGGTTCTTCATTTATTTTCTTGCCTTTACTCCTGCATGAAGCATCACTAAAAGGTTCTCTTTGTCCTGAAAAAATTAGGTCAAGGTATTTCCACTGCCCTTTTATGCCAACTCAGGCATTAGCTCACAAAAAATTACAGAAGTGCAGAGGAAAGTAGGGTCTTAATACTATCTTTCAGTAGTACTTACAGTTCAGGGAAGCAAGAGCTAATTTCATATCTCAGTGGAGTTGGAAGAGGTTTCGCTTAGTCAGTCAGCATTTAACTCAGTCCTGGCTATTTGTCCTCTGGCAGCCTCAAAGTGTTTCTTTAATGCTCCTCAACAGCTACAATGGAAGGCTTTCCCATAAAGCATTTGTCTGGATAGGCATTCATATTTATATCAATTAAAACCAAAAGATGGTAATATCATAGGCACATAGATTTAAAGTTAGAAAAGACCTTAGTAGCCATCTAGTCCAATCATGTTACTTTACATAAGAAGAAACTGAGGCCTAGGGGTTAAAAGATTTGTTCAGTGTCACAGAGACAGTAAATGATTGTGGCTGGATTTGAACCTCCAGCTTCCAACTCTAAAGTCAGTGCTCTTTCTATGGTGCCAAGCCACTCTTGCTCATCTCATATAATCAGTAAAAAAGATCATCATGTACCTTCTTAATATGAAATCTGGAATTAGATCTACATCATCAAGTGGAAACGGAAGTATATTATTTTTTGAAGTGAAATCCACCAGTAGCTTGCTGTCACCAATTTTCATTCATTTATTCAATCATTCAATAAACTGATAGGGTGCCTATTTTTCTGGGGGAAAATATATGTAGCAATATCTTTCTTCAATGGGAGTAGGATTTTTCTCACAACCAGGGGAAGGATGAGGATCTTTGAAAAATATAATTTTTGAGAAGAATGGAAAGAAGGGGGAAGAGGAATACACTGGGAAGGGAGGAAAGATAGGGAAAAATTATCTCACACAATTAGGGTTCCAAAGTAGATATCTATACAAACAAGGAGAAGGTCAGTGGGAGCAGCTGACGCTTGAACCTCACTCTTATCTGACCTAGCTGTCAGAGGATGGAAGAATACACACACACACACACACACACACATGCAGTCAGGTACAGAAGTTATTCACTCAACATGGAAATAGGAAGGAAAAGAGAGGAAAGAGAAGGAGGAATTTGAGGGACAGCAAACTAAGGAAAGAATTAGACCTAAGCAAAACAAACTGTAACTAGAGATGTACAAAAATATTTTATAACTCTTCTTAAAATGGTAAAAATTGGGAATCTGAGGAAGTATCCATAAATTAGGAAATGCCTGAACAAATTATGATATGTAAAAACATGGTGTAATATATTGTGCTGTGAGAAATGATGAAAGGATTGGTTTCAGAGAAAACTGGGAAGACTTGTATGAACTGATCCAGAGTGAAGTGAACAGAATTAGGAGAGCAATTTATATAATGACATCAACATGATAAAGATAACTTTGAAAGAAATAGCAATTCTGATTAGTGTGATCAGCAACTGTGATTTCATATGACTAAAGATGAAACATGTTACCCACCTCCTGATAGAGAGGAGAAGGACTTAGACTGCAGAATGAGACATTTTAAGTTATGGCCAACAGACATTTCCTTTGACTATATATGTTTGTAACAGAAGTTTGGGGAGTTTTGCCATTGTTCTTAACTGGAAGGGGGTTCTTTGGGAAGTGGGCAAGAAGAAAAATTTTTTGCTGATTAAAAAATAAATTAATAAAAAAGAAAACATTTTAGCCCAAAATCACACATGGCCAAAATGATGAGGCTGAAGAACAGAGGAATTGTGGAAAAAGCAACCTCCAAAAGGCAAGGCAACCTACAAAAATATTCCGAAAGAGGTTGCTTTAATTTCCTACTTCTGGGGAATGAGGTCTTCCCAATGTGGCTGGCCAAGGAATGTACAACTCTTTTTCCCTAGAGAATTTCTGTTGCTGTGCAGAAAAAACTAACACAGAATTATAGGACCACAAAACTAATGAGATTATGTATGTGAAATTACTTTGCAAATAGTAAAGTATTATAAAGACATGAGCTATTGCTGTTATCATTGTCACTAACAAGCACATTACTTTCAATTTAACTTATAGAATCACAACATATAAAACATATTAGAAATCAACTCTTCCAACTCCTTTATTTGCAAATGAGGACATAGAGCCCCAGACAAGGGAAGTGCCTTGTGTTTATACTTTATAGATAGATCTATATAGTTCAATTCTCTCGTTTTAAATATAAGCAAATTAAGGTCCAGGGAGGGTAACTTCCACTAGGAATTTTAGAAAATGTAATTATTGATTTTAAAATTATACATAAGAGCAGCTAGGTGGCACAGTGGATAGAGCACTGGCCCTGGAGTCAGAAGGACAAATCCAGCCTCAGACACTTACTAGCTGTGTGACCCTGGGCAAGTCACTTAACCCTGATTGCCCCCCAAAAAAAATGTTTTAAAGAATTCTATATGCATCTATCTATTGCTCCACTAAAGTCCTATAGAAATACAACTCACTATGTCTAATGTCTCATCATGGCATGGGGATAGCCCTGGATTCTTGAAACTGTGTCCATTTTGATAAAACCTGTGACGGCCTGCATTCTACTAACAGTCTTCAAGAACCCAAGGCCAGAGGAACAAAGGTCCCATTAACAATGATTTATGGAATGACCTGAAGTTAATGAAAAATGGTAATTGAAAGAAAAGGGAGATAGCAAGAGTTTGCAGCAGATTCAAAGCCAAGACAGCATAGCATTATTACTGAGAACAAGTTAAGTTACTACCGGTCTCTTTAAAAGATTCAAGTACATAGAATCTCATAAATCAGGTGTTCCTTGGTACAGTGGTTATCATAAGCTCACTGAAGACAGGAGTTATTTTATTTTATTGGTGTTCATTATAAAAGCTTGTTGAATGCCATGCCTTTCTATTGGGCTAAAGAAATTGCTCCATTTTCGAAGGGCATAGAAATCCAGATATGTACATTTCAACAAGATACCTGATCCACAAACAAAAATTCCCCCTAAATTTTGGGTTATGTTTGATGTATCCCCAAGCTCATAAGCTCTTCAAAAACTTGGAAAATCAAGCTATTTTATGCTTTCTTTTGAAAACAGAAAAAGAGCTATCAGGTGGGAATCAACTGATTCATGGGAATAAAAAGGTACATCTTGTCACACTTGCTGTCCTCTTTGAAAGTTTCATATTAATCTACTAAATACAAATACTTGATTATTTAAAAGACTGAGACAAGTCACCTTTCAAGTCCCTTTTCTTGTGCAGATCCAAAATTAAACAAAAAAGAGAATTCAATGAACTCAGAACTCATCATAGCCCTTAATCCAATAATGATTCTTCCCACAGATAAAAGACCTAAGTTAGCTGATATCCAGAAGGCTCAGTGTTGGACGATTAGGTGGGGCAATTGGCTTCAAAAGTTTACATAAACACACATGCTGCTAAGCTGACCTTGGATCTTGAGCATTCATTCAGCAGCAGTTAAAGGGAAAAGAAACATAACTCTTCCCACCCAGCATATCCTTTACCTCTACCACCACCACCACCACCACTGCACACACACACACACACACACACACAAAGTCCTTCAACTTCAAAAGAAAGATTTAGCACCTGGGGGGAGCTGATAATTTTCAGGAGGTTATACAACAAAGTATGCAAATGTCCAGATTCAACAGTATGCGAGAAATTAAGGACAACCAGATAAACTGAAAATCCAGGAAACAAAAGCACAACCACATCACTGGAAAAAAAATCTTTAAGGAAACAACAAACCGAATCAAAGTTGAATTTTCTTCCTCAAAGGACTCAGGCTCTATCCTTACTCACAATGTTGACATATCCTCTTTGCAGTGATAATTTTCATCAAGACCCCACACTTAAAGTAGCCAGTCAATAATTGCTACCAAAGAGCTTTACAACTTCTTCAGAATGTGACTTTTTTCATTCTTTCAACTCTCACATAACATCCTAGGGTACAGACCCCCAACACCTCTTACTTCAGCTACTTCAACAGCATCCTGATAATCCAGCCTCCACACAGTTACTAAACTCATCTTCCTAATTTGCAGGTCTGACAACATCACTCTGCTACTCAAACCTCTGGTGGCTTCTTATTGTCTCTAGGATAGTGGTTCCTGACCCATTAGGTATGATGTTTTTGCCAGGGATCAGAGAATGACCATGGGCCCTGAGAACGGTTATTTTGCTTTGCTCCAACAAAGCATGCAGTTTGAATCAATATATATCTCCTATAGAGTGACTAAAGTAACACACTCACATGTATTAATATTTTTCAGATATATAGAGATGCTATTCAGATCATCAGTTTAGAAATAAAACAGGACTCAGAAGCCAGCCATTCCAATCCTTTTGTTAGTCAGATGAGGAAACTGAACATTAAGCGTCTTTCCATCACAGGAAGTAAGCATTAGAAGCAAGATTTGAATCCAGGTCCTCTGACTTCAGAGCCTGTGCTTTTTTTCTCTTATACCACACGACACAAAGTGATTTAAAAAGCATCACTGAATTCAGAGTAGGTTTATGTAATGATGCACACTCTCAACCAACTGATGTCAATAGTATAAATACTCTCATGGAGGTGTTCATGGAATTTTACATACCTTAAAAAGGGGGTCCTCATGCTTAAAGAGGTTAGGAACCACTGTTCAATGATAAAATGGAAACTCCTTAGGTTAGCACTGAAGGTCTTCCACACTCTGTATCCCTCACTTCACAGCACAAGCTATGGTACTACCCCCTCTATGAAACCTTTTCTGAATCTGTCCCTTTTTCCAGAATGCATTCTCTACCTCCTCAAATTTTCCTGAGAACATTCAGTCCCCATCACACTCTATCTTGTAATACATTTACCTTTATACATGCCACATCATCCCTAAGTAGAACAAGCCAGTTGAGGGGACAGACTGATGCTGTTTTTTGTTTTTGTTTGTTCTTTTATCTTTGTGTCCCACACATGCACCTAAAAAGGCAGCCATAACTTTTAAAGTTGGAAAATTGTATTAAATCTATTACAGTTTAAATATAAGCTTCTCTTCAAACCACTCCAGAGTCACATTAGCAATTGACCCATTTAACAATTAAGGGAACATACTTCCTAAAGAGTGACTAAAGTGTCACACCCATATGTATAGTGCTAAACAATTTGCAAAGTGCTTTCACATTCATTATTTCATTGGATGATGATAACTCAGACTTTTACATCTTAAGAATTCCAAGATGCATTCCTCACATCAACCCTCTGAAGTAAGTAGTATAAGTATTGTTATCTCTATCTCACGGATGAGAAAAATGAGGCTCAGGGAGCTTAAGTGATTTGTCCACGGTCACACAGCTAAGTGTGGGTCCCAGAATTCACACCCAGGTCTCCAGGCTCAAAGTCCAGAGCTACTTCCTCCACACCATGTAGGCTTTCTGAGCCTCACCCAAGGGAGTGGGCTATTATCCTCATTTTTCAAATTAGAAAACTAAGGCTCAGCAAGGTGAAATCAGTTGTCTAAGGTCACGTACACGGCAAATGTTAGAGCAAAGACCAGAACCCAGTCCTTCTGACATCTAGTCCAGTACTCTTTCCTCTAGAACATAATCAATTTAGAAACTATCCATAAAAGCTTAATAGCTCTTTTTGTTGACAATGAATAGGAACAAATGGGTTACAATCTGCATGGTTGAAGGGAATATCTGTATTGATGAGATTGCTGCTCCCTTTGAATATTACTATACACAATTTGGAACTGGTGAATTTGGGCTTTTGCTTCCTCAACCTTGTGTTTAGGAGAATAAAACAAGAGAGGACAAATTGTAGAGAAAAATCTTTTGTAATCAACAAAATTAATCCTGGTGGCTGATGTGTAAATGCAAAACCTTAACAGAAAGAGGGTTAAAAGCAGACAAAGAAAAGGGAAAGAGGAATAGGAAAAGGGACCCTTAACACTGAGTGGTGATTAAAAACTTTGGGAATTTTAAACAAATATTCTCTTTATGTGTAGATTAGACATTGTGCATGTCCAAAATGACACATTCCAAGAGCTAGCTTTCAGCTTAACAATCAAAAGATTTCAATCTGCCTACATGAAATATTCAAGTAAATTACTTTAGTATGTCAAGAACTAAGCAAATTTCCCACTTTGCACTATGAAAGGAATTGCCTTCTGCCATCTCCATGCTGTAAATGGATATGTGACCAGATCCATAACTAATCCATCTCCCTGTCAATCAAGGGACTAATTCTAAGGGGCTCTACTGGAAGATCCATGAATGCTGAGAAGTTTTTGTGAGAGATCAAGCCAATCTGCTCTGAAAAGTCTGATTTTTAAGTTGTGGGTTGTCCTTTTGCAAATGATCAACATCAACCCTGAATGATGTGTGTTTCTTTTTTTTATTTCATGAAATCATGAACATTTCAACTTGCTTATTTATCTCCATAATAAATACGTTATCATGCATACGTATTTCAGAAAGCCATAATTAATGCCAGGAGCATTTGAGGGAGGCAGCATCCAGAAATGTGTGCAAAGAAACTGAACATGTTATTTGCAGGGCAGGATGCAATAAAAAGAAGAGGATTACTTGCTGGATAAAGAGAAAGGGAAAGATAAAAAGCCTTAAGGCAAAATAGCAGGCGAAACACTGGAAATGATGTAGGTATGGAGTGGGAATCTTTCTACCCACCATACTAGCCACCATCAATCAAGCAATCAATCAACAAGCGTATATTAAGCACTTACTATATACCAGGCACTGTGCTAAGCCTTGAGGAAACAAAGAAAAAGCAGAAACAGTCTCTGCCCTCAAAGAACTTACATTTTAATGAGAAAGATGAGTGTGTGTATATGTATAAACACAGAGGCGTGTGTGTGTGTGTGTGTGTGTGTGTGTGTGTGTGTGTGTGTGTGTGTGTGTGGTGTGTGTGTGTATACAAGATACATATAAAATAATGCAAGGTAACCTGACAAGGGAAGGCACTAACAGCTGAGGGGACTTCCTGTAGAAGGTACAATCTGCTTTGAGTCCTGAAGGAAGCCAAGCATTCCAAGAGGTGGATGTGAAAAGTTGCATTTCAAGAAAGTTTCTCCAATGAATTTTTTACACTTATTTAAATGTAGCATTAATTAATAATTAAATACATAGTCTTATTTCTGGACCTCCTATGCTTTGATATTTCAAATCATTGTGGCATACTTGATGGGATAGGAAGACAAGGGGTGTTAGAGAAGATTCTGTCCAGATTACTGAACAACTTTCTAGACTACTTTGGAAGTCTCTGGGAGTGTCTAGAACTTACCCACTTCCTCAGAGGTGCTCTAAATTTTCCAAAGTGACTCAAGCCTGGGAGGGGTCCCTCAGACCTATATCAGACTCAGTCTAAATTCATACGAGGTACTGACTGCACTAGAGTCCAAAGCCCACCTGAGTTAAGGATTTAAGTCACAATAAAGATGAAGCCACATTGTATTAAATTTCTGCAGTGAACTGCCTTGTAGGTGACTGAATAACAATAATTGGATTCTCACAGTAGTCACTTTGGGACAACATGGATTAACTCATATCCCAAGTTGTGATGGATGGGCTTGAAGTCAGTAGGAAAAGGGGTAACTTTAGCAGCTATCCTGACTGCCTGACCCTGCCACTTTTATTAATGACTAATTGCTGGCCCCAATGGCAATTACCGCTCCCAGTCCTCGGCACTAACCTGGATGAGTTAGGGTCGGGAAAGAGAAAAGAGAGGGGGGAAAAGGAAGTGGGTAATTATACCACTCTAGAATAATCCATATAGTTTACATTTATATTACACTTCATAGTGCTTTCATATTCATCATCTCATCAGATTCTCACAACAACTCTATGAGATAGGTAGAGCATATCTCCATTTTATAGATGAAAAAACTGAGACTCAGAAGTTAAGTGATTTGCCTATTGTCATCCAATTATGACAAAGTCAGGCCTAGAATCTAGGTCTTCTGATAAACAGTTTGCCTACTTCTTACTCTTCTTACTCAACCTACTGACATTCCTCCTTGCTTCTCCATTCATCATGAGCTCCAACACTTCAAGTCCTGTACAGAACAGATTTACATATGTAATGCACAAAGTTCTCTTATCTGACATGGTTGGAAAATGTAATTTTCTGGTTAATAGACATCATATACACTACATAGAAGATTATCCTTCAGAGAACTAAAATACAATAAATATAGTTGTGAGCAATATTTAATTTTTCACTGATTCCCAAGGCAAAATTTTAGAGGTCCACATTCATCATTACATGTATCAGGTTCCAATACACTATAATACTGATTGAATGACAAACAAGCTAACCTTTCTATATGCCAAACACTGATTTTTATTCTTAACTCTTAAGTGGGCAGAATCTTTTTTAATAGCCACATATAGCTGTCACTTAATAGCTATGTCCTTGGGCAATGATCTTAACCTCTCTGGCCATCAGTTTCCTCCTCTATAAAAAGAAGTTGGAATAAAATGATCTCCAAGATCCCTTCCTGTTCCAAATCTGTGCTCCAGGATCACTCGAATATGGTATGAGCTTATTTGCATGGAAATTTGATAACATAAATGTCAAGAAAGCATGAATTGCATTGGTTAAATACTTGGAATTATGTCTGGCATATGAATATGATTAGATGACATTGATATTTTAAAACAAATACAGAGATGTAGTAGATTGTTACAAACTGATGTATGCAAACTCTTTAAGTGAAAATACTAAATCTTGTCCAAGTTTAATTACTGTAGAGTATTGGTGTCAAACTCAGATAGAAAGGGATCTAGACTACACGTTAACTTTAAAAAACATGAATTAACATAATCTATGATGTACTGTATTTTTATTTATTTTATTAAACATTTCCCAATCACATTTTAATCTGGTTCCACAGTGGTGAGTTTTGCAGATATCCAAGTCTTCTATTACTTGCCAGAATACATAAGTTGACTCTGAATGTTTTACTCTAGATTTCAATAATTGAGGCTTGGCTAGCTACTTAACTAAAACCAAAGGAAGATCTATTTCTATTCAGCCATCACTATTAACAAAATGTCACTATCTAATTCAAATGTTTCATACTAATATAAATACCTATATAACAGGTGGCTTTACTAATATAAATACAGCTAGGTCTCAATTAGTGTAGATAAAGAATCCCCTAAAGTGGTCACATATAACTGAATTTATACCATTAAAAATTATAATTATGTAAAATTTGGTGATTGGTTCAAGTCCAATGGAAGTATGCAGCACAAATTCAAATAATGTGACTACTTCAGGAGATTCACTGTTCATATTTATTGGGAGCCAGCTGTATATGGCTTGTAGCCATTTTAATGGAAAAAATACCATGCCCAGCATTTTGATGGTGATTGGTAGATAATACATTTATTTTCCAAAATCTTTGGGGGTGGGGAAGGCTGGGTCTGTGATTTCATTAGGGAACTCACAGTGAGAAAATGCCCTTTATCAATGCATCTCTGCAATTGTTCTGCAAGTAATAGTTTTATAGAGAGCTGCATTAAGTGATTTACCAGATGTCACATGGTCAGTATGAGTCAAAGGACTGTGAGTGCTACTCTCTAGCCCATTATATCACATTGCCTTTCTATAGCTAAAGGCCATAAATAATATTATCGATTGGAATTAATAATTCGTGTCTTGCATAAATGCTTTCTTAGAAGACTATACAAAACTTAATTAAATTAATTAAATGTGTGGGTAGGAGAGGGGTGACTGGAATGTTATAGGAGCAATGTCTTAATCCCTTCTTCCACTGAGGTTAGGCTTATTTTTCCTTAAAAGGTATTAAGATATTCTTCTAGATTTGGTTGGCTCAGGGTAAGATTAAGGACTCAGACTGCTGATGTCACATTGCATGAGTCCAAAACAGAACAAGGCCCCAAAGTGAACTCAGATGCTTGGCTGGTAGATCATGACGGGAGCTTTGGTCAGCTGAATTAGCTCAACAGGGTTCTTAATGGCTAGCCTTGTCAAGAATCTTCTCCTGCTATGGCTGAGCAAATTTCCTTTAAAAAAATCGAATGACCTATTAGTATGTCATTTTTTCCAGTATTGAGCCTTAACTACCATTCAACTAGCCTGAGTCAGGCCCAGCCCAAAACATGAAATAGAAATTCTGTGGGGAAAGAATCACTATAATAATAACAGCTCACATTTATATGGTGCCTACTATGTGCCAGGCACTACACTAAGTGTTTTGCAAATACTATATCATTTGGTCCTCACAAAAATCTTGGGAGATAAGTGTTATTTTTATTCCCATTTTACTGATGAGGAAACTGAGGCAAATAGCGTTGCCCAGGGTCACATAGCTAGTAAGTATCTGAGCCAGATTTGAACTGAAATCTTCCTGACTCCAAACCATGAGGTCTATTTATTTGCACCACCTAACTGCCCTCCATGGAAAAGTCATAGATATATACATGGAAGGAGCACAGGGGAAAGGTGTCAGTTTAGCAATAGAGACTCTTCTGCTATAATTTATGACAAAATCAATAATTTCCTTTGAATCTTTTTTTAAACTTCTGATTTTTAAAACCATGTATCACTAAATACTCAAGTAATTCTTGGCTTGAATACTAAAACCATCTTTCCTTACATAATAGAAACATTCCACTTCTTCTGCAGAGATCTCTAGAAATCTAGTCTTTCCTTTACAATTCCTTACAATAGCATTTAGTAATAATGTGTTGTCCTTCATTTGGAAAAGTGAATTGGTGGGACATGTAATTGGATTTATTTTTCCAGTAAAGGGGGCCGAGTTTCATGTTAAACTATCCATACCCTCCTACCCAGTCCTTCTGACTCAATGTACATAGTTAGAGATGATTAGGAAACTTAAGGGTACAGTCTGTGTCAGTCGAATTAAATAAAGCTAAATACACAAATAAATGCATGTGAATTGTTTTATCTCCTCAAGGTCCTAAATAGGTTATTCTACAACAGAGAATCATCTGACTTAACAGTTCATGAAATCTCACAAATTGTAAATAATGGAGAGAAGGGAGTGATAAAACATTTTGATTTAGAAGAAAGTCTGAATTATAGGATATTTTAAACATGTTAATTTATTTCTTTTAAGTGTAGCATGCATTAGATTTATATGCACTATAGCATAGACACCTAAATAAATGTGTATGTTTATATGGGCTTATACTAACTAATCCCTTTATTAATAAGTAAAATAAATTAATAAAAATTGTATTTCATACATGAGCTATATGCATAAGAATATATAAGAAACAAACATTTTTAACCTAGAAAAATTAATTAAAGGACCCAGAAGTTAACAATCTTTTGAAGGAATCTCCTTCCTGACTCCTTGGCTTGAACAAACTGTTGAATTTCAAACATATTTCCTTTGATTATTATCAAGATGTGACACATCTTCCTACAGAGGAAAATCACTTTGAACTTGTTATTCAGTAAAAATCAGCAAATACTAAGCTTTCATTCTCACAAATTCTGAATCAGTGGCAATTAATATAGTTTTGCTGTACCTCCATTATCCCTACCCTTTCTGTAGTACAGGGGATTATGGGTTTAGAGATATAAGGGATTTCAGATGTCATTTTAGCTCAACCCCCTCATTTTGCATATGAGGATAATTAGACTCAAAGGGTTTAATTAATTTGCCCAAGGTTACACAGATTAAACAATCTCAGACTTGGAATTTGAACCCAGGTTCTCTAGTGGCTCCAAATGTGATGCTCGTTTCACTGAAATGCAGAGATCCTAAATGATGATTGACTGTCTCTCAAATAAGGCCATCAGAATCTGTGGAGTGATGGGTAGGAACAAGATAAGGATCTTCTAACACAGCCTTGATAGTCAAGGCAGTCAGATGAATTACTTTAAAGATGTCAGGAACCAAGTCAGAAGAGAGTCAATACCTAAGAGAATTCTGCAGAGGGGCTGCTGCTTTAAAACAAGTCTGATCCATGGAGAGTGAAAGGCATAATTCAAAGGGATTAAGTCAGGGATGATGCCTAGTTTCTTCATCTGCTTTGACACATAATCTCCCTGGGCAGATCAGTTTATCTACCTGTAAAGTAAGAAGAGCTCAGCTCCTTAAGCACTCTGATGAATGCCAATCTCTAAGTCTTGCTGTTTCTATTAGGAACACAGATCCGACTACCATTCCATGAATAATGGGCAAAGTGGCTGAAGGTTTTCTTTGGATGGAAATAAAGTAAGGAAGAAAAAAGGGTGTAGGAGGCTTGTTCTTTTACCAAAGGCCATTTTTCACAGACAGGCAATGTGGTATGGAGAAGCGGTAACCTGAGTTCAAATCCTGGTTCTGCTACTTATTAGATGTACTTGGCATATTGCTATTGTTGCTGTCCTTCAGTCCATCTGTCTCTGTAATCCCATTTGGGGTTTTCTTGGCAAAGACACTGAAGTGGTTTGCCACTTCCTTTTCCAGCTCATTTTGTAAATGAGGAATTTAGGCAAACAGGATTAAGTGACTTGCCCAGGGTCACACAGCTAGTAAGTATCTGAGGCCAGATTTGAATTCAAGAAGATAAGTCTTCCTGATTCAGAGACCAGTTTTCTATGGATTTTGCCATCTAGCTGCCCAGGCAAATTACTTAACCTCCCTCAATTTCGATTTCCCACTCACCTGTGAAAGTGAGCTAAGACAATAATACTTGGGCTATCCACATCACAGAACTGTTATGAGGATTACAGTTGATGCCATACACACATTATCTTTGTTTGCATTACTTTGTAACCATAAAGCACTACATAAGTGTCAATTCTTGTATGTCTAAATTCAGAACCATGGTCAAATATATTGACAAGCTTGTTGTTTATAATATGCGTGTAATTCTTTTGTCACACTCATACAAAAGGTGAAGGCATTTTAATAACAAAAAACACACCGGGTGTTTGAAATACTAGGAGTAGACAAGATCTTTGCTTGGGGTGTTAAAATTAGCCATTTATTGCCATACCAATTATTAGGCAAGAAGTACTGGAAGGAAACAGGCTCAGAACATTTCCAGCAAAGCCATTTTGTGAGTGGGAATTCAATAAAGTCCCACAGTGCTTGCCTTCAGGTTGATGATGACATGGTTGCCATGGACACTGCATTTCACTCTACTACAGCACGTGGATCCATTCTGTTCAAGGCCCACTACTATTACTCTGAAAAAAGTGCTACAGCTATTGCTTGTTTTGTTACCATTCATTTGCGCGGTGTCATCTCAGTTAACACCTAAAACTTTCTAGTCTAATGTGGGAAAACATGATTCTTTGTGGGATCAAAAGCAAAGTTACACTTCAACATGTCAGAGCCATACAACTGTGCCATAGAGGGTTAAGTCTATTCAATAAAATGAGATCAGATCTTATAAAATACAGCCCTTTGTCCTGCAAGACAAATCTAAACCAATATATGGATGAAATCAGTTCTTATAAGATAATGCTTGTGAAGAAACAACAAGGTCAAATAGTCTGTAAGCTTCATGAGTTGCCCTAGTAACTAAACCCATTGGGAAAGAGAAATAATTGGGGAATAATAAGTGGTGCTATGATGAGCATAAATAATGTATGAGAATAACTTTGTCCTTTATGGGACAAATAAAGCAAGTAGCAACACATTAATTGAATCCAATTCATAAATGCAGTCAGATGCCTAATTTGAAAAATTGAGTGACAGAGAGTAATACTTGTCTTGACAAGCTGTGAGTCTCTATGCTTGTGCCAGTTTATAAAATTGAATTATATTAGAGATTACTCAAGTATATTTCTGCCACATGGAAGAAACTGATTGGCTATTACTTTGGAACCAGCTGTACAGTAAGCATAATTTGTTAAATTAAGCAGCATCAATTAAATTAACCAGGTTAATGAGAAACAAATAAGATCTGTCACTTTTACTTTAAAAGTTCACTTACTACCCACAGTATTGCAAAACAACTTCAGTAAGTGTGTAGACAGGTCATTAGGACATAAAGCTATTTGCAGTGAAAAAAAATTATGTGATCAATATGCCCATGTTAATTCTTTCAGAACCTATATATATTTCAAATCTCTTCAACTAGTCAACAAAAAAATTATGAAATAAAGTTCATTTCATGTAACAATTATAATACAAAGAAAAGTTTTAAAAAATTTTTTAGGAAGTACACATCACCAATATCTTAATGAGACAGAAGGTGTGAAGAAACTATGCCTAATATTATCTTAAAACATTTGATTCTGCCTGTTAAGAAAAGAGAGGGAATAAAACCATAAAGAACAAATATTACCAAAACTACCTTCATTTAGAAATGATTCATTTGATGCATTTCAAGTTTTGGCCAATACTCCTCTGTATCACAAAGATAAATTCAGCTGGATGAATTTTAAAACATCAAAGGGGTTTCAATAGCTATCAAACTGTTGAGGTTTTTTTTTCTATCTGATTTTGAAGTACTTAATACAATATCTTCTCTCTAAGTTTTTAAGAAATCAATTTAAGAGTTGGCCTTAGTTGGACTATTTTGTTCCAGTGACACTGATCTATACACAATAACTGAAATTTTCCAGTTCTCTTATTTGAATAGTATGGGATTATGGCTTTGTAAAAGAAGGAATCTTTTCCTTTCATAAATGTGGGAATAAAGAGCTTCCTTCCTAGCCACTGTGAAAGAAGCCATTTTCTAAAAACCTCACAAATAATAAAATTCACAGAGTATGTCTAACCATAAATAAACAATAACAACAAAAAATACTTGTAAGATCAGTCAAATTTGCTTTTGTATAAATCCATATGGCATGAAATACTTATAATATTCCATATCATGTTAATTATAATGTTCTAGCTCATGAGACTGAAGAATCTTGGACTAGCTGAGAACATATAGGGATTCCTGCATTTCACAGCTATCAAGAGCCCTGCCATCATGCAATCAGGATCTGGGTTAAGTCTAGACACAAACCCTTTAGTGTGGCTCAGTACTTTCCAGGCTTGTTCTAGTTCTGACCTAAAGCCCTGGAACCATCTCTTATACCTCTCACTAAGTTCCAGTTGCCCAATAACAATTAACTCCTCTCAGCCCAGTCAAAGAACTTAAAAAGTTGACTGGGTTCCTTTCACACTTTCCAAGCTCTACTCATTTACCTATGTTTTCCAGGTTGGTGGCTCCCATCTCAAAGGGAAGTGGCCCTTTCTCAGAATCTCGATTTACAATATCTTAATGCTGAAGACTTAAAAGCAATAACTTTTGGTCATCTTCATCATGCGAGATAGCAGAAATAAGGGCAGAAAGCATCCAAAAAAAGAGAGAAAAAAAGAAATTCTACTTGTTTAATGATTTGCCTATGTGTACATCTGATTTGGCTAGCTAAGTTAGTGTGTTCACTGGCTATGAATAGCATTCAGTATTTTAATGTGAACTACACAAGTCATTAGTAAAATACAACAGTGGAATATGACTGGGAGAGCTATTTCTAGATTTTATTCTCTTTCAGTCCAAGTACCTCAATTGTAAAATTCAGACACAAGTGGCTTGCTTTTTTTTTGTAAGCATTAAGTTTTGAGAAGTTCATATGAATGGCTAGATGAAACATTTATTTTAACTGGTTTTTCTTTTCATTTTCATCAACTAAACATAATTTCATAATATATATCAAAACCACAACCAGAAGCACAAAGACAATATTATTACTTGCAGATTTCGAAGTAGGGAAAGGCCTTTGAGTGTCATCTAGTTCAATGGTATCAAACTCAAATAGTATCGGTTAGTACTAGAGCATACAGAAGGATCTCATGGGACACATGTGAGCTTGGTTTTCAAATGTACTGTTATCTATGTCTTATTATATTTTTACTTATTTTGTTAAATATTTTCCATCTGCATTTAAGTCTGATTCTGGCCACACTCAGGAGTGATGAGCTCCACAAAGCCCACCATCTGTGTGCTTGACAACTCTAATTTAGTTTAATACCTTCATTTTCTAGATTAGGAAACTGAGGCTCAGATAACGTAAGTGGCCGGCTTGAGTTTACACAGGGAGTAATGAGCACATCCAATCCTAGAACTCAGGTTCTCTGGCTCCCTGCACCACTGCCCTTTCAACACTTCAACAGATCAATCACTTTGTTGGCATGACAATAGACTGATGGCAATCCCTCCATGCCTTGGTATAGTTTCATGGGTTGCTATGCCTGGGAAAATATCATGACTTGGTGGCCAACCCTGTAGTGATGAGGCTCTTCACACTCAGCTAGAGTGGTCCCAAGACAGTTGGCACTGTTTGACATCAGGACTGGACTTGAAGTATTTCCAGCTTGACAGAAGCTGGCACAGCCTGTTCTCTGCTGGCACTGACTTCAAGAAAGTGTTCTTGAAGTCACCTGGGTCACCTCCAATGCTATGATGAGGCACTGAAGCAAGATTTCCAGATAAGCAACTGAGTCTTCTCAAGAAATAAATGATGGAAAAAAAACCATTTAACCAATCAAGACAATAAATGCCAATAAATCAAACATGATGAGAGCTAATTCAGTGCTGAAAACTGTGAGGGATAAAAAATATTGTATAATATAAATTGGGGGGAAAGAGAAGCTATTTTATTTTTTGAGCAATGGAATAGTGCTTTAAAATTATTTCATTATCTTATACAGGGCAAAAATTGGAACTTGTAGAAACTATAAGCAAGGAGAAAAACCAAATATAAGATAATTGCAATAATCTGGACAGGAGATAAGACAGCTTGGGTCAGGGTGGTGATAGTAGCAATGAGTGTAAGAGGATGAATATGACAAATCTTGAAAACAGAAAAATCCACAGGACTTGGTGCAAAATTTCCCATGGTAGATAAAGACCTATGGAATAGGTAATTATGCTAAGACCATCTCTAGCTTCCCTTCTATCTCCACAATGCTCAGTTTCTAAGGAAATGGCAATCATCATCCTCTTTCATGAATCACCTCTCTTTCTTACTTGTGCCACCCCTACCTCTTTTCATCCTCTAGCTATTCTACCCTGAATATCTGTGACTGACATTAGAAATGATAGAATTGCTTAAATTCACAGCTATTATTTACTTATAGTGATTGTTCTTTCTTCTAGGAACTAGAGACAAAGGGAAAAGACTTGCAAACTGGAATATAAAAAGATGGATATGGTTTAGCAGAAGGGTAGAAAAGAGATGTCTGTGTAGATGAGTGACTTCCTCCAAATTGTGGCCCAGGGGCTATAACTGTTCTAGTCAAGATTTCTTGCCTATGACTTGGTCTATCTCTTCACACTCTGCCACATAATTCTGGTGTAGGGGCTTGGGTCAATAACAATGAATGGGTAAATGGGTAAAACGGGTAAATGGGTGAAATGGAATGGGGAAAAAGAACAGTCAAACCATCATAACCTGGGGATGGCAGTAGGGGTGAAGGATACTACTAAAAATGCAATTTAAAAATGTTCTGAAAACACTGCAGCATCTAGGAAGCAATAGGAAATCTGATGTAAAAATACATAAATACACTTGTGGCTCTACTAATTAAATATTATGAAAATAGCCCTTGAGAAAGTCCTATGTCAGTGACTTTTGTTACACGCCTTTATCACAGAAACTTGTCAGCCTTTCTCTTACTATGAATAAGCCTCCTATCTCACTTTAATTGACTTGTCAACCTTCTGAAAATGAAGAAAATACAGAGTGTGAATCTGTGGGATATAGCTTAAGTTAGTTACAGCTTTTAACCCAGACTCTATGTATATAGTTTTACCTTATCTTTAAACACCTCATTCACCCAAATAAACCAACTAAAATTCAAGTGTTACATCCTCAATAGACCTATCTCTGGCCCTAGTAAACTTTAAATGTGATGACCCCCAGACAATTCTAATACTAGTTACTATGATCCTTTTGAGGCTATGTTCCACTCCATAGGAGCCAAGATATTTTCTTTTAACCCCACTCCACCCACCCACAATTACATTTTTTAGAAGCAAAACCAGAAGAGGGAGAGGAAAAAAACAAACAAACATATCTAGAGTAGCTAAATTCAGTCCAATTCAAAAAGGCAGTGAAAACTAGTTTATGAGAATCCCATGACCTGCAAAGAAAATCTGTGATGTTAACTAAGGTTCAGTCACAAATTTTGGACAGAGGAAAAGCATAGTAATTTCCATACAGAATCATGACTGCCTTTTGTCCAATAGAATGTAATCTCCTGAGGGCAGATACTGTTTAGGATTTTTAAATTTAATTTAATTTTTTATTTTTTTACTTTTATAAGGTCATCAGGTAGGAGAGAATTTACCCTAATAGAGAGACGACTGACTTTGGAGTCAGGAAGATCAGAATTCAAGTCCCTCCTCTGAAACATACTAGTTGTGGAACCTTGGACAAGCCACTTAACTTCTCAGCTGTCTCGGACAAATGGCAAAGAAAGTACTGACCTGCATTGATAGCAGTTTCCTGCAGGTGGAGATCCCTATATCAATGAAATCACAGGTCCAGTTCCTATCCTGAGTGTCTGACACATAGTAGGCCCTCAGTAGTGTTTGCTGAATGTTCTTCATGCAAGATTTATTTACTTAATAAAGCCACATTCCATTCTTCACGATAGTATTTTTGAAGGCATTAAATGAATTGGAAACTAGCCCGAATGTTAAATAAATAGCAAACCTACAGCAAGGCAGTTATTCTTGTCTTTGGTTTCATTCCAAGGAGTCAGAAGAAGCAACTTACTCTCACATGACTGCATAGAAACAATAGCTGGCAAACTCAGCCAAAAAAAAAAGTCTTTAATTTTAGTATTCCAAAGAGAAGTATCTCTATAGTGTTTTGAATGAGGTTTCATAGGAAGGGAAACCCCTTTCATATTTGATGGGAAAATCCCACAACAGTGTGCTTACTGTGGAAAGAGCACCAGATTCAGGAAAAGGGAAATTCATCTCCTGAGTCCCCAGCTCTGCTAACTATCTAGCTATGTGACCTTGGGCAAGTCATTTCAATTTCTCAGAACCTTAGTTTTCTTCTTTGTTTTAATGACAGTCCCCTCCAGTTCTATGCTCTATTTTCACTTGAAATAGAAAACCAACATATAGTTTCCGGTCACTAAGTATAGTTGGGAAAAGAGCCTAGGACTAAATTTTTTTTAATTAAAAAAAATCATATATCCAGGAATAAAATATTAACAAAGTCCGATGGTAAAGAATACCAGACGGGGTTGGAGTCGCGGTGGGGAGGGTAAGCTAATTGGAGAAGAAATAAAGGAAAGAGCTGAACGGAGACAGGCAGAAACAATGAGACGAAAAAGGGAAAGACTGAGGATGATAGGGTGGCAGAGGTCACTGCTGTGACAGATACTGGAGCGAACAGAAGAAAGCAAAGGAAAAAGATGGGAAAAGAGGAATAGAGACTGAGCGCTAAGCAGAGGAAGTTGGGGGAGGCGCACAGGGAGAGAGAAGGGGGATCCTTACCTCTAGGGAGAGTTTCTGCTTGAGCACCAGGGCGGCGCACAAGTAGCCCGCGCGGCCCACGAACAGCTCGTCGGAGCCGCACTCTAGGAAGGAGACCGGGGCGCAGATGGCACAGAGCTCCCGGAACTTGCCCAGTGGCTGCACATAGTCAGGCAGGCCCAGGGCGTGGTAAACTAAAGCTGCCACCGCGTAGACACCGGCGCCCCCGAGCAAGAAGGCAGCGCGAGTATCCGCGTCCGGCTCCCCCCACTCCTCCGCGCGGGTGCAGGCGTCGATGAGCCGCTTGGCCAAACGGAGATACCTCTCCCGAGACGAGGCGAAAAGAGAGCACTGGGAGACGTGGTACAACATATAGGCCACCCCAGCCACGCCGCTGTACAGACCCCCTTGGCAGCAGCTCTCCCGGGCCGCCGCCCCCTTAGACTCCCCTGTGCTCCCAAGCTGAGGCAGCTCCTTCAGAATGCGGTCGATGGTGGCCGTGACCAAGGGCGCTACAGCCTCCTTGCACTGGCCAGCTAGCAAGCTGCCCTGATAGTCATCGAAGCGGTTGGCGAAGCAGCGTTTGCTCTCCATGTCCCACCTCCCCTTGATCTCTCTCTCTCTCTCTCTCTCTCTCTCTCTCTCTCTCTCTCTCTCTCTCTCTCTCTCTCTCTCTCTCTCTCTCTCTCTCTCTCCTCTCTCTTCTGGCTCTTCACCTCTTCCAACCCTACACCACTCCCAAAAATAAACCCGGAGTGGGCTGGGGCGTGGAGTGGGCAAATTCGGGGAGATGGTGGAGAAGATACACTTCGCAGAGCACCCACACCCCTGCTCTCCCGAGCAACTAGATGGATGCAGCAGGGGAAGAAGGGAAGGAGCGAGAGAGGTGAGAAGAGGAGGGGGATCACAGAATGGCAAGCAGAGGCTGGCAAAGTGGGTCACGGAGTGGTGACCGATAGGGCTGCCGCTGATGCTCTGGTAGGGCTGCCGCTGACGCTCTGGAGGTTGTAGCAGGAGAGCAGAGCCCGCGGTGACCCGGGAGAATGCTTTCCTTCCCCGATGCCAGTGCAGTTTGCTAGAGGCTGCCTGCTTTCCTCTAGGGACAGGCGCTGCTGCTGCTGCTGCTGCTGCTGCTGCTGCTGCTCAACGGCGCTGCTGCGCTGCTTAACGCTACTGCTGCCGCCACTGTGCAGCCACTCACTCTCACCACCTTTTCTCTCCTTAGGCAGAGTCCAGCTGAACAAAGGGGGAAGAGGTTATCTGGCTTAACCTATTGCTAAACTGCAGCCACACACGCTCCGCCTCTGGCTCCTCCCCTTTCACTTGTCCCAGTCTGAAAGTGGAGGGATGCTACCTGGAGAGGCTAGGGGGGCGGGTGGCATCCCCAGGGTGCAATTTCTTAATATTGAAATGTTGAATCTAGGCGTGTACTCTTTGCTCAATAAAAAAGCTGGTTGCTTTTTTTTTTTTGGTACTTTATTTTTTGGTACTTTTAAGATACTTCTGGACACTTTGGGATTCTCTCTCCATTTTCTTAATCCCAGAAGTTCTATAAGTTTAGGAACTCCCGTTTTGTGGAAAATAATGTATCTTCTTCCAAGAGAAGGTAATGTCACAGATTTGGTGAAATTCAAAGTACTGTTCATTTCACTTTTGAGTACATAGACTTTTGAGACTTTACCAATGTAACAAAAGAAAACAAAACAAAAAGTCCAACATATCAATAATTTAACAGCAACACATCTTGGAATCAGAGAACAAGAGAACATAGCATTGCTATATTTTATTATTATTATTATCAATAACACCCAACATCCTTGAGCTCTTTACACTGCCTCTACTCCTTCCTAGGTGCTTCTTTTGCTTTTAGTTTGAGAAATCTAAGACCAAAAGAAAAAAAGTGAGATTATAAGGATTTAAGATTTTCATAGGAAATTGCTAATGGTAGAATTTCAGATAACTTGGAAAGGGAGAAGAAATTATTTTGGGCAGGGGAAAACAATAACTCTATTTACAGGATCATAACAGGGGTGTGCTGGTAAATGCTTAACAACTGTCTCTCAAAAAAATGTGGGTGGGGCATACTTTTAAATTTAATCTGCATTATTAACCATATTCTCAATCACTTTTCTAGGCAATCAACAAAATGAATCAAGTCTTAATTTATATTTGCTGATTTCTGAGGTGCATGTGTAAATGTTCATAATTAAAATTTAACAATCCACTTTCCCCAGTTTGAGCTAGCTCCAGCATACACTTAGGTCATAAAATCATAGGATTTAGAGCTGGAGGAGACATAAGAGGTAATCTAGTTTAATTAGTTTCCTTTAAATCAAGAGGAACTGAGACCCAGGAAGATTCAATGACTTATCCAACTCATGCAGGAAATAAATAGCAGAGCCATGATTTGAATTCAGGTCTTTTGACTCCAAATCCTGTCCCACAGCATACACTCTACATCCAGTCTTGATTAACAGCATAACCTTTCTGGAAATTGTCAGTGGGTTGTCCTTGTTGGTTTTTTTTTTAAACAAATGAAGAAGTGGAGATTTAATAGTGTAACTTTGGTCTTTGCTTCATACAATCTGGAAGTAGAACTCCATTTATGGTAATTTCTAGAGACATAGCTTCCTTCCACCTGGCATGGATCAGGGTGCACTTACTCTCACAATGTCCTTCCATGGTAGATTTTTCCTTGATGTGTAATCATATAATGTGGGTATTTGAGGCAGAGTGGACAAACAGCAATTACAATTGAATTTCTCCTTCTTCTACAATGGAAGAAGAGACTGTGAAGGCAGGGCATGGGAAAGGAGAAAAAGGCCACAGCTACACAGAGCATTCCCAAGAAATTTTCAATCACCCAGAAGCAGTACGAATTCAAGAAGCCTCTTCAAGAAAGATAGTCCTATTCCATTCAATACCACTCCCAAATAGTGGGTGTTGGGTCATCTGCATCTTTTCTAAGGCTGTCCTTTTATCTCCTCCAATTAGAAGTTTAATTCCCTGACATTAAGGATTAATTTTTTTTTTTTGGTAAAGCAACTACCTTGGACAGTGCCTGGAAGATGGTAGGCACTTAATAAATGCTTGCTGATGGATCTTCTACTCTCAACTTTTATAGGAAGGACAGTAGAAAGGGTTTGGCTTAGAGGTCCTAGGTGCAAATCCTACTTTTGCCACTTACTATTTGTGCAGACATGAACAAATTGCTTCCCCTTTCTGGGCCTCAGTTTCCTCAACTGCAAAATGAAGGTGATGGACTAAATGACCACAAAGATCTCTTTCATCTATGAATCTGTGGTTATATTAATCTCTGTGGTGGTGATGAAAAACAACAACAACAACAACAGCAAACAGACATTGGAGCTCAGCAGGGTTTTGAATTCCTGGTGGAAGTGAAGAAGGAAGGTCCTTGGAGTGTAACAAGGTAAAATTCAGGGTACAAGCAGCTTCCACAAAGGAGATGAGGAGGTGTGGGAACAGGAAATCTGGAGAGCAGAAGAACCTAAAAGTTCCTCTGACTGCAGGGATCAAAAAGTTATAGGGGAAATATTTTATTTATGCTTTATTACTATTTTTGGAACCTAGCTTTATATGGTTAGAAATTGTCTAACCCAAAAGCTTACTATAGAAGTCAGGATGACCTCACAGATGTTTCAGGGAAGCTGAATGCCTGTAAAGAATGCTTAGATCCCACCCAGTGCTTGTTTTGGGTCTTCTCAGGTCTTGTCTTAAGTCCACTCAAAGCTTGTGTTTGGCTTTCCCAAATTTTGATTGTTGATATACATCTCCAATTGCCCTTCTCCAAAGAGCTCCTACTACCTATATTCAGCCAATCAGACAACCGTCTTTATGCCCTTGTCTGAACTCTATATGATGTAACCTCTCAATGACTTAGGAGGGAGCTTTCTTGCCTCACTATCCTCTCTCCTTGCCAAAGGACCTGATAAATTTCTTTCTGAAATTATTTTTGATTTGGGGTTAGTTCTCAGGACTAACAAAATTCTCAGTGAGTAAAGAGAACTCTGCATTCATTCTACATCCTATCATACACACTCTTCCTAATGTAATAAGGGATTGTATGTGAGCAGAGTGCTACTCCCCATGAGAAAGAGGCTATGGACCCTGATTCTGGAAGGTGTGATGGAATGGAATGAAAGTGCCTCAAAGACACTTTGGAACATGTGGAGACATTCTACAACTGGTTCCAACCTACTAAGAAATGTTCAGTCCTCCCTTTGGCTGCAGTTCTGTAACTGGAACTAGGGGCGCCTTCAAAAAGCTGTAGTCAGCTTTATCATCTGGCTGTCTTTGTGTGGTCCAGTGGTCACTGCTATTCAATGAGAGACAATGCTTTGGCCCTCTCCCTCCAAAGTTTGACATGTGCTCCTATAAAAATAGGATTCAGTTCTTTGCTTCAGGTTTTGTTCTTTTGTTTTAGGTGAAGATTATTTGGGAGGCTCTAATCTTGTGTGCTTCCAAAGGTCAGGAAAGAAGGTAACAAGCATTTATTAAGCAGCAAAGTGCCAGTTATTGTGCTGAGCCGTTTACAAATATTATCTCATTTACCTCACAGCAACCCTGAGAAATAGGTGCTATTATTATCTCCATTCTACAGTTAAGGAAACTGAGGCAGACAGAGGTTGTGACTTACCCAAGGCCATGCAGCTTCTAAGTGTCTTAGGTCAGATTTGAACTCAGATCTTTCTGACTCCAGGTACATTAATATGTGAGATCAGAGGTGGGAAAGTTTAATATTTGATTCAATCATCTGATCAAATTTTGTTATCAAGCTGGTAATAGTATGCCACCTAGCTGCTAGGTCAGGTGAATGAGCCTACAGACACCCAAGAGTCTAGGCATCTGAGGAGTCAGGAATTTGAGTCCATACTTGTTTTTTGCAGCTAGCCCAGCATCAATGCTATTTAGGATCGAGGAATGATCTCTCCAACCCCACACAGCAGCAGCTCAGAGGATTCACCTCTGTCATGCTTCATCTAAATGTGAACTTGATGGGACCAATCAATGTTGTATAGAAGTTGTGCTAACTCTGAGACCCATCTCCCCATAGACAGAGGTGGTACAGGGCGGAGTGTGCCCTCATGGTGTTGGGAAGAAATGTTTTTACTTTTGTTCTCTTTATCTTCAAAACAAGTGTTTCTTTGTAAAAGAACTGATGTTCAATGAAATGGAAATGGGGCACTAGGCACTATTGACTAACAGTGGGAGGAACAAAATTGAGGAGGCTCAAGCTGATGGCATTAGAGAAAGATACCCCAGCTCCTCACGGGGAACCCCTAGAACCCTGATGTGTAGCAGCCTGACTCTGGGATAGTGAGCCCAAGCCATTTTTCTACACTAAAAAAAAAAAAGCAAAAACAAAAATCTCATCCCCTAGATGTGCTTTGACATTAGCTGTTTTTAAAAGAATTTGCTGATGTGTGTTTCTGAACACATGGTTTCCATACCTAGGCTGAATTGTTTAGCCACATTCCTTTCCCAAAGCTGTTATATTATGCAGATTATGCAAAACTATGGTCAGAAAATAACTTTGATAGGTTCATCAAGGAACTCAAGTAAAATTATGCAAAACTGTCCAGGAATAAGATATTAAAAAATCAAATGGGTTTGTTTATGCAAATTGTGAATATTTGTGCAGATAATTGTAGGTGATTATGCAAAAAAAATTTAAGTCGCTCTAAAATCTCAAGACCTATGCTATGAGATATTGTATCAAATGAAGTTGATTGAGGGGGCAGCTAGATGGCACAGTGGGTAGCGCACTGGCCCTGGATTCAGGAGGACCTGAGTTCAAATCCAGCCTCAGACACATAACGCTTACTAGCTGTGTGACCCTGGGCAAGTCACAACCCCACTGCCTAACCAAAAAAATAAAAGAAAGTTGATTGAAATATTTTCTAAATTGGATTATATTGAAGTTTGCCTTTATCCCCAGAACCTGACACAGTGCATGGTACCTAATCATTGCTCCCTGAGCCCCAATGTGCTATAGTGCTTAATAAATACAATGGATTGAATTATATGGAGACTTTTCAAGATATAACTAAAGGAGAAGGTGCAGAAGAAGCCTGTATCACACGTGAAATATACTATGAGCATAAGAACTTTCTTTTGGTTAAAAGGATACATTTCTCTGAAAAATTTAAAAGCAACATACATTTGCCAATGTGGAAAGATGACCAGATTTGGAATCACAAGACTTGGATTTGAATCTCAATTCTGAATCCTATGGAGCTCTGGACAAATCGTTTAAGCAATGTTATCCTCATTTGTAAGATGAAGGTATTGGACCAGAAGATTTCTCAAGCCTGTTCTGATTCTAAATCTGTGATCGTATGATATTATTCCCTTTAGTTCAATTCAATAATTAATTAATTAATAATTGTCCTTTAAGTGACCTTATGATGTAGAGAGGCTTATTATAATATCATTGTCATACATACATACTCCCCCCAATGGGTTTTTCTGTATGCATTGTGTGTAATCACATACACAGTTCCACTGAGACTGGGATACCTCTCTATTACCTAATCTTTAACAAACCCCTCCTGCCTTTTTAATATTCATAATTTCCATTATGTAACTGCATCTTTACCCTATAAAAATCTGCCTTGCTTTCACTAAAGTTGCTGATTCCTCTTGGAACTTAACCTGCTTCATGAGAGATGTCAATCTCAATAAATGCCTATACTTGGATTAGAGGTGGTCTGACTCAATTCTTTCAGATGGTTCCACCACAACACATCCTGAAACTGCAACAATGGTATTTAACATTAGGTCTTAGAGGAAAAACTGCGTGGTAATGTGAATATGTCGAAAGAATGGCTATTAGACATTAATTCAACTTAACAGAAACTTTTCAGCCCCTACTACATGCAAAGCATTTCTAGGTATACAGTCTAGTAGGAGGATGTGACATATGCCCACATATTTATAGTTCAGTGGGGAAATATGATACATATATATCTTAGGCATAGTGTAGAACAGCAGTGTCAAACTCAAATAGAAAGGAGGGGCCCCTAAACTGTACATAAGGATCCTTGCAGCAGCATTTTGACTTAGAAAACCACATGCTAACATTATCTAAGTTCCATTGTATTTTTATTTATTTTGTTAAATATTTCTCAATCGTATTTTAATCTGGTTCCTGCTGTACTCACCACAATATTGCCCATGAACAGCATGTATGACATGTCTGGTGTAGACTCCTACTTTTATTCTCTGCACTGAATCACCTGCCCAAGCAGCCCTCATGCAAGTAGATCTAGGGTTTCCAGAGAGGGAAGTTTTAGGAGATAACTCTGATATGGAGGGATACACTCCTTTACTTGTGTCAAACTCTGAAAATAAATGACCAAAAAGCCACAGAGGTTATGCAACCACTGTTAACTCTAAAAATGCCAAAGAACTCACAGGGGTTATCACAACAACTGTAAACCTTGATAGTAAAAATAAAAATAAAAATAAATCAGAGAGCTAACAGTGGTTATAAACAAAAAAGAAAAACCTAACTTTATTTCATTGGAGGAGGGAAAGTAGGCAGCGAGGTTAAGCCTTGATACATATAGTCGTGGCCAGACAAAGAGCCCAGCAGTAAGGGGTAACAACAACAAAGAGGCAAGTTTGCCTGATGAAAAAAGAGTTTATTCATAGCAGGGCTTCGTGACCAGAATGAGATTCCTGCAGGTGCTTGCTTGTGTTCAGGGACTACCTCGGTATGGTTTGAGCCAATTCTTTGATTTAGCTGCATCAGAGTTTATCCAGAGAATAAGTACAAAGGGTTATTGTTATGCCAAGCTCAGGGAATGACTTGCTTGCTGGGCCTGTAGCTCTGGAAACCAGGAGGTCTCCTAATAGTAAAAAGAGAGGACTGAAAAGAGAGGGGTGGTCTTGGCATGGGGATCCTGACACTTGCCACTGTATCTAATGGAACCATTGTGGTTCCATTTACATAAAATTAATCATTAAACCATTAAGTGTTAAACATAAAACATTTATTTAACGAGAAAGCAAAAGCAAGAATAATCATAATGTTTACTCAGAAGGAAAAAGTAGAAATAATCATAACGTATGCAACATAAGACAAAAGTAATAATAATCAAAACATCCCTTTCCAGCCATATATTTAGGTCATATTCTTCAACATCAATACACATGGTATTGATAGGGGAAAATAGAAACATGGTTGGAGAAACCTAAAAGGGAGACAAATGAGTGGGGGAAACATATGTGCCTAGGATTTCTCACAAATGCATTATAGGTCTTGATATCATTAATCCCTTAAGGAATAATCTCTACCACTTGAAACCTCTTCTCTATTGGCTGCTCACTTTCTGGTCCTCACTGCTTTCCTGCTTAGCAAATCTAATCCTCTTCTGCTCTTCAGCAAATGAAGTAATGATTCTCTTCTCACACAGCCACCATTAAAAGGCAGTGTTGCACTCTTTCAATGACAAGAAGTTTCTTTAAAGTCAGAGAACTGCAAAGCTCCTCAGATGTGCAAATAGCAAGGGCATCTGCTCTGTTCAAATAGCTCCAAAACTCTTGTCACAGCAAAGCACAGCTCACACCAAAACAAATGCAATGTTTGCCTGTCTCCTACTTTTTCTTTCCTTCAAAACAGAAAAAAAAAGCATTAGAGGTCAACAGAAGCACCCCTGAGAGGTTTTCCCTTTATAGGTCTATAGATGGCACTAGAGAGCAATAAACTCTGATAGCTCTTCCCTCTGCAGCACTGTTTGGGTCTCTGCCAATAAGCAATACTAGCCTTCCTCTGGACAATCAGAAAAGCAATGCCTTTCTTCTAATCAGAAAGTTCTCAGCAAAACAGCTGAAGAATCAGTTGTCTCCCCTGGAAGCCTATTATATCATCTGTCCTAGGTCTATTTGACTCTTCTTGTGGTTAGCCTACTCTACCATTCATCTGTCTGTCTCTTCCTATATAGCTTCTTCTCAGACTTTCTTTGCTGGCTTCTTAAATCTCCCCATATCTCAAATTATCCCCCACCCATGGCCAATGACTTATGTTTACCTTATGAGGTAAAACTTAAGTATGATTGTCAAGTATAAGCCCAATAGTCCTTATATAATTTTCCAATAGCCCCCAAAGTTATTTGATATATTTATTTGGTGAAATCATCTGATGAAATCTCATTATCATGCTGCTAACTCAGCTTTGGACACTCAACACCTTCTCAACTCCCTGAGCCTCCTCTCAGCTATGACTGGAGGGCTGGAGGATGGAGGTAGAGCACTAAATTTCCAAGACTTTCCTTGGAGGGAAACTGGACTTTCCAACTAACTCTCCATTTTCCACCTGCAGCTGTACTTGATTTGAATGCCACAGAACATGATCCTCCTGTGGTAGGTAGGTACCCAGTGGCAGCTCCAAATTCCAATTTTCTCTTGTGTGTTGTCTTCCCTCATTATGTTGTAAGCTTCTTTTTTTTTAATATAAATTTATTTATTTTTAGTTTTCAACATTTTCTTCCACAAGATTTTGAATTCCAAATTTTCACCCCATCTTTCCCCTCCCCCACCCCAAGATGGCATGCATTCTGAATACCCCTTCCCCTAGTCTGCCCTCCCTTCTATCTCCCCTTCCCCTTCTATTTTCCTGTAGGGCAGGATAGATTTCTGCACCTCATTTCCTGTATTTCTTATTTCCCAGTTGCATGTGGAAACATTTTTTTTAAACATGTGTTTTTAAAACTTTGGGTTCCAAGTTTTCTCCCTTCCTCCCAACCCACCCACCCTCATTGAAAAGGCAAGCAAGTCAGTACAGGCCATACATGTGCAGTTAC
Source organism: Phascolarctos cinereus (assembly GCF_003287225.1). Lineage (NCBI taxonomy): Eukaryota > Metazoa > Chordata > Mammalia > Diprotodontia > Phascolarctidae > Phascolarctos > Phascolarctos cinereus. The sequence goes on from NW_027556098.1 coordinate 65,048,875, forward strand.
CCAAAACACTTCCATAGTGGACATGTTGTGAAAAACTAACTCTATTTCCCTTAACCCTATCCTGCCCCCCCCATTTATTCTAGTCTTTCTTTTGACCCTGCCCCTCCTCAGAAGTACTTCCTTCTGATTACCCCTTTCCCAATCTGCCCTTCTCTCTATCATCCCCCTGCTCTCTTGTCCCCTTCCTCCCCTATTTTCCTTTAGGGTAAGACAGATTTCCACATCCAATTGAATGTGTATGTTATTCCCTCCTTAAGCCAAATCCTATGAGAACAAGATTCCCTAATTTTTCTCACCTTCCCCTGTTTCCCCTCCACTGTAAGAACCTTTTCTTGTCTGTTTTGTGTGAGATAATGTACCCCATTCTACCTCTCCCTTTCTCCTTCTCCTAGTATAATCCTCTCTCACCCCTCAATTTTATTCTCCAGATATCACCCTTTCATCTTCAGCTCACCCTGTGCCATCTATCTATCTATCTATCTATCTATCTATCTATCTATCTATCTATCTATCTATCTATACATACATACATACATGCATATAATTTTTCCCTTCCCACTACCCTAATATGGATAAAGGTCGCATGAGTTATAAATATCATCTTTCCATGCAGGAATGTGAACAGTTCAGTCTTAATAAGTCTCTTATGATTTCTCTTTCCTGTTTACCTCTTCATTTTCCACTTGAGTCTTGTATTTGAAAGTCAAATTTTCTATTCAGCTCTGGCCTTTTCATCAAGAATGCTAGAAAGTCCTCTATTTCACTGAATGACCATTTTATCCCCTGAAGGATTATACTCAGTTTTGCTGGGTAGGTGATTCTTGGTTGTAATCCTATCTCCTTTGCCCTCCAAAATATTATATTCCATGCCCTGTGGTCCTTTAATGTAGAAGCTGCTAAATCTTGTGTTATCCTGATTGTGTTTCCACCATACTTGAATTGTTTTTTTCTGGCTACTTGCAATATTTTCTCCTTGACCTGGGAACTCTGGAATTTGGCTACAATATTCCTAGGAGTTTTCCTTTGGGGATCTCTTTCAGGAGGAGATCAGTAGATTCTTTCAATTTCTATTTTGCCCTCTGGTTCTACTATACCAGGGCAGTTTTCCTTGATAATTTCTTGAAAGATGATATCTAGGCTCTTTTTTTGATCATGGCTTTCAGATAGTCCAATAATTTTTAAATTCTCTCTCCTGGATCTATTTTCCAGGTCAGTTGTTTTTCCAATGAGATATTTCACATTCTCTTCTATTTTTTCATTCTTTTGGATTTGTTTTACAGTGTCTTGATTTCTCATAAAGTCACTAGCCTCCAACTGCTCTATTCTAGTTTTTAAGGAAGTATTTTCTTCAGTAATCTTTTGGACTTCCTTTTCCATTTGGCCAATTTTTCTTTTTAGGGCATTCTTCTCCTCATTGGCTTTTTGGACTTCTTTTGCCATTTGGGTTAGGCTATTTTTTAAGATGTTATTTTCTTCAGTATTTTTTTGGGTCTCCTTTAGCAAGCTGTTGACTTGTTTTTCATGATTTTCTTGCATCACTCTCATTTCTCTTCCCAGTTTTTCCTCTACTTCTTTTACTTGCTTCTCAAAATCCCTTTTGAGCTCTTCCAAGGCCTGGGACTGATTCATATTTTTCTTGGAGGCTTTGGATGTGGCAGCTTTGACTTTGTTGTCTTCTTCTGGTTGTATGTTTTGATCTTCTTTGTCACCGAAGTAAGATAATATAGTCTGACTTTTTTTTCACTGCTTGCTCATGATCCCGGCCAATTACTTGAGTTTTAAACTCTTTGTTAAGGGAAAAGTCTGCTTCCAATGTGGAGAATGTACTGTCCCAAGTTTCAGGGGTTTGTATAGCTGTTTTCAGAGATACTTCTAGGGACCTGTAAATTTTCAGTTCTTGCAAGGTGGTATGATAAGGGTCAAGGTATTAGCTCTTTTCCTGGCCTGTGCTCTGGTCTTTGAACGACCGGCCACAAGCAGTCTTTTCTCTCTTGGAACTGTGAGGAGGATTTCCTGTCCACCACCACTACAAGCTCCACCGTGCCAGCGTTCCTCCTCACCCCAGCACTGCCACCCAGAACTGTGACCCAGATCCAAGCACAGGCAAAGCAAGAGATTCCTGACTCAGCACCAGCAAAGACATCCCTGCAATCCCTCTCTGATCAGCCACTTGATTCCCCCTCAGTCAGTGGGCTGGAAGCTCAGGATGCAGCCACCGCCCTGGTGCCCGCACTCTGCGCTGTGGAACTGGCTCTGACCTAGCTCTTCTCTCACCAGAAAAAACAGACTTTTCCCACTGACCTTCTAATTTGTCTTTGGCTTTTCGGGATTGAGCTGCCTGTGATTCATTCCTCTGAGGCCTGCTCCAGGTTCACTGCAGCCTGCACGCCCACGCTGAACTGAGCTCCTCTCCCCGCCCCGTATGATATGCCTTTCTGATCAACCATCCAAGCTGTCTTGGGCTGGAAATTTGTTTTACTCTGTCTTTTTGTGGGTTCTGCTGCTTTAGAATTTGTTTAGAGCCATTTTTTTTACGGGTATTTGGAGGTGTTTGGGGGAGAGCTCAAGCAAGTCACTGCTTTCTGTTGTAAGCTTCTTGAAGGCAGCGGCTGTCTTTCTTTTTCTTATTTGTATTCCAAGCACTTGGCATAGTGTCTGGCACATAGAAGGTGTTTCATAAATGTTTATTGTGTTGTATTGTTTGTTGACAAGAGGAAAAGGGAAAAATCAGGGAAGGATTCAAAAAAGAAGCACAGTACTTGACTCAGGCTTTAAGAATTAGGAAAGATTTCAAAAGACACATTATGTACAGAATAAGGGAAGTGACTTTTTTTTTCTGCTGCACTACATAGGTTGTCCTGGGCTAACTAAATCTGGAGCGTTGTATTTGATTCTGGGAGCCAGAGGAGCAATGATACTGGCCACCTGGAGCAGTTCCAAAACAGAGCAATGAGGATAGTTGAGAGGACATCACCTTAGTATGAGTTGAAGAAAACAGGGGTGTTAGCATGAGGAACATAAGACTTAGTGGGCTCACAGTAACTCTTAAAATACGCGAAGAGAGCTTATGTGGAAGACAGATAAAGATGTACATCTGTATGATACCAAAGAGCAAGATTAGAGTCAAAGACTGGAAGCAACTTCTGGAGTTGAAGTTGCTAATCCATTTAGGGAATTGGGGAAAGGGGGGATTTGAGGGGCTAAATAGAATAACAGGTTTGAAAAGGACTATAGAAGTCATCTAGGTGAACCTCGCACTTTATAGAAGAGGAAAGGAGTGTAGTTTAATGCCCATGCTGACCCAGCAAATCAAATACAGAGCTTGAACTCAGATCTAGGTCAATCAATCAATAAACATTTATTAAGTGCCTACTATATGCTAGGCGCCTGCTTTCTAGCCCAAAGAATTTTCCACTAAACCACAGCTGTCTCTCATGGTTTTTGTTTCATTTCAATTGAGGAATGAAGAGGACTGAGGTGTTTATTCATAGGCACAGTTCTATGGATAAAACATGAATTTTAAATCTCAGGAGAGGAAAAAAAGCAAATTTCTTTGTGTCATGCAAGGAATGCCTTTTAGTGTCAGAAAACATTATCTACACTAGATATGCTTTGAGCTGTCCCAAAGTGAGCACATAAATTATTTAGCATGAATAAATACAACAATGATTTATATCAGCTCTCACAAATAGATGTATTTTATTTGCACTAAATTGAAGATGTTATATTCTTGGGGATATTGCTTTTGTGCATATTTCATTTGTTTAACTTCTGGACCAATTGCAATGTATGAAATTAGACATTATGTGTCCTGGGAATTTTGAATATATTTGTGGTAAATTATTTTTATTTCTTTTTTGTGCATATATCTTTTATCTTTAATTAGATTTCAAAGCCCCTACAGGGCAGGAGTCATATCTTCTATTTCTTTGTATTTCCCACAATGCTTCTCAACCAATGTTTGTAATAACTGATTAACTGATATAACAGTTGGAAGAGTTTATCCCTGCCTCTCTCCTTCTCTCTCTGCCTATTTCTGTTCATTTCTTTCATTCTCCCTCACTTCCTCTCCTGTTTTCTTTCTCAAGTATTTATTGAGCATCTGTTTTAGGAGTTCTTAACATGGAGTTCATGAATTTAGGTTTATTTTTTTAATGAAGCAATCAGTCAATAAACATTTGTTAAGCATCTCTATGTGCCAGGCACTGTGCTAAGTATTTTTAAGAAAATATTTTGATATCTGTATTTCAATATAATCGATTTCCTTTGTAATCTCACGTATTTTGTACTAAATGTATAAAATATTGTTCTGAAATGGGATTGGCATGTTTCATCAGTTTGTCAGAAGGGTAAACAACACAAAAAAGTTAAGAATACCTGACCAAGTGAATGCTCCAGTCTATGCTAAATGTTTTCAAAGTATTCAACAAATAAAAGACACATTCCTTACCATAAGAGGGAGAATAATCAAGCTGGAAAGACAGAATATGCAAAGATCTAGAGCTGGCAAAAAACTGGGGGGGGGGAGTCATCTAGTCCAATGTTCTCATTTCACACATAGAGAAGCAGCTTCATGAAATACATGTGGTGAGATTTAGAGGTAGAGAATTTGGGTTCAAATCCCAGCTCTTCCTCTTATTGCCTGTGTGATTTGGGACAAGTTACTTATCTGAGCCTCAGTTTCCTCATCTGTAAAATGAGAGGACTGGCCTCCAACTCAAAGCTGTGGTCCTATAAAAATGAGGACTAGAGAGGGTTAAGTGACTGGCCCAAAGTCACAGAAGCAGAATTTGAACCCAGGCCCTTTGACTCCCCAGTAGTGGTTTGGGTTTGGTTTGTTTTAGTTTAGTTTTTCATTCTACCACATTGCTTACAAAACAATCAGAGAATAATGATTTTTTTGGACTAGATCTGCAATTTCCTTCATTTTCCTGATGAGGAAACTATCAATAAAAATAAACATCTGCTCTGCAACTATCTCAGAGAGTTGCCTCGGGTCGCTGCCAGTATGTGTCAGAAGCAGTCCTGGAACCCAGGTCTTCCTGTAGGAGGGTAGCTCTCAACAGGGAAATATTTGACTAAGTTTAAAATAATATGCAAACCCCCCCCACATTGATACTAAAGTGCTGAGGGAGGAGGGGTCAGAATGGGGTTGGGGTCAAACAGGGTAGATTTCTTGGAAGTCATTTTTTGAGCTGGATTTTCAGAATGGGATAACCAGAAGATTCCCCCATCTAGTGACTTGGGATGTTATCCCTTAGAGCGGCAAATGTGTCCGGGTACCTTTTGATTAATCAGTCAGTCAGTTAATAACCATTTATTAAAGTCCCTACCAAAACCCCTACTCTCAGGAAGCTCACAATCTAGTGGAGGAGACATAACATAGACAAGTTATATGTAGGGTAGATTGGAAATTATAATAATGGGTAACATTTACAAAGCACTTACTATGATCCAGGCACTGTGCTAAGTACTTTATAAATATTATCTCATTTGATCCTCACAACAACCCTGGGATGTAGGTGTTATTATTATTCCTATTTTATAGATGAGGAAACGGAGGCAAACAGAAGCCAAGTGACTTGTCCAGGGTAACACAACTGAAAACATATTTCAATTCAGGTGTTCCTCATTCTAAGACTCTATCTACTGAGCCACCTAGCGACCTAGTTGATTGAATAATCAATAAAAGGATGGCTGATCCCCGTATGTTTCTTCCCCATCCCCATACCCTGTGATGGTTGGTTTTGGCAAAGAGGATTGTCCACCAAGCAGTAGGAGCTACCCACTCAGTAGACTTTAAAAGGCAAGAAAACTTCCACTCTCTGTCTCTTCCTCCTCTTTTTTAGATGCATGTCTCTAAAATGTTCTCTGGACTTTCTGTGAGCAGGGAAAAGGTTTTCTTCTTCCCTACCCTCCAGCTACTCACATCTAACAGCAAGAGTGGGTATTTGCCCAGGTAAGCCTAATACTGCATCTCAAGGACATGGCTTCCTCGGTCAGTGTCAAGTGCCTGCAGACAGTCCTCTTGGGAGCTACTGCAAACAGAGGAGGATGTGCCAGAGCTCTGCCCTGGCTTACCAGAAAATGTGGACCTCGAGCTAGCCCTTCAGAGGGTTCAGAATCAAGGTGAAGGTGGAATTTAAAAAGTTCAAGAGATAATTTCTAGGTAATTAGTCATTTTATTAATGACAGTGGTACTCTCAAATGCCATAGATCCCCATGGCAGCAGGCTAGAGGCTTATACAGCCTTAGAAAAGTGGGTGTTCTTGGGGCAGTTAGGTGTCACAGTGGATATAGCACCAGCCCTGGACTCAGGAGGACTTCAGTTCAAATCCAACCTCAGACACAAAACATTCACTAGCTGTGTGACCCTGGGCAAGTCACTTAACCCCATTGCCTAGCCAAAACAAAAACAAACAAAGAAAAGTGGGTATTCTAGAGGACGGTAGTCAACTCTGATTGGTTAATAAGTAATGAGAAAATGAATATTGCAATGAGAGTCTCGACCTATTCTGATGAACTTGGATTAGGTCATTTACTTCTACACTACCCTCAACCTTCAGCAATTTAAACAAAGAATCTATATCCCCCACCCAAGCCTGAAAAAAAAGACAAAGGGCTATGAGTTTCACCTTAGATTAGAAGTCAGATCTAGCTGGGTAGAGTAACAATGCCCAGAATGAGGAGAATGTTAATCCTATCTTCCATCAGCCCAGTCCTTGAGAGATTGGACAAGGAAATAGGACAAGGGAAAAAAGCTTGGGTCTCCCCAATTTTAGTAATTGGCTATTAATATGAGAGAAATAATCATTTATCTCAGTGAAGGTGAAAAGCCTGTTTGCCAGTTCTACAAAGTGCTACATGTTTTAATATTTTAAACATACCACTCCATATAAAATATATTAGAAATTATGCATTATTTTATCATACTTTAAGTATTTACCAGTGCATATTTAAGAGTCTTTTGAGGTCTACCTTTTGTGGTAGAGGAAATAGATCATCTTATACCCTATCTACTTTGTACACTGAATACTTTCCTAGATTAAATGAGATCATATCTGTAAAGCACTTCACCAGCCTTAAAATGCTATATAAATACCAGCTATTATTATGAGTATTATTATTAGAAGGGAAAACCCCAGTTACTGGATGCCTTAAAATAGAGAGAATGCAGCTGTTGGTGTCTCGGGGAATGGAAGGGAAAAGAGGCACCCATAAATCAATCAGAACCCTGAGGAACATATATAATCTCTAACCATACTATAATTGTATCCCCATAAGTGCAGTGCCAGGCACATAGTAAACATTTAATAGATGCTTGTTGGTTGATTGATTGATAAAATGCTTACATTCTAATGAGGGAGAAGAAATGAGTCACTTCAGAACCTTAATGTAGTATAGCAAAGAACTGGAAAATATAAACATATCCATTAATTGGAGAATAACAAACAAGGTATGGCATGTGAATATAATGTATAGTATTGCTCTGTAAGAAACAACAAAAAGATATATTAAGAGAAACATGGGGAGATTTGCACAGAATGTCATAGAATGAAATGAGCAAAGCCAAAATAACAATTTATATATGAAATGTATACACGACTACAACATTGTAGGAGATAGTGTGGCATGGTAGATAGAGAAAGGCCTCCCTCAGAGCCTGGAAGATCTGGATTAAAATCCTACCTCTAACATATACTAACTTTGTGATCCTGGGCAAGTCCCTTAATCTCTCAGTGCTTTAGGTAAATCTCTAAATCTGTAAATTGCATAGAAGGTTCCAATCAGCACTGGTACAAGTTTCCTCAGTGAGAGTTCTCCACACTCATGAAATCATAGGTCCTGTCAATCCCAACTCTATCTCTTCAATATTGTAAAGATAATCTATTTTGAAAGCCTTAAGAACCCTTATCAATGTGGTAAACAATCAGAGCTGCAGAGAACTCAATATAAAATATGCCATCTACCTCCTGACACAGAGAGAGTAAAGTCAACATGCTGAATGAGATACACATTTTTCAGATGTGGCCAACGAGTAAATATGTTTTGCTTGACTGTATCTGACACAAGAGTGGAGGTTTTTTGTTTTTTGAGTTTTTTTTTTAATTTTGGGAGAGAATTTATGTAGGAGAGAATGAGGGGTGATTATGACATAAAAAATAAAAGGAAAGAAAAGAAAATCATTGAAGCTTTTAAAAAACACATAGAAGAAAATTGTAGAAAGTTCAGAGGGGCTTCCAAGAATAACAAGCAGGACAGCCTTGAAATCAAAATGTTTAGTTTTCATATACCTTAAACAAAGCATGCTATTTATGGTTTTGTATGAAACATTGTTTTCTGTTCTTTGTATACGCACACATTCCTGTTAATTAGTGTTTGTCAAATTCAAAGCAACAACAACAAAAAAAGTATTTAAAAAAACTTGGAGTTGAAAAGTCACAAAGTTTAGATTTTATGTAAGCATTTATTAATAATTAACTATGATATAAATAATTAAAATAATGAATAAATCCTGAAGTTATATGGAAAAGGAGTCATTGTGTCTTCTTGAGCATTAATGTGATGCAGTAAGGAATCCTGTGAATTAGTCACATTATTTGAATTGGCACTGCATATTTCCATTGCATTCCATATTTACATAATTCTACTAAGTATTACATTTTACATATTTATAACTTTGAATACTATGGACTCAAATACAAGTAATCTCTTTACCAGTTTCACTAGTTGAGACCTAGTTGTATGATGTAAAAACAAACTAAACTGAAATTGGTAGCCTAGAAGTTAATGTGATGAAAAGTGAAGAAACCAGGTAAGCTATTGCGATAATCTAGGAGTGAGGAAGTCAGGATGTGCAAAAGGAAATAACTGACTGGAAAGAGGGTGGCAAAGCAGAGCCAGAGTGTAGATTTCAGTCATCCAAATATAAATCCTAAGTGCATCTTCATGGTCTCCACCTCTTTTGAATTCAATTCAGTTCCACTCAACAAATATCTACTATGGGGCTAGGTTTTGAATTAGGTGCTGAATAGACAAAGAGAAAAAGAATCCTTGCCCTGAAGGAGTTTTTATTCTACTGAGGGATATAATAAGTAAGCAAGTAGATAAATACAAAGTATATGCAAATACATAAACATAAAGTGATACAGATAATACAGATACAAACAATAAATTTTTAAATGGAGTGAGAGATTCCAGGAAAGAGCTCAGGATTGTACCAGATAGTAAGTCTAACCTGTGCAAAGGACCTCCTGAACTTTCCTGCTCCTCTCCTCCCTGTTTTCCACCACTGTTTTGGTAGAGACAGCTTTTAATGCTATTGTATCCTGGACTCCCTGTTATTTCTCAACAATCCCAAGTCAAATGTAGTGCATTTATAAGCTGAAAGATTTTTTTAAACTTATATTCAGCATGATGAATCTAACTTCTAAGGTGAAAAAAAGGAACTGAGCTTCATTTTCTTGATCAATATTTGTAAAGCTCCAAGCTGGCAAGTTCTCCTGCAGATGTGTGGGACAAAGTAGAATTCATTATATTTTTTTTCCAGGCCGTGTGGGGTTAAAATTGTTACAGAAAGTAGTCAAGTCAGAAGACATAATGAACTGGAAATCATGCGGAGAAAGAAATCCAGTTCAGCAATTTTCAGTCCTTTAAAAAACGAGGAGACCTTCTGAAAGGGTGTGGGCCCAAGCCCAGATCTTCACCCCTTGCCCCAAAGGGAATCTTCTCCCATTTGTCTACATGCCCCAGCTCCTCATCTCCCTTTGAAAGCCTTAGCCCTACCTTTTGATCTTAGTCAGATGCCTTCACTGCCCCTTGTCCTAAAAAGAATCTGACTCCTGTTTGTCTACAATGCCAGAAAACCCTTAAACTTTTAGGTTTCTTATTGACTCTCCTTATCTCCCTTTGAATGCCCTAGCCCCACCTTTTGACCTTATTCAGATGCCTTTCAAACTTCTACCTTCCAGTTCCCTTCATTATCTATTCCCATTGTCTATTCAATCTCTCAGACCTTCCAATCGGAATTCTTACCTAGACCCTTTTCCCAGCCCCCTCCTCTGGCCACCCAAAGTTACTTTAGTGTATGAAAATCCACCCTGGCCCCCATTCAGATGCTGAGAATCTCTCATGCCCCAAAGCTTTTCTCATGCCTGCTCATCCTTACAGGGGTCACCTGGCCTACATGTTTTATCTCTAATAAACTTTTTCTCTGGTTGGAAGAAGATTTGAGTTGAATTCATTCTGGCAGGGCCTGGCATTGCAATCTCAGGGGTTCCCAGCAGCACCCCAAACCTCTAGACCTCTTCACTTCCATGATTTCTCCTGACCTTGCAGGGATCCTACAAACTTTGGAAACTCACAAGCTAGCTGTGCAATTATGTATTTAGTACTTTTATTAAGATTTAAGCCATTTTTGATAGGCAACAACCAAAATTTATAAAGATCAAATATAGTAAAGAAAAACGAACTTGCCAATGTCTTAAGGATCCAATTATATTAAATTTTTTCACTTAGAGTGTTCTAAAAACCCTTTAATATAGCACTGTTTTTGACATACACGTGGATGGTTCATTCATTTACTTGAAATTAATAACTGTGAGCTTTCCCCAGTTACAACTTGCAAGCCAGTACTCACTGTCAATGAGATGAAGTATGGTAATATTTAGATTGGGGTGGGAGGAGGTCATGTTGTGCATTTGGATTTGGAAATGAGCAGACAGACACACAAAATCAGAATTCAGTCACCTAATGATAGTGGATGTAGGGGAGATATGTATGTGAATACTTGGAAGTGGTAAAGGAACAAGCACGCAAAAGATTGGGTCATCTAAAAAAAGGATAGCAAAGATAAGTCAATGGAACAGAACATTATGTCAGTCTAATGCTCTCCTGCTGCCAGATAAATGTCAAGGAAAACAGTGATGGTATTTATCTCATCTCAATATTTATTTTTAAAGCTAGGACCCATTATCTTGTGGTAAGTCTCCTCTAATAGATTTATTTCACTTTGTCAAGTGATTAGAAATAAATAAAATGAGGCCATAAATTTGATTGTAGCTTTTTCTGGATTCTAACAAGGTGATAATATCCCTACTAAATGAGGAGGTTGATGGTGTTGCTAGCCAAGGGAGGAGGGGGCAATGAATAGGTATACATGTTTTTCTAAAATGACCAGAAAAACTGTGTAAGAGCCCTAGCTTTGTCACACAATAAAAGAATTCACTCAAGAAAGGCTTTCTTTTTCTAGAAATCTAAGAAATCCACATATCCTTTCATTCTTATTCTAAAATTTCTGCTTCTATAATTTTGAAAAATAGATATTTTAAATTCATAAAATTCCCACACTGGAAGTACCTTAAGGGTCATCAAATGTAATCTTACTCTCAAAGTAAAAATCCCTTCTGTCTCCTTGACCAGTGGTCATCCAACCTCTGCTGGAAGACTTCCAATGAGGGGAAGCCTGTGCAAGTCATCTAATTCCACTTAAGGAGGGCCCTGCTTTTTAAAGTTAATTCCTAATTTAGGAACAAAATCTGTTCCCCCTTTGCTTATACCAATGGATGTTAGCTCTTCCCCTCGAAACTATAAAGAATAAGTTTATGGAAAGTGAGGGGGTGCCCATCAATTAGGGAATGGATGAACAAACAGTGGTGTGGAATATTATTGTGGTGTAAGAAATGATGAAAGAGATGGTTTCTGAGAAACCTGAGAAGACTTGTTTGAACTGAAGCACAGTATAGTGAGCAGAACGAGAACGATTTGCATAATAGCAATAATATTGTGAAGATGAACAACTTTGAAAGACTTTTATTAACCCTAATCAAAACAACGACTGGCCATTATCCAAGAGAAGTCATGATGACACATGCTACCTATCTCCTGATAGAGGTGATAAATGCAGATTGAGACATAATTTTTTTTTGCATATGGCCAATATTGAGATTTATTTTGCTTCACTATATGTATGTGCCACAAAAGTTTTGTTTTTAATTTCTCGTTTTATGGGGGGATTGGGGAGTGGATGGGGGAAGGAGGGAGATGAGGCAAATTTTTGCTAACTGAACAAAATTTAATTTAATTTTAAAAAGAATAAATTTATTGCCTTTCCCACACATATGAAGGCAGTTATTGGACCAACCTCTAATTCATCTCTTCACCAAGCTACACATGTATAGTTTATTCAACTCTTCTTCATACATAGTGATCTTCAGATGCTTCTCCATCTTAGCCATTCTTTAAGACATCTGTTTCTGGTATAGTTCAGTTTGTCAACACCCCAATTAAGATATAGGTAGTGCCCCATTTAAACTGAGCACAATATTTCCTGAGTCAGCCTGGTAAGATCTGATTCTTTTTCCCTGGGTGGATTGATTGACAGAAGTAACAAGTGGTAGACATACCAACATTAAAAAAAGAGTGATTGATGGATGCAAAGAATTGTATCAAGTCAAGTATGAATCTTTATCTGCCTTCTTTGTACTTGGTTATTCATAAGTGTATAAGATTTGCTTACCCTAAATGAACATATTTGTAAAATGCTCCTGAAAAGTTTGTTTTCTCCAAGCATACAAAGCATAAACTACCACAATGACACCTCAGGTACGAGACTGGAGCCAAATGTAATGCTGGGAAACAAGGTAAAAGAAACAGTTAACAGAAAGAGATTTGATTAGCCACAACAAAGGAAGGAGCAGAGAAAGGATACTCAGCAAGGACACAGCCTTGACATAGTTGAGTACAGCTTCCCTCCTCTGGGTTGCTGGTGATAATCCACTTTGTCAAGTTTGAGAAACCAATTGAAGTTCCTTTTGTTCTGTCTTGTGTTTAGGCAACCAGGGAGCTACTTCAAAGGCCTGAGCTTTCAGTCCTCTGAACTGATTAAATCCCAAAGATGGTTTCAAAACCTTAAGAACTAACCTAACCTACATGGTAGAGAACTATGGTAGTCTTCCTACTATCCTACCCTTCATGGTACCACAACCCTGATAGGTATTCCTTTTACCATAGCCTTCAGAGGTCCATCTCATGGACCATACATTGAGCTGAACTGAGCTCCCCTAGCCACTTCCAATGACATATATGACTCATTGCTGAAGAACTGGTACTTTGGCATGACAAAGAAATCCTTATTGGTGCCTTGGTTTCTGAGCCAATGAGTATAGGAACAGTAGCTTACTTAGTAGGTTTAAAATGAGAAACAATTTGCAATATCACCCTCTTCTTCCTCTTTTCTAAATGTGTGGTTTGGAACTCTCCTTTGAACTTCCCATGAGAGAGAAGGAAGAGAATTTCTTTCCTTTCTCCTACTTTCCATCTTGCCCCCCGCCCCATTCCCTAGCAACAACCAACGGCAGCAAGAACACGCTGGCCTGAATGATTCTGAGACTAGACCTCAAATCTTTAGCCAGAGCAGATCAACAGGGCATCTCCTGATCCTCACTACCCTCTTCCATTAGAATAATGAAGAGAGGGGGGCAGAACCAAGATGACACAGTGAAAGCAACAACTTGCTTGAGCTGTCTCCCAAATCCCTCCAAACACCTATAAAAATGGCTCTAAACAAATTTTAAAGCAACAGAACCCACAAAAAGAAAGAGTGAAACAAATTTCCAGCCCAAGACAACCTGGATGATTGATCAGAAAGGTATATTGCGCCGGGCTGGGAGCGCAGCGTAGCTTGGCTAGGGTGTGCAGGCCGCAGTGAACCTGAAGCAGGCCTCAGAGGACTGAATCGCGGGTAGCTGTGGGGGTTTCCAGACTCCTCAATCCAGGAATGCCAAAGACAACTTAGAAGGTTGTAGAGGGCCAGCTGTAAGGGTCCTACCCGGGTTTAAGATCCAGGACAAAGCTTGACCTTTGCCCAGGCTTAATCCTCTCTCCAAATCTCCCCCTACAAGGGAGGTTCCAGAGACATGCCCCTCATTCTCTGAACCTTAGATTTACATATCACCCCTCTATGCAAGTGACACCTAGGCACCAGGGAAAAGTCTTGGAGTTTTACATCCCAATCTACGGCCTCTGATTACAAGAAAATAGGTATCCGTCACTTATCAGCAGATGTTCAGGGAGTATCTCACTGGGAGAACTCTTTTGTAGCTAGGCTAAGATTTTCTATATATAACCCGTACCCTCAGATGAATAAACTGAGTCAGTCCTTACTGCTCCACCTGGCCCACATCTCACATTTACTTCCTGCTTTCCGCTTCCATGTGCTATCTGATTGCTGGCAACAGAAGGTCAGTGGGAAAAGTCTGTTTCTGTGGTGCTGAGAGAGGAAGGCAGGGTCTCAGATCCAGTTCCCCAAGAACACAGCCCTGGGGTGGGCAGCTGCTTCCCAAGCTTCCGGCCCACAGACTGAGGGGGAATCGAGTGGCTGATCAGAGGGAGATTGCAGGGATCTCTCTGCTGAGGCAGGAATCTCTTGCTTTGCCCATGTTTGGATCTAGGTCACAGTTCTGGGTGGCAGTGCTGGGATGAGGAGGAGTGCTGGCACGGTGGAGCTTGTAGTGGTGGTGGACAGGAAACCTTCTTCACAGTTCCAGGACAGAAAGGAGTGCTTGTGGTCACTAATAGACCGTAGCACAGGATAAGAAAGGAGTAAACACCTCGCCCCTTATCATACCACCTTGGAAGAACTGAAAATTTACAGGTCCCTAGAAGTATCTCTGAAAACAGCTATATAAACCCCTGAAACTTGGGACAGTACATTCTCCACATTGGAAGCAGACTCTTACCTTAACAAAGAGTTTAAAACTCAAGTAATTGGCCGGGATCATGAGCAAGCAGCGCAAAAAGAGTCAGACCATAGAATCTTACTTTGGTGACAAAGAAGATCAAAATACACAACCAGAAGAAGACAACAAAGTCAAAGCTGCCACATCCAAAGCCTCCAAGAAAAATATGAATCAGTCCCAGGCCTTGGAAGAGCTCAAAAGGGATTTTGAGAAGCAAGTAAAGAAGTAGAGGAAAAACTGGGAAGAGAAATGAGAGTGATGCAAGAAAATCATGAAAAACAAGTCAACAGCTTGCTAAAGGAGACCCAAAAAAATACTGAAGAAAATAACCCTTAAAAAATAGCCTAACCAAATGGCAAAAGAAGTCCAAAAAGCCAATGAGGAGAAGAATGCCCTAAAAAGAAAAATTGGCCAAATGGAAAAGGAAGTCCAAAAGATTACTGAAGAAAATACTTCCTTAAAAATTAGAATAGAGCAATTGGAGGCTAGTGACTTTATGAGAAATCAAGACACTGTAAAACAAATCCAAAAGAATGAAAAATAGAAGAGAATGTGAAATATCTCATTGGAAAAACAACTGACCTGGAAAATAGATCCAGGAGAGAGAATTTAAAAATTATTGGACTATCTGAAAGCCATGATCAAAAAAAGAGCCTAGACATCATCTTTCAAGAAATTATCAAGGAAAACTGCCCTGTATAGTAGAACCAGAGGGCAAAGAAATTGAAAGAATCCTGATCTCCTCCTGAAAGAGATCCCCAAAGGAAAACTCCTAGGAATATTGTAGCCAAATTCCAGAGTTCCCAGGTCAAGGAGAAAATATTGCAAGCTGCCAGAAAAAACAATTCAAGTATGGTGGAAACACAATCAGGATAACACAAGATTTAGCAGCTTCTACATTAAAGGACCACAGGGCATGGAATATAATATTTTGGAGGGCAAGAATCACCTACCCAGCAAAACTGAGTATAATCCTTCAGGGGATAAAATGGTCATTCAGTGAAATAGGGGAATTTCAAGCGTTCTTGATGAAAAGGCCAGAGCTGAATAGAAAATTTGACTTTCAAATACAAGACTCAAGTGGAACATGAAGAGGTAAACAGGAAAGAGAAATCATAAGAGACTTATTAAGACTGAACTGTTTACATTCCTGCATGGAAAGATGATATTTAT
Source organism: Phascolarctos cinereus (assembly GCF_003287225.1). Taxonomy (NCBI): domain Eukaryota; kingdom Metazoa; phylum Chordata; class Mammalia; order Diprotodontia; family Phascolarctidae; genus Phascolarctos; species Phascolarctos cinereus. The sequence goes on from NW_027556098.1 coordinate 65,064,786, forward strand.
AACTCATGAGACCTTTGTCCATATTAGGGTAGTGGGAAGGGAAAAATTATATGCATGTATGTATGTATGTATAGATAGATAGATAGATAGATAGATAGATAGATAGATAGATAGAGGCACAGGGTGAGCTGACAATGAAGGGGTGATATCTGGAGAATAAAATTAAGGGGTGAGAGAGGATTATACTAGGGAAAGAGAAAGGGAGATTTAGAATTGGGCAAATTTTCTCACAAAAAAAAAAACAGAAAAGAAAATGCTCTTACAGTGGAGGGGAAATGGGGGAAGGTGAGAGGGAATGAGTGAATCTTATTCTCATAGGATTTGGCTTATGGAGGAAATAACATACACATTCAATTGGATAAGGAAATCTGTCTTACCCTATGGGAAAATAGGGGGAGAAGGGGACAAGAGAGCAGGGGGAGATCGGGAAAGGGAATAATCAGAAGCAAATACTTCTGAGGAAGGACAGGGTCAAAAGAAAGAATAGAATAAATGGGAGGGCAAGATAGGGTTAAGAGAAATAGAGTTAGTTTTTCACAACAGATCTACTATGGAAGTGTTTTGCATAACTGCACATGTGTAACCTATGTTGAGTTGCTTGCTTTTTCAATGAGGATGGTTGGGGAGGGAGGAAGAGAGAAGAACTGAAACCTAAAGTTTTAAAAACATACATTTAAAAAAAGTTTTCACATGCAACTGGGAAATAAGAAATACAGGAAATGGGGTACAGAAGTCTGTCCTGCCCTACAGGAAAATAGAAAGGGAAGGGGATAAGAAAAGGGGGGAAGAGATAGAAGAGAGGACAGAATAGGGGAAGGGATCTTCAGAATGAATGCCATCTTGGGGTGGGGGGACAGGTGAGATGGGGTGAAAATTTGGAGCTCAAAATCTTGTGGAAGTAAATATTGAAAACTGAAAATAAATAAATTTATATTAAAAAAATGAAATAGTCCCTGCACTCAAGGGACTATTTCTTTGATTGGTGTGGAATAATATGTACATGTATATATGAATAAAAAGAAATGGGGCTGAGGAAAAAAAAAGAATAATGAAGAGAAATAGCTTTTAGGTCTCCATGAGAACTAGATGGTTTAGAGTACCACTCTACTTCAGACTTCAAGGGAGGGTTGGAGGGGATCTTTATCTCTCCTCTCTTCCCTCCTAGAAGCCTTGGAGGCTATCCCATGTAATAAAAAGCACCTCTTATTAGGGCTAAAACTCAATTCAAGGATGTTAGAGCTCTCAGATTTGGACCCAGCCATCAGTCACAGGGACCATCTTATGTGAGTCCTTGAAGATGATTGACAGGACTTCTTTGATCACATCTACAAGTTCTTTTGGTACGCAAGAGTGGAATTTTCTTGGGCTTAGAGCAGGGGTTCTTTTTTGTGTCATGGAACCTTTTGGCAACCTGGTGAAGCCAATGGATCTCTCAAAATAATGTTTTTAAATTCATAATTGAAAAAAATGTTAAATTTCAGTTAGAGATTAGTGAAAATTAACATGTGATTTTTTTTCTCATCTAAATTCACAAATCTCCTAAAATCCATCCACAGCCTGGGGGCAGGTGGACCTCAGATGAAGAACCCTTGGCTTAGGAATTTGAACTCTGGGCCACTAGGTGCTGTCTTTTTTGCCTTGAGCTTCTATATCATCTTATCCATGCTTCTTCTATCCTTTCCAGCTTGAAGATCATTCTTGATATAAAAAACAGAAGTAAAACAGGAATTGAATGTCTGCTTTTGCCCTTTAATATTTCTTAATACTATACTATAGGAAGGTAAAGCATGTATTAAACTCTTCTTATGTGCCAAACACTGTATTAAGTGCTGAGGATACAAAAATGAGCAAGAAGATAGCCTCTGCTCTCAAGGAGCTTATAGTCTAGTGGGGGAAGACAATACATAAGGGGGGGGAAGGAAAGAAAAGAAAGGATGCATGTAGTAACATGCTGTGGAAATTATCAGGAAGTGACTTGAAAGCCTGATTTTAGGAGAAGGAAGATGAAAGCTTACCTATCAGAGCAGAATGCCCCAGGAACAATGTCCCCAAGCACTAGGCTATTCCATCTTTGGTTTCCTTGCTCTAAGCAAAACTTTGAAAGCCTTTTCTGTTCTCTGCATGTTTTACAAACTAGTTCTGGCTTTTAGTCTTTATGCTGTTATCAATCTGTGCAAATCTCATATCTGGTTCTCTCTACCCACACACACACACACACACAAACGTGCACACATGTTACCTTCCATCATTCCTATGTGCTCTTTTGGCTAATTGTTAATTTTCCCATGCTGCTTGATGAATTGCTTTAGATGCTTGCATCTTCTCACTTTCATTGAGAATAATTGTAAATTATATCATGGGAACTTCTTTTTTTCCTTAGAAACTTATGAGCATTTCATTTTTGAGAATCTCACCATGGATGGGATCATATTATCTTTTTAAAAATTTTATGAAATCTACTTTCATAAAATCTAGGATTCTGCTCAGAGTTCCCTTCTTTTGCTATTACAAAATCTAAGATGACAAGGTTATTTATTCCCAAGGTTGCTGTCACTTCCACATCCCAACCAACTTTTCCATTTTGGTCCAAATTATTTCAGGGTATCTTAGCCTCATTACTTCCTCTGCCTTCTGAGAGATGAGGCTGTAAAGAAGACAGTTTAAGAATTTATCTTATGCTTTGCTTTTATCAAAATGAGACTCCTGGCTGAGATCCAGATAGCTGAAGGACCCTATCACTACTGATTTTGTCTTTGTGCCAGTTTTATAGTCCTTGTGAGCTACTTTGAAGGTCTCATGATTACAAACATCATGAAGTCACTAACTCTCCAAGCTGGACCTTTATATCCTCTTGTACTTGGGGGATGGGGATGGGGGAAAACACTGATATGAATTCTAGTTTCAATTCTTCCAACTAGCTATTTGACTTTGGGAAAGGCATTTTATCTCTGTCTGTGGTTTCTGTGTTTAAAATGAATAATATTACCTATCTTACGTGCTTCACAGGTTGTAATGGGCTTAAATTTCTGATAAGAGATACCAAAGGAAAAAAGGGCCACTAGGTGATATAGTAAAGTGCTGGGCCTGCAGTCAGGAGCTCATGTTCCTGGTTCAAATCTGGCCTCAGATATTTACTAGCTGTGTGACCCTGAGCAAGTCACTTAACCCTGTTTGCTTCAGTTCCTTACAGATAAAATGAGCTGCCCTACAGGAAATGGCAAACCACTCCACTATCTTTGCCAAAAAAACCCCAAATGGGCTCATGAAGAGTTGGACATGACTGAAACAACCGAACAATAACAACAACAAAGGAAAAAAGCAGCATGTTATAAGGCAATGGTTCTCAAAGTGTGGTCTGAGAATCTCTGGGATCCCTGACATCCTTTCAGGGATTTATGAGGTCAAAATTATTTTCATAATATTATCAAGACATTATTTGAGTATTAAAATACTCATTTTTTCCAGCTATCTCTCTGTGTTAAGCTGGATTTTCTTCACACATTTCAACCAAAATAACATATTGTCACACATTGAATGCCATGCAGATATGAGGATCCAACCATCTTCAAGTAAGCTAGATATTAAAAAGATTTAGAAAAATATGTAAAGTAATGCTACTCTTCTCGCTATTTTTTTGTTTTGTAAATTAGTTATTTTCATAAAAATGTTATTTTTGTTAATACAGTAACAGGTTTATTATTGTTATTTTAATGACTTAAATATTTTTTAAATTATCCATTTAAAAGTTTAATATGATAAATATCAAGATATACTAATAAATCAATAAATATCAATATAACCCACATAAAAATTCTTTGGGGTCCTCAATAATTTTAAGAGTATAAAGAAGTCTACAGACTAAAAAGTTTGAGAACTGCTGGTTTAGGAGACAGAAAGCCAGACCTGCTATCAGGAAGATCTGAGTTCTCAAGTCTCACGTCTGATACACACTGAACCTGGGCAAGTCTCTGATACTAGAAGTTACAGAGAAGCTGCTGATCTGAATAGAGAGGTGAAGCCTTCAGGAGCATCGAGGTGGTGCAGTGGATAGAGCATTGGCCCTAGAGTCAGGAGGATCTAAGTTCAAATCCAGCCTCAGACATATAACACTCACTAGCTGTGTGACTCTGGACAAGTCACTTAACCCCAATTGCCTCACAAAAAAGAGAGAGAGAGAGAGGTGAAGGTTTTTCAATAGGAATTCCTTAAGCCAGTGGAATTACAGGTCCAGACAACACATGCAGTATGTCTTTAAAGTCTTAGGGCAGTTTTAAGATTTAATAGTTTTAAACTGCACTAAAACTTACAGGACATTCATTGTATGCATATGCTCACATATATATATATGTATATATATATATATGTATATATATATACACACATATATACATATATATACACATATATATACATACATATATATACATACATATATGTATATATATATATGTATATATATATGTATATATATATATATATGTACATTTGTGGATACATAAATAAATATGTCAAAGAACTTCAAAAAAGTAAATGTTAAACAAGGCCATAATAAGGGACCAATAATTCCTGTCCAAGAGACCAGACATTCTTTTAAATGATAAAAGTCATTAAAAATATCACTTATTGATAGCTGCCCCACTTAGAAACATCCCAGAAATCTCTGCAGAATTAAGCAAACATCTATTGGTCTGGCAGAAGAATTAAGGAAAATGCAAGTACTCAAGACCATCAAAGGCATGCCAGCTATCACCTTGGCACCTAAATGCACTCTGTCTTGGCTTTTAATGGACTTGTTCTCTCAAGATTTGATATCACTTCAGAAGTTAGTGCTTCTAGATACTTGCTCCATTGCCAGTATACCTCTATCTCAACAAACTGTGTTCACAGTTTATTTTTCCTTTAGTGAAGGAAAGGAATTGTAAGTTTCTAAGGAGTGAAAACTCTGTCTGCATCTGCAGTATAAAAATTATTAAAGACAAAATTAAAGAGAAGCTGCTGAGTAGGATAAATATTCATATCAGATATCACTAATAAAAGTCTGACATCCAAAATGTGTAAGAACTGACATAAATATATGACTCCAACAGCCATTCTCCAGTAGAAGAGTGGTCAACAGCTATGCATGGTTTTCAGTAAAATTGGAACTGTAAGCGACCATCATCTCAGGCATCCAACGTAAAATCTATATTTCATCTTCCGCTCCTTAATAGGACTCGGCACAATATATTTAATCCATTGCTTAGTTGTCTCTACCTTCACAACATCTCTCGTTTACACCCCTCTCCTTTGACACTGCCACTGCCCTGGTCCAGGCCCTCATCACCTCATACCTGGACTATCTCAATAACCTTCTGGTTGGTCTCCCTGCCTCAAGTCTCTCCACATTCTAGTACATCCTCTATTTAGCTGCTAAAGTGATCTTTCCGAAGCTCAGGTGTAACCCTGTCAGTTTCCTACTCATTGAACTTTATGCCCAAAATCAAATATAAAATCTTCTGTTTCACTTTCAAAACCCTTCATCACTAGCCTGTTCCTAACTTCCCAGTCTCCTATTTACTTTACTTCCCTCTACATACTCGACAATCTAATAACACTGAGCTTCTTGCTGTTCCTTGTACAAAGCAGGCCATTTCCCCACTCCATGCCCTTCTGTCTTCATCTCCCTCATCTGGCTTCCCTGATTTCCTTTAGTACTCAACTGAAATTTCATTTTCTGCAGCAGGCTTTTCCTGGTGCCATGGCTGCTAATACCTTCCTCTGAGATTATCTCCAAAGACCCTTTATATATCTTGTATGCATATGGATGTTTACAGTTGTCTCCCCCATTAGAATATGAGTGACTCGAAAGCAATGACTACATCCCCAGTGCTTCACACAATGTCTGGTATAAAATGAGCTTACATGTAAATTCTTGTTAACTGAGTACAACTCTACTTGATTGTGTCCCATTCAGCACTGTCTTGTAATAGGCAGAAGCATGGCTCCTTTCCCAGCCTCCTTCTTGCCCCTGTCCAGCATGCCAAAATAGAGTAGTAGAGTACTCTGAGAGTATTCATAGTACTCATAAAATAATACATCAAATGAATATAGTTTTGATGTGATGCTGAAGTATGAAAATGCATACCAAAGTACTTCAGAATACCCAACTAGAACTGGCCAATTAGACAACACATCTCCTTCCTTCCTTTCCTTCTTTCCTTCCTTCTTTCCTTCTTCTTTCTTTCTTTTTTCTTTCTTTCTTTCTTTCTCTCTCTCTCTCTTTCTTTCTCTCCTTCCTTCCTTCCTTCCTTCCTTCCTTCCTTCCTTCCTTCCTTCCTTCCTTTCTTTCTTCTTTCTTTCTTTCTTTCTTTCTTTCTTTCTTTCTTTCTTTCTTTCTTTCTTTCTTTCTTTCTTTCTTTCTTTCTTTCTTTCTTCTTTCCCTTTCCTTCCCTCTTTCCACATAAAGGTATCATATCCTTACCTGCAGGTGCTTTTCCCCACAGGAATATAAATTTTGATTGCTGAAACCTCACAAGATATCTTGGGATTTACAGGCTAGCTTTCTTTCTTAAGGATAATGTCTTAAATCCAAATCACTCTGCTCTTATTGATTAGCCAATGCCCCACTTGGTCATTGCTTGGGCCCTGATTGGCTCAGAGTAAATGTAAATAGCAATTATTTCTGTTTTGGCCAGAAACCCTGAGGATCTTTCTCTCTCAGATTGATTTTTTTGACTAGGTATAAGAGGCCATTCTCTGCCTTATTTCTTACCTACCCTTAATCACTAAATGGGTATTGCCTCAGTCAAAACTGAGACCTGTTAAAGACCTTAGCTTAAAAGACCAAGGTCTTCCACTGCATCCAGGGCCATCTCTACTCATCCTGATCTATATCTTGCCACTGGACCCAGATGGCTCTGGAGGAGAAAGTGAGGCTGGTGACTTTTCACAGCCCTCCCTCACTTAAATCCAATCAACTTGCATGTCATGGCATCACTTCCCTGATGCCATCCATGGTCCTCTTCAAGAATGAATGACAAACAACAACAATCCAATACTAAAAAGGACCGTATAAAAGTCACTGCCTTCCTCTGTACCCCTCCCCTCACCCAATTTGGCAGTGAGGGATGGAGCATCTCCAATTCTGTTACAAACACTTATTAAGTGCCTACTATATTCATGTGCTACAGAATGGGGGGGGGAGCACCATCTCTACACTCAAGGAGTTGATAGTCTCCAAGAAATTGATAAAAAAAAAGGGATATGACATATACATAAATAAATGTGATACAAGATAAAAGCACAAAGGAAAGACCTTAACTAAAGGCTCTAGAAAAATCTGAGAAGGGAGAGATCATTTTTAGCTGCATATGTCATTTCATCAATTGGATCCTTCTTTCACTATCCCAGATGACAATCTTTCTGTACTTCAAATAGACAGTTTTTGTGAATTGCTAAGGCCAAAAACTTATTACCTGGTGGCCAAACATTGGATGTTGAATTTTTCCAAACTTAGTTATAACCTAATCTTTGGAGAATAGACAGACAGTCTTTCTGGGGTATGCTCAAAGGCAGTCTATCTTGGTAGGCTCCACTGGTGTGGCTTTGAAGAGCCCAGAGTCTTCTCCCTACCATGATGGGGCATCAAAGTAGAATATTAGTGCCGCAAATTTTTTCCTTAATCCTACAATTTAAAGAATTTATCATATCATTAACACATGAGTGTTATTTTCAGAATTGTGAATCCTTCTTATAGCCACTAAGTGATAAATTCTTTGGTCATGATGACTCATGAAATAATTCATCTTTAGAAATTAAATATACTGTGCATAGTAGATTTGTAGTTGAGGACAAGATTGAGGACAAGAGAGATGAAATAACTCACACAAGATCATACAGGTAGTAAATAGTAAAGTATAGAAAGATGGATATATAGACAGACAGGCAGACAGAAGACAGGCAGATAGGGAGATAGATGTGCTGGTAAATGTGTAACTATTGGTTCTCTAAACATATATATATATATATGTATATATATACATATGATAAATTTTAAATTTAATCTGCTTTATTAATGTTGTTTTTCATTATTTTCTTAAGTCTAGACAATAAGTACAATAATAATTTGTAGCATTTGCTAATTTTAGAAGTATAAATGTTCATATTGAAAATTTTACAATTGGCTCGCAGAAGCCAGTTCCAGTTGGCTCCAGCACAGCCTTATATGGATAAATAGATATATAGATAGATATATACATATTCACACATGTTTAATTATATTTTTATGATATATTCACTGATATTACAGATAATAATAAAATTATTACAAATACATAAGGAAACATAACCAATGTAAATCACCTAGCATAACAGGAGACCAAAAGAGTCTAGAAAGAAACTTAGCCAGCCAACACTGGGCAGGACACAGTGTGATGAGGGTTGGATTTAGAGGCAGATGAAGTGGACTCAAATCTGAGTTCCACTGCTTAATACCGTATGACTGTAGGCAAGTCACTTAACCTCCTGGGCCTCAGTTTTCTTTCTGTAAAATCAAGTAGGTTGGACTAACTGCACATGAAAGTCCCTTTTCTCTCTTAGTCTATGATTCTGTGATCCTTATCAAATGGAAAGTTATGTCAGATGAGAGCAACACCAGTTTAAGATATAACATCAGGCTATAAAAATCTTACAGAAGAGAATACAAGATAATGAGCATCATCACCTCATAAAACAGCAAGAAGCAATGGGGAAAGAAAATAAGTTTACAGGAAGCTTGGTAAGAGACTCAGTTTAGTCAAATGATCCCTATAGCATTTAAGGAAAATTGAAGGACAACAAATATGGCTAGCACACATAGTGACTAGAGTTCGGGACATGAGGTCAAATCCTGCCTCATTTTGGCTTACTAGCATTTTGGCTGTCATTTAACCTTGGCAAGTCATTTAACCAACTGCCTCAGTCACCTTACCTGTAAAATGGAGATAACACCTACCTACCTCCAAGGGTTGTTTTGAGGATAAAGAGAAAATTGAAAAGTGCTTTGCAAACCTTGTTTAAAATGGAAAAGATCAGTCAAGATCTTTCAGTATTCCTGCAACCATTACAGTGGAGCTACTTCGTTAATGTGACATTTCCTGATTTTCTGTGTCCGGAAAGAGAAATGATGTTAAAAGAAAATTAAAATGGGCAGAGTAGTAGGACTAGATGAATTATGAAAAAAGCAGGTATGTGCTGGAGACAAAATCATGTTGAAGGCATTGAGAGTTTGATCACTTAAGATTATTATAAATGAAAATATTATTTTACTTATGATGCTTATGAAGGGTATATAATAAAAAGATACAACCAATGCATTTGAAATTTATATATGTATTATCATAATCACACATATATGTATACTTATATATGTGTGCTTATGATACATTTATTTAAATTATTGTAAATAACAATAAAATCATTAAAGACAAGTATATACAGAAATGTGCTATTTATATATTTATTTGGTATGCCTTTCTGCACAAAAATCAAGCCACTAACCAAAAATAGAATGAAATTACTTCCCTCTACAGGGATCAGATCTATGATCTTGAGAATTTTAGAATCATGCATTAACCAAGCAAGCTAATCATATTTGTACACAAATTAATAAGTTAGAGGAATGACCTGCTAGGGAAATGATGACTTGGGAGGAGGGAGAGGTAGTAATTTACTAAATGGAACATCATACTTATAGATAAATGGTCCTCCACAAAACGCACATTGTTTCTATGGCAATATCCAATTTGCTTACTAAGGTTTTATGTAGGTCTTTCATGGGGGCAGGGCAACTATTTGGCTTCCTTAACGCCCAAGGCAAAAAACCGGCCAGCCTAGACAGAATTGATATTAGAGAGTTTATGTAAGCCTCAACTACCCTGAGGGCAATGCCTTCTTGACCACAGTTGCCATGGTGACTGTGGAGGAAGAAGGGACTAGTGTTTATCTGACTCAATATTGTTTTTAACTTGATAAATTATATTATTTAAAACTCTTATTATCAGCAAAATTATTTTTTAATTGCATTTTATGGTCCATGAGGGGCTCTTCCGTTCTAACTCCCAAGCCTGAATCACCAGACTGTTTGTTCTAGATTAGACTGAGCCCAGAATAGCAATTAAGAGCACAATTTTGAGAGTATTCGCGTTGAGTTATTAATGGAAATGGGTTTAAAAGGTTTGCATACACTTCTACAAAAACTGGTTTTGCATTGGTTGTGGTCCTCTCCACATCCCCACTCCCATATCTCAAATACTGGCCAGGAAATACTGCCAAGCCCTCCCTCTACCAGAAAACCTGGGATGTATCAGAAATGGTGCTCTCTAAACATCAATATATGAGTCATTATGCTGTTCAAGTAATTCCCAAATGAGATAAGTTTCTCTAGACTGTCAGCCTCATCTCATTTCTAAAAGCAAAGACCTGCAAGGGGGATTCAGTACGGAAATCTCAGAACTCCTTAGAAAGGACACTTGTATTAAATATAGTACTGGCCGCCATAAAGTGTTATGGCCCTGTTATTTTTGTTAGTTGGACAAATGCAATTAGGTTTCAAAGCATACTTAGTGATTCGATATCCTTGGTTACTATGTATTCATAAATAAAGTTGCTAATTTTGTCATTGGGCTTCAAGCCAAAGGGATATATAGAAACTGCTTTAAACCTGACAGTTTCTTAAAATACTTTGGGGAGGGTGATATAAATAACATTAGACAGGAAAGTTGCAATCTATCCTGACATAAGGATGATGAAGAAGGGTGTTGCAGATACACACTTCTCAGTCATGGTCATTATAGCAGCTAAATATAATTAAACATTAATTCCATTTAGTTTGACAACGTGCCAAAGGTGACCTTTTCAAGTTTGTAGAAGACAAGTTGCTGGCTTTCTAACTTCATAAAAATACCCCTGAATACTAAAGCAAACAGAGGGGGAAAACATTTTAGACCACTCCTGGGAATCAATTTCCTCTCTGATATTTCCTTCCAAGGTAGGGAACCTTCAGCCGCAAGGCCACATGTGGCCTTCTAGGTCGTTGGTGTGCGGCCTTTTGACTAAGTGCAGGTTTTACAGAACAAATCCTTTTATTGAGGGGATTTGTTCTGGGAAGTTTAGATTCAGTCAAAGGGCCGAAGTTGAGGACTTACAGGGCCACATGTGGCCTCTAGGCTGCAGGTTCCTCAGCCCTGAGTCTAAGCCCCTGACTTTGGGCAAGTCACTTAACATCGCTTGAACCCAGGTCTTTCCGGCAACAAGACTAGCTCCTTATTGGCCATATCACACTGCCTCTTCCTGATGCACATGTAACACTTTAGAGCTTCCAATGTAATGAACTGGAGAAGGAAATGGCAAACTACTTCAGTATCTTTGCAGAGAAAACCCCCAAATGGGGTCACAAAAAGTCAGGCACAACTTAACAACAACAACAACAACAGTGTTTTATGTACAGTCTCTCATATGAACTTCATGACAACCCTTGAGGTAGGTGCTACAGGTGTATTTTACACATACAAAAACTGGGCTCAGAGAACTTATATGAATTTCTACACAGCTGTTCACTGTGAATGGCTGGATTTGAATTCAGATTTTCCTGAGTCCAGATTCAGTATTCTTTTATGGCATGCTTTCTCTCCCTTGATTGGGAGGCAGCTTGGAGTAATGGATGATTGGCTAGACTGGGAGTCAGGAAGTTTGGGGTTCAAATCCTTCTTTAGATATTTACTAGCTACCCAGGAATACTACTGCTAGGGCTATATCCCAAAGAGATCATACAAATGGGAAAAGGCCCCACCTGTACAAAAATGTTTATAGCAGCTCTTTGTGTGGTGGCAAAAAATTGGAAATCGAGGGGATGCCCATCAGCTGGGGAATGGCTGAACAAATTGTGACATGTGAATGTAATGAAATACGACTGTGCTATAAGAAATGATGAACAGGCAGACTTCAGAAAAACCTGGAAAACTTAAAAGAACTCATACTGAATGAAGTGAGCAGAACCAGGAGAACATTGTACATAGTAACAGCCACAATGTGCTATGACTAACTTTGACAGACTCATCTCCTCTCAGCAATGCGAGGATTCAAGACAACTCCAAAGGACTCATGATGGAAAATGCTGTCCACATCTAGAAAAAGAACCATGTAGTCTGAATGCACATCGAAGTGCATTATTTGATCTCTCTCTTTTTTGTTTGTTTGTTTCTTCTTTCTCATGGTTTCTCTCATTGGTTCTAATTCTTCTTTACAACATGACTAATGCGAAAATAGGTTCAATGTTAATGTAAATAGGAGCCTATATCAGATTGCATGCTATCTTGGGGTGGGGGGGAAGGGAAGGATGGGAAGAAAATTTGGAATTCAAAATCTTACTGAAGTGAATGTTGAAAACTAAAAAAAAATTAATTAATTTTAAAATTTTTTTAACGATATTTACTAGCTGGATGACGTGTTCATTGGCTATGACTTCCTCTTACTACCTATCATTTTTCCAGAATACATTTCATTGATAAATACTTTCCAACACTTCTCCCGATTTGTAATGTGTTGCAGCATCTTCATGTTCACCAGTTGCCCTTCCATTGTTCTCAACATAAATTTTTCTACAGACTATGGTGTCTGATGACTAACAGCCATACAATATCACTGGAAAGAGGCTGGTGACCTTTTTTTTTTTAATGATGAAGCCATTGTAAAAAACAAAACAAAACAAAAACCTCTAAACAATCTCCCAAAGGCAGTTACAGCATGTTTTCTTCTTCATATTTAATCTGATGCCCAGCACAAGATCCATTCACATTGTCTCTCAGGTATGAGCTCTATAGTTGTTCATCTAACTGTGTATCATACTTTGTACAACATGCGTTTTTCATCCACTTGGTGTTACCTGCTTGGATGTTAGGCCAAATTCTTTTGATTGAGTATGAATCTTATTTAGGAGGCTCTGCAGTTTTCTAGGACTTAACACAATCAACATAATATTATCTTCAGTTAGGAGCATATTCAGGCTTTCATCTCCCATAAGGAATCCCTCTAAGTCATTTTTGACTTGGATACTACATCAGGGAGTGGGTAGCATGGATAAATGGGAAAAGATATTTTGCCAAAAAAAAAGAACTTTTAGAACACTGAGAATTCTTTTAAATTCTAGATGGAATGCATAGGTAGAGAAAAAAATTTAAGATGAATTCAGCAAAACTTCACCAATGTATGTTCAAAATTCAGTAAATGCAATTATTTCTGTAAGTCACCACCCAGCGCCATAGTAGGAATGATTGGGAAATTTCTCCAAACCCAAGTTTTCTCTCGCTTTGCTTGTTATCTCCGACAGTATCACTGACTGCAGTCAGCTGCTGAATGCAAACTGACTTGACTAAACATGTATATGTTACCTTCTCTCTCCAAAATGGGATCATGTGACTCTGGCTCAAAAAAATAGTAATTTTCTTTGTAATTGTTATTAATTAGCAACCTGGGCCAAATGAGCCCTAGGATTTATTTGTGATTTGCATCATGAACGACAATGAGTGCCAGATTTGCCAACTGGAAGTCTGAAAGCCTGATGTTTGGGTTACTGAGAGAGAGGGAGAGACAAAGCTAAGGTCCTCCAAAATGTAATTCCATACCTAAAACTAGATCTTAGAAATGACAACTGTTATTTACCCTTTAGAAGAGCAATCTTTTAGATTCTTGTGCAACTTGTAGAATTTATATGGAGTAGATATCTCTTAGGATATGAATTTGGGTCAGAGCCAAGAATGTTTCTCAACCAATTCTTGTTTGTGTTCATTGCTCTTGCAATAAGAAGGCTGTCAGTCTCAAGATGCGACAAACTGATATTCCCGGTACATATCACCATAGACTGCTGATGGAATCAATTGTATTTTGTATAATTTTTCTCTTCACTTACCTGCAAATTACGTTTCAAAAACCAGAAAATGGCAGGTGCATAACTCTGTGCAAGTCAGCTTATAAGTTATTTATCCTACGGTGGAAATGAAGTTAGGCTACTTGTTTGGAATTAATCTAAACGAAGGACACATAATGAATTAAACCCCATCAGATTTTTCTTCAAAGTGCATCAAATCACTTTCTAAGACATTTAGAATAAAACTGGTCAATGCTGTGGCTTTGTAACTTAGCTCTCAGGAAGAAGGAAGGCTGCTATATATAAATTAATCAATAAGCAATAAAACGACAAAAATAGTTGATGTTTTGTTACCACTCTTAAAGTGAAGATCTGTAAGGCAGACTTATCTTTTCAGCATAAGACGTGAAGAGCAATGGTCTGATGGGAAGGTAAAGTATCTTTACTCTTGTGCAAGGTAAATAAAACAACAACAAATGTAAAAAATGCTGAAATGATAATGGCTCGTAGCTTTAAAGAGCTTTACAAAATACTTCCCTTACAATATCCCTGTACATTATTGTCACAGCATAGACTGCCTACATTGTATAGGGGAAGAAACAAAGGCTTAAATCATGATCCCAGAGAAGAATTAAAAAAATGCAACTCCTTCCTTTCATTGAAGAGGCTGGGGACCGTGGATGCAAGATGCTGTGTGTTCTGTCAGATGACTTACTTATGTCACAAGGTTTTACTTAACTATTTAAAAAAAACTTTTTTGAGAAAGGAAGTCTCACTTGGGCGGGATTGGTGATATGCCTGGCAATGACTGTGATAGAAAAACAATAAAACCTTAAATTGATACATTATATTAATATGAAAATAGATAAATGTACTTATTGATAAATAATTTAATGGAATTTGGAAAAAATAAGAAGAAATTGAATTAAAGAGGTTAAAAGACTTGGCCAAGGTTATGTAGCTAGTGACAAACCCTGTACTTAGACCAAAAAATTTTTTTTAATTCCAAATGGGTTTTTTTAATGTTATATAACACTGACTATAAGTAAAACACAAACATAGCATAGCACTAGAAGATTTTCCCCTTCACCTGTCAAAAAGTTTAACATGAAGGTTTGTCTCTTCAATCTAATTTTGTAGATATTCACCCCATCCTTCCCTTTCTTCCTTTTTATCCCCTTTAAATCGTGAATGAACATGTATGTTTCCCTCAAAGTGGAAAGGAAGGCTGTGGGGTACTTCTTATGGGGGAGGGTTGCCCAATTGTGATTAGAGGTATTCCTTGCTATACATAAGCCATGCAATAAATTTCAAAACTAATAATCTTGAGGAAAAACTTGGTCTGGATTGCCTGAACATTTGGGTCTGTAGTCATTTGGAGTAATGCATAGATTTAGAGAAGGACCAGCTTGCTGTCGCTATGATTGGTGTATATCAATTGAATCTTCTATGTCTCTACCCACCATCCTTATGACTTCACAAAACATAACACCCTTCCTTGGCCACCATGTCCTCATATATGTTGTCTCTCACTACTAGAATGTAAGCTCCTTGAGGACAAGGACTAATTTGCTCTTATATTTGAATCCCCAGCACTTAGCTGAGTTTAAGGATTTAATAACCACTTCATTCATTCCCTTACTTGGACTAAAACATGTCACATACAGAGTCAGCATTAACTGACTCATCTAATTCTTATTTGAAGTCTCTTTAAGTTCTAGCAATAGATCTTAATCAGGACTAAGGGGGAATAACAGAAAAAAAACCTATTGCATAGCTTTCACATTTCTTGTCTCTGGGCCTCCACAAAGGAGTTAGCCTAGGTTATCTCCAAAGTGCCTTCCATCTTTAACATTCCAGGATTAAGAATAGTTATCCATTACTGTCAAGGGAAAGGAAAAGGTCTTCTGATTCTAGGGGACCAATCTCACTTACCGTATAGTTGGAGGGCGGGGATGCAAAATACTCAACCTGGAGTCAGTTCAAACCCCAACTTTGACAATTAGTCACTGAGGCCCAGGGAGGTTAAGTGACATTGAATCCTCTAGCTATGGACAAGACACACCATCAATTTGAGTTTCATTTTAATTTGAATTATGGAATATTTATAACTAGCTACTTATATAGCACTTATGAGACAAACATTATGTGATTACAAATTATTGTTGTTTATACAAACATTCCTATAATGGAGTCCATAATTGCTTACTATAGATGCATGTTGGGATATTTCCTTTTTCTGTTTCTTTTGAATAATAAGTAATGTTTTAATCTAGAACAAGGTCTACTGAGGGGACTTACTTACCACAGGGACATGTCTTGAGCAGATGACCAGTCCTTATTTCCATGCCATTATTTTTAATAGCATTTCATTTTTTCCCCAGTTACATGTCAAGAAAACTTTTAGCATTCAAATTTATAAGATTTTGAGTTTTAAACTTCTTTCCCTCCTTCCCTCCCCTCCCCTCTTCTGAAAATGGTAGGCAGTTTGTTTCTATACCACTACGAACAAGTTAACAAATCAGCATAATGTGCATTAATAATAATCTCAATGCTAGGATCTGATCACCCCCTGGTAAAATTGTTCAGAACACAGTTTCTGAACCTGCAAAGCAGATGGTCAAATCCCCGGATCCATGGCTGCCCTCACCAAAATGCAGCTGCTCAAACAAAGGAACTGAAAAAAAAAGTCACCCATTTTGTAATGCTGCTGCTCTCGTCTTAAGAACATAATGGAGAAAATTGGTAGGATCTGGGAAAGGAAAATTGATTAAATGTTTTTAAAAAAGGTCTCCTCCTTGAAAAAAATGAAGATCATCTTCATACTGGAGGAGACCTCATCTCCTAAAAGCCTTCCTGTCTTGATTAATCCCACTGGGTGCTGATCACCCTTTTTACTCTGTACCCTTTCAGCACTTATATGCTCAGTTTGTTCTAATTAATTTGTAATTGTTGGTGCATGGTTTTGTTAAGTGTTTAGATTTTTCTGTGTGTGTGACTTTTCTTTCCCTAGCTAAATTCATAGGATCATATATTTAGAGTTGGAAGAGATGTTACAGATTCTCTCTCCTAATCCCTTGGATTTATAGATGAGGAAACTGCAAAAAGAAAACCAGAAGAGGTCTCTGAAACCAGAGCAGTTATGGGATTTGTCTAGGGCACACAAATTGTAAGTGGCAGAGTAAGAATTTGAACTCAGGGCTTTTGACTCTAATTCTGGGGTTCCCCGCCTACCCAAGAGTTCATACTACAGTGTCCTCTTCACAGTGGCAATTCTCAATCAGTGTTTTGGCTAAGTGACTTCCATCAGTTACTCATATATGCATGCAGACACATACCTGAACCCATACTTGTATTTTTTTTTCTTTTGCTTTTTGGTGAGGCAATCAGAGTTAAGTGACTTGCCCAGGGTTACACAGAGCTCTACCCGCTGCGCCCCCTCGCTGCCCCCAAACCCATACTTGTATTTTAAAAAGAGATTCAGGGGCAGCTAGATGGTGCAGTGGATAGAGCCTTGGCCCTAGAGTCAGGAGGACCTGAGTTCAGATGCGGCCTCAGACACTTGACACTTATTAGCTGTATGACCCTGGGCAAGTCACTTAACCCCATTACCTAGCCAAAAAAAAAAAAAAAGAGATTCAAAATGTAAAACATTTGGTGGATAGAAACTGACCTCAGAGTCATGAAAACACATGTTAAAGTCTTTTCACTGATAGACACTGGCTGTGTGACCCTAGGTAAGTCACTTAACTTCTCAATGTTCTAGGCAACCCTTTAACACTGTAAGTTGTAGAGTAGCAGTTTGTCTGCATTACTCAAGGGAGCTGACTACAGCAGTGGTGTCAAACTCAAATAGAAATGGTCCCTGTCAGCTACATATTGACTTAGAAAACCACAAATTAACATTATTCCTGTAGCATTTTATTTTGCCAAACATTTCCCAATTACATTTTACTCTGGTTCTGAACAAACTCAGGAGATTTTCAGGCTGGTGGGCTAGTTGTTTGACAGCGATAACAGTGAACTCAGAGGTCTAAGACAAAATGATGATAATAATGTTTTTTTTGTTCAGTTGTTTTGCAGTCACATTCAACTCTTTGTGACCTCATTTGGGGTTTTCTTGACAGAGATGTTGGAATGGTTCAGTATTTCCTTCTCCAATTCATTTCACAGATAGGGAAATTGAGGCAAACAAGATTAAGTGACTTGTCCCAGGGTCACACAGTTAGTAAGTGTCTGAGGCTAGATTTGAACTCAGAAAAATGAGTCTTCCAAACTCCAGGCCTGGCACTCTATCTGCTGCACCACCTAGCTGCCCATTATTGCAATATCCTTTTAAGATGGCATAGGGTATTTGAGATGAATGAGCAAAAAAAGAAAGGGAATTTACTCTGAAAATTACAGCAGTCATCAGTAACATCAGATTTTCCCCCAGGTGACACAACTGTGTCTATAGATTTCTAGGAGGGGACTGGTAGCCAAAACTCTAAAACTGAATACTTTCTCAGTAGGAGATTCTCCTCTAAATGTGGGAAATAAGAAGAAAGTCTTTATCTGGCTCATCTTTGGAAAGACTAGATTGCCTAAGCTGCAGGTCTGATAAGAAACCTTTCTGAGGCAAAGTTTTCCAGTCTATCTCTATCACTCCTACAATGAGAGACCTTTGTGTCTTTTAAAAATTTTAACAGTTGAGGGAAGACCAATCTCTACAGGATTTTAATATAGGTTTTATCTCTAAATATTGAGAATTAAATCACATTTAAATTAGTTTTTAAATGTAATTCAATTGGAGTCTTGAGCTCTCAGTAAATTAATTTCACAAAACAGTTAGGTCTTTGAAAAAGAATAGGAGCCATATAGGCCTCCATACTCCCCATGGAATATTCCATAGGGACAGAAAATAGAACATTACTTCCTGCTTGTGTGTAGCATAGTTAATGTCATCTTCAACAAATTGAAAGCCAAAAGCAATATTACTGAAAATAAGCAATGGAATATGGTTAAAATGGATGGAATCCATCCCTTTCATGCAAGGGAGTGGTTTTGCATATTAATGAAATGGAGGTGCCTAGCAGCAAGAAATTTAATTGGAATAGATTGTAATAACTGAAAAAGGAGAACACTTTAATATCCTCCTCAGTAAATCTGGCATTTCAACCAGAGAAGTTTGTATTTCACCCTGGTGGTCAGTGGCAGAGGAAGAATAAATGATAGTGTTTAATTAACGAAAGCACGTTGACAGGCTGCTGCAAACCCAGGAGGGCCCTGGGTTTAGAGACAGATGACCTGGTTCAAATCCCACTTTTATCATTTGTTGGTAGGATCTTGGCCAAATCATTTGAGCTCTCTGAGCCTCAGATTCTTCAATTATAAAATGAGCAGTTTGAATTGAGGTCCCTTCCAGTTGTAAATCATTATCCTAAGATCCTAATACATGAGGAAAAATGTAATAATAGCAAAAGGCTCACTGAAATCTATGCATTGAGGAATTTTCAAAAGTGTTCAATCCAGAAGACGAAAAGCATACTTTTGAAGGATAGAGGATTAGGGTCAGATATAAGGTTTATATGTACCTGAACAATTCTAGATTAAAGCTGATAGCGAGATCAAGATGGAAGTAAAATACATCTTAAAAGGCAACAAGTTCAATGCATTTGGAGGCTTTGGTTATGACTCTGCCCTATCACTTCTCCTAAGAACTACTTTTCAATAGCCAAATTCACGAAAATTTAATGTTATCTATGCAAAATGGAGGAGGATAGAGAGCATAGCCTGTGCTATGAGGTACAGCCCCCTAGAATTTGGAGGATGCCAAGCATATCAAAGACTTCAAAACTTCTTCACCCTCCAGGCCAGTACCTTTAATTAGAGCATGTATTTGTGCCCTTTCTTTTGGAGTTCTTTCAAAAAGCAGTTCAAGGCCAATTTGCATAACCAGATCTATCCCTGGTAGAGGAAATTAAAAAACAAGAAGGGAAAGAGTACCATTGGTTCTATGAATCTCAAGACTTGGTAAGAATGTTGAGAATGGTGATGCTGTCCTGGAAACCACTGGGGAGGCTGAGGCTGCAGGAGAGCTCAAGACAATTAGCTATCCCTACTAAGCAGGGCACTAATATGGTGAGCCACTAGGAGCTGGCAGGAGGAAGGGGAGAGGGGATATCTCCAAGGCTGCCCAAGAAAGGGTGAATCAGTGCAGATCTAAAATACAGCAGGTCAAGGCTTCCATACTGTCAGATCGTTGGGACACCACTGTACTTCCAAATGGGGCAAGATAAGGAGATCTTGTCTCAAAAAACAAAAACAACAAAACAAAGACTGAGTGGGGAGTTACTGACATGAATATATAGAAGTATATGAAATAGACCTCACACTGTAAATAAATTTCAATGTGTATGGGCTGAAAGAGGAGGGAAGAAGGGACTGTTGAATATGAACTAAAATAGTTTGTTCTTAGAGCTGAGACAAGAACCGAAATCTACTAGAAGTTGCCAAGGGTTAAGACCCCACATTAGAGAGTTCTTGAGCTTATATATTATGTTCTCTCCTATTAACGTTACAAAGGGTGCTTGTGTTTACATCCTTGAGATAATAATTGTGTCCTACTCTGTACCATTTCTCAAATAGGCCAGAGGTTCCCTGGCTTTCTCCATTCATGGAACACTTGGTGTCTCAGTAATTTTTTCACAGATCTCCTGTGCATTGTTCAGTTGTTTCAATTGTGTCTGACTCTTTGTGATGCCATTTGGGGTTCTCTCAGCAAAGATACTGGAGTGGTTTGCCATTTCCTTCTCCAGCTCATTTTACAGATGAGGGAACTGAGGCAAACAAAGTTAAGTGACTTGCCCAGGGTCACACAGCAAGTAAGTGTCTGACACCATATTTGAACTCCAGGCCTGGCACATTGTACCAAGTAACTGTCCTACAGACTCTGCAGGCCAAAAGAAATAGCTAACAGTTCTATTTATTAAGTAGTTTGATCCAAACAACTTAGTAAGTATAAATGCCCTATCTTACAATAGCCTTTTGAAAAAATAATCAACATAAGTTAAAAGAAAAAATAACATTTTAATTTCATTCTTAATTACTTACTAATGGATGTATGCACCTTTGGGGCACTACACAACTTCTCCAGTCTTGGAATCGGATTGGATACCCCCAACCTCACTTTCCTGTTCCTCATTGATTTTTGGTAGGTATTTGTATCACAACAACCAAGGAGAACCTAGCTTTGGCAAAAAAATGATATCTCAAAAGAGAAAGTTCAAAAAGTTACCAACTTAGTAGAAAGTACAAGTAAGCAAAAAATGCCTTGAACATTTGAAGAACACCATCAAAAAGGGATGAGGATTGATCCAATGTTGAAACTGTGAACTACCTTGAGCTGGTAGCATCCTGGGTCTCACTGTGTTTCCTTCAAAAATGTAAAATATCCTGGGGTGCCTTTGTGTGTTTGGTGGGGTGCCCTAAGGTATTCCTGCTGGACGGTTTGGAAACCATGGATATATAAAAAGTAGCCTGTGCTGGTTTTGAAACTGTAGAAACTAGTTGATTCTGTTAGAGTTCTTACAAATGCATGTGTGGTGTGACTATGGCAGTCTGAGAAACTGCGTGAAATAATGAAATGTGATGCTAATAAATCTGATAAAAAAAAACACAACATGGAGTAGGTTTCTGTGCAAGAGGGAGGCATACCATAGAGCACTGAGGGAACAAAGAAGTTGGACAGAATCACTCTGAAACAACCAAGAGAAAACAGAGAAACTCCTTTGAATGGTGTAAGAAAAGAGTGCTTCCATCACACTCTGAGAAACCACTTGAACAGGTTCAGTATGAGTCGTGGTGTTTCAATGTACAAAACCAAACAGTTTCTAAAGAATGGAGACACTCTGATCCAAAGGTATATTTTGACCTGTAACACATTTGTCTGAGACCCCAGGGTGACCATTCTACACTGGCCAAGGGCTAGAATGTTTGTTTCTTAGAGAAGGTAACAAGTACCACCTGCCAGAAAGCAGCACACAAAGAAGCTAGATAATTAGTTGGCGCCATAGTGGATAGAGCGCTGGGCCTGCAGTCAGAAAGACTCATCTTCCTGAGTTCAAATCTGGCCTCAGAAACTTATTGGTTCAGTGACCCTGGGCAAGTCACCGAACACTGTTTGCCTTAGTTTCCTCATCTGTAAAAATGAGCTGGAGAAGGAAATGGAAAATCACTCAAGTATCTTTGACAAGGAAACCCCAAATGAACTTATGAAGTATTGGACAAAGCTGAACAAAAAGGGAGCTATGTTACAGGAGGCTGACATGCAGAGCTAAGGTGAGTTACTGGTAGAGAGTGAAAACAATAGGAAGCAGTGACCCTGCTCCTAACAAAGGAGCCTTGATTCCTGACATGGAAGTAAAAGCTTCAGATTCCTTACTATCAAGAAGAGGAATCTCTTTTGGGAAGAACTGTACAGAACAGCTAGGTGGTGAAGCACTGGTCCTGTAGTCAGGAAGATCCGAGTTCAAATCTAGCCTAGCTGTATGACTCTGGGCAAGTCACTCTGCCTCAGTTTTCTCTTCCTTATAATGGGATTTATAACAGTCCCTACCATGTAGGGTTATTGTGAGGATCAAATGAGATATTTAGAAAATGCTTAGCACAGTTGTGCGGCACATAGTAGGCATTTAATCAATGGTTAGGAACAATAATGTAGAGATATCCAAGAAAAATAGCCCCTCTATGACTTGGCTCATTGAGTTTTGCTTTTGGATGGAATCTGTGGTTTCATTGGCATAGGGAACTCCTGATCAGAAAATGCTACCAATGTGAAGCCACACCTGTTCTACAACTTATCCTTAGAGAATTGTCTGGGGTGCCTTCTTAGAAGGTAAAAGTGTCTTACTTAGGGTCACATGGTCAGAATAAGTCAGGGCTGAAACTTGAACTTGGTGTCTTCTTAACCACCACCACCACCACCCTCAGGCCAACTCTCCCTACCACTATAATCTTGAGCAAATCACATCACCCCTTTTGGGCTCAATTTCCCTGCTTGTCAATAAGTAAATTGGACTAGATAATCTCTTATGTCCTCTCCAACTTGAGTAATCTTTGTATCTATCAATTTGGTTCCCTCTTCCTTTACCTAAATGCAGTTCAGTAAAGCAACACAACCCTTTCTGTCCTTTTGAGTCTTTGTTCGTAAGCCAAAGCAGCAGCCTAGAAGGAAGGGAGGAGATAGGTAGCACAGGGTTACTCATTGCTCTGTGTTGACTTTCTTTTACAAAGCAGTGCATAGAATGCTGGATCTGCAGTCAAGAAGATCTGAGTTCAAATCTAGCCTCAGACACCTACCACCTGTGTGACCCTAGGCAAGTTATTTAACCTCCATTTGTCTCAGTTTTGCCTCAACTGTAAAATGGAGATAATAATAGCACCTATCTCTCAGGGTTGTTATGAAGCTCAGATGAAATAATATTTATAAGTAGCTAGCACCTGACACATAAACACAAATCCTTTCCTTCTTTATGGAACAGAGACTCAATATGAAGAGGTCTAGGACTTTGGGGTGCTGCTGGAACCCCAAAATCACAGTACCGGGCCCTGCCCGAAAGAATTCAACTCAAATCTTCTTCAGCCAGAAGAAAAGTTTACTAGTGATAAAACATATAGGCCAGGTGACTCCGGTAAAGATGAGCGGGCACAAGAGGTTCTCAGCCTTTTGAGCGTGAGATTCTCAGCCCCGAATGCAGGCCAGGGTAGATCTTATATATTTTGGGTGACCAGGGAAGGGTCTGGGAACAGTCTAGGAAAATGGTCTGGGAAAAGGGTCTGGGTGAGAATTCCCAGAGATTGGAATGTCTAAGAGATTGAATAGGCAATGGGAATAGATAATGAAGGAACTGAAAGGTATCTGAATGAAATTAAAAGGTAGGCTAAGGCTTTCAAAGGGAGATGAGGGGCTGGGGCCTGTAGACAAAGGGGAGTCAGATTCCCTTTGGGTCAAGGGAAGACCTCGGCTTGGGCCACACCCCATCAAATAGGCCTATAGGGACCATCACATGGAATGTGCTCAGACTCATCTTTGGGTAAGCTGACTTAACATTGCTGACTAAATGGGAAAGAATCTGGGCTAAAGAGCTCAGACTTTGCAATGATAAAGAGTACCTCATGTTGTCCAGAAGAGCTGATGACTCATTGGATTACAAAAATATAATCCATTGTATTGTATCCAATGTAATACAACAGGATACTATTGTATCCAGTGTAATCATTGGATTACAAAAGAGTGACCTACCCCTCTGCCTTATTCTTCCTTTCTGATTACAAATTGTGTCAGGACAGTTTTGAGCTGCTTTCCAAGAAGGAGATGGAAGAAAACCCCAACCTTGGCCTGGGCAAGCCCGAGTCTTGATTTGGGCTGTCTCTTGCATTTGTTGTTTTCCGATACAAGACAAATGCCCACAATGGGCATGTCCGGTAGAGGCAACTTTGGGAGTTCAAGAAAACCCAAGGTCACACTGGGTTGGAGCTGAATGGTAGCCAGGGAACAATGTTTAGCCACTACTCTCATGTTGGTGGAGAACATGGTTAACATGAAGAGGACTGGCCTAAGCCTGGCCATTTTTACCAGCAGGCTGGTGCTGGGGGTTATTTGGACACTGCAGAGTTTAGGTGAAATATAAAATTGCCTAATAAGCAGCCCTCAAAACTATTTTATGCTATGATGAGGTTTAAGCTTCAGTCTCCCAGGAGACAGTAATTATAAGTTGAGTGACTGAAGTCTTTTCAGTCATTCTATAAATGAATGAATGACAAAAATCATTTATTATTTAGTATACACAAAGCACTATGCTAAGAGCTGGAGATGCAAACAGAAAAGTAATACTTACTCTCATGGATCTCACCTTCTAAGAGTGGGAAAGAACATGTACAGGAGGCGTAATCTGCAAGTCAGATGTACCCACACTCCTTAGGGTACAGTCACAATGCAAATAGTAATGCGTCTTCTTTAATGTTATGTCCACTGACAAAACCATATCTGTCCCTGATGTTAAACTATTTGACAGCACCAAGGAGTTTGACAATATGAACTTTATTTTCAATTCAATATATGTTCAGATACTCAGTACCTGTGACTGTTGCAGAGAAAAGGAATGCAGAATCTGCAGAAGCAGTTGCCAGGTCCTAGCTCCATCAGGGTGGACTCCCTGAATGCTGGGGTGGGAGGCTGGGCTTAGAATCAGGGTGGCGGTCTGGAGTGGCTTGTTGCTGTTGAGGGAGCTCATGGGCTCAAGGTTTTGTGTTGCATTCATTATGTTCTGTGGGGAAGGTGGTAGCTGAGGTGGTGGTGGCAGTTTGACTCACCTGGCACATACTGCTTCCTATCTGTCTCTAAGGGTGCCTCAGGTAGGCTAGCTTGCCTGTCCTGAGGGTGGCAGTTAGTAAGGATGTCTGGCCACTCTTTTATAAAGTTTGCTCCTGGATAATATCCAAGGAGGCTGGGCTGGAAACAGAGGAAGCATTGCTATTCCAGGGGCTCCTGAGCTTACTTGACATTTGGGGTCTAATGGACAGCAGCTGCTGGTGGTAGCGGCAAGACAACTAGGTCCATTCTCCATAGAAACTATCCCCTTTAATAATGGCTTCAGAGGCCAGGCCACTCTTGGTTTCAAGTACATTGCTAGTCTAAGGATCCTTAAGCTCAGGGCCCCCACCCCTGGTCTGCACCGTCTCCACTGTGGTCTAAGGGGAAGTGGTAGCAGTGATCTGACTCACCTGAAACATGTTGTATTATGTTTGACATTTCTTTTGTACATATGAATACATTACCTGTCCCATATTGTATATTGAGTAGGTTTTTTTTGGGGGGGGGTTGTTTTGTTTTTTACTCCTGCCCCCTTAACCCTAAATGTGAGCCATAACCTAAGCTTTAAGTAAAATTGTCTCTAGGGAATTGGAGTGGATTTTAACAAGAGAAAGATTGTGAGAACAAGGAACCCTCCTCTCCTTGAAGTCCATGCTTCTCTGGACTGAACCTGGTCCAGACAGTATGTCTAGTTATAGAACAGGGAATGAAAGGCACCACCCTCCCTCCGACCAGGGGCCCAATAAGTGATTACTTGAGTTTAGACTTTCTTTTTGCCAGTTTCCCATTTTTCCTTCTGCCATTCAGTCGTTTCGGTGACGTCCGATTTTTCGGTGACTTCTGTACCAGAGCAGCTGTCTGGACCTTCACCGAAATACAAGGGAGACTCCCAGTGGCAAAATTTAGAAATGCACTCTATCTCATGAAGCAAAAATAGAACTAAGGTAGAGGCACTAGAATGGCCTTCTAAAGACAAAAAACTCAAAATTCTCCCCTTACTCTCCCCCCTCCAAAAAAACAATAATCACTGGACATACATGTAATCCTTATTTTTTTCTTTTGTAGAAGTGGACAGAGAGCTACAGAGACACATGGCTTAGTGGAAAGGTTGTCAAACATGAAGCCAGTGAGTAGCACAGGGCCCACAACTTTCCCTAATATGTCCTAAACCCAATTAAAATATAATTGTGAAATATTTATTAAAATTAAATAAAATATAATAGAACATAGATAACATTAACATGTGGTTATCTAAGTAAACATGCTGCCCACAGGGCCCACCTGTTTTGTGTCCCCTGTGTCTATGAGTTTGACACCACTGGCTTAGTGGATAGATCACCTGACCTGGAATCAGGAAAACCTCAGTGCAAGTCCCATTACAGACATTTACTAGCTGAGTGATCCTAGGCAAGTCACAACCCCTCTAGACCTCAGCTCTTGCTGCTCTTCAGTCGTTTTTTTCAGTCATGTCTGACTCTTTGTGATTCCATTTAAGATTTTCCTGGCAAAGATACTGGAGTAGTTTGCCATTTCCTTTTCTAGTTCACTTTATAGATGAGAAAACTGAGGCAAACAGGGGTAAGTGACTTGCCCAGCTAATAAGTGTCTGATACCAGATTTGAACTCAGGAAGATGAGTCTTCCTGACTCCAGGCCTGACATTCTATCCACTGCACCAAGTATCTAGCTGCCCAAAACTCAGTTCAGTGATGTGTAAAATAGACAATAACAGTACTTATCTTGTTGTAAGAATCAAATGAAATAGCAATGAATAAATCAACCAAGCACATGTTAAGTATTTATCATGTGCCAGGCACAGTTTTAGGGATACAAAGAAAAATATATACATATACATGCATATTTGCATAGATGCAACTATACCTTGAGTTCAAATCCAGCCTCAGACACTAGCTGTGTGACTCTAGGCAAATCACTTAAATTTCTGTTTGCCTCAGTTTCCTCATCTGTAAAATGGTGATAATAATAGCAAACCTACCTCTTAGGGTTGGTGTGGGAATTAAATGAGATAATATTTGTAAAGTACCTTGCAAACCACAAAGTACTATAATTATTGTTATGGTCATTATCAGGTAATCTTGGTTTAGTAATCAGATAAGGTTGGCTTTTAAAAAAGCCATACAGATGACAGTGGAATTATCCGAGACTTACTCTGTTTCTCATCATAGCTCTTGGAAACCATGTCCAAGGTCAAGATTGTAGCCTGATGGTGCCATATATTATACAGCATATTGGTACATAAAATATATAGCAGTAACTAAGGCTATTTCTGTGTTTTCTTTGTTTGGGCTGACTTGAAGATCATTTACTTAGCAGAGTGGAAGGAAGCTGGTTATTGCCGATTTATATCCCTTCTTCCCACTTCATCAAATGATTTATGAAATCTAATGCTTTCTATAAAGAGATAAGCTGGTCTTAGAAAGAATTTAACTACTAATGCGTCTTTGAATACTACTAAGAACATTAGAAAGTCACAGGGGCAGAAGGAACTTTAAAGAATCATGTAGTTTACCCTGCCCTCTTGCTTCCAAACAGCAGGGCACTGTCTTGTTAATAGACCCTGGGATCTCACATTATTTTTAATGTTATCTGGATGTCCTTCCCACACTATCTAACCCAAATCCTCCCAGTCATGACATAAACTTATTCCATTTGATAGCGTTTTGAAATAGAGGAAAGCTGGTCCTCAACACGTCAAATATTGAGAGATGTTTACAGACATCCTATATAAAAGAAAGGCTGTTTCTTTTACATGAAATTCCATCTCTGATCTCCATGCAATTGTACAAGCTTCTCCATGCAGTTCCTCCTCACCTTTTCCTCTTCAAAACTCAGTTCAATTGCCATGTGCTACATAAGGCTTTTCCTGATCCCCGAAGCTATGAGTGCTGCAATCTGCTATTTTGTGTTAACTTTATAGGTGTTTAAATTTATACCTGAGCACACTCTCTGGACTACTTCTCCAACTTGAAAATGTACAGGGTCATCAAAAAAAGCAACCAGGGAGCTCATCACCCTCAAAGTTCTTTGAGTCACTTATGGCCACACATACACACCTTTATGCAAGAAGGTCATAAAAGGAAGAAGAGTGCAAAGGAAGAGAATAAACATTTATTAAATGGCTACTTTGTGCCAGGCACTATGCTAAGTGCTTTACATATATTTCACTTGGTCCCTGTAAAAATACTTGGAGATAGGTGCTATTATTATTGCCATTTTACAGTGGAAACTGAGACAGGCAGTGATGAAATCACTTGCCCAGGATCGAATCCAAGTCTTCCTGACTTCAGGCCTAATGATCTGTGGCACCTACATCACTAGTTATCAGTGAATGACTGAACAAATGAATAAATATTGTTTTCTACTATTAACCCCTTCAAGGATAAGGACAATTTTGCTTCTTTGTCTCTGTATCCCTAATGCCTGCCACAAATTGGGCAGCTAGGTGGCATAGAGTGGATAGGCCTTGGAGTCAGGAAGACTCATATTCCTGAGTTCAAATCTGGCCTCAGACACTTACTAGCTGTGTGGCCCTGGGAAAATCACTTAACCCTTTTTGTCTTAGTTTTCTCATCTGTAAAATGAGCTGGAGAAGGAAGTGGCAAACCACTACAGCATCTTTGCCAAGAAAATCCTCAAATGGGGTTATGAAGAGTTAGACACAACTGAAAAATGACTGAACGATAACTATATAGTGTTTTAATGCTGTCGAAGCAGTTGGCTTATGTTATCTCATTTCACTCTCACAGTAGCCCTCTAAGGTACTATGCTATGACTATCCCCATTTTATAGATAAAGAAACTGAGACAGAGAGACATTAAATGACTTGCCCAGGGTCACACAGCTAATAAGTGTTTGAGGCAGGATTAAAACTCAAGTCTTCCTAACTCCAGTTCAACACTCTATATACTACACCATCAATTGGCTGTGAAACAATAAATCACATTTCTATTGTCCTTTAAGGTATGTAAAATGCTTTCTTTATAACAATCCTGGGAATTAGGCTCTATAGGCACCCACATTTTACCAATGAAGAAACCGATGCTAAGAGACAGTGACTTGCCCATATTCCATATCAACTAAGTCCAAGGACCATCCAAACAGATTTCAGAGATATTTGCCAGTAGGAGTAAAGGTTTTTTTTCCATAGCAGCTCACCTAGTAATGGGATGAATTACAATAGTAGAAATAATATCCATACTGATGAATCTATAGAGCTTTTGACATAGTGAAATAAGTATATTTAGCCAAAAGAATGTTTCATTATTATTTATACCCTTTTATTAACACCAACCATCTGGAATCTGGTTCATATTAATATGAAATGATTTCAAAAGAAAAAAACTAAACAGAAAAAGGGACCAATAAGTACTACAGCTGTTGCCATTAGAAATTTTTCTATTTAAACCACTCCACCATAATTCCTCTAGCCTGGTGCTTATATAGCAACACAAAACAAGAGAGGAGCTTCATAGTTGGATGTTTGCCAACAAACAGAGGAGGCTTTTTCCTTTGTTTTGTTTTGTTTTCCTTTGTGCAAAGGAAATGAGTTGATATTTCTTCTGGACAGGGGAAAAAAAGTTTCTATAGAAGAATACTCAAGAATGGTAAAAAAAAAAAGATGTACTGTTTTATTAAAATATTTTTCAGCATAGCTGTTAAACTTTACTAGACAATCCAAAGAAAATCCTTTGATATACTAATTTGCTAATTATACTCCCTCTCTCTCTCACACACACACCCACACACCCACACACCCACCCTCACACACACACACACACACACACACACACACACAAACATGCGCGCTCATATACACACAAACTTTCCCTAACATATATTTAATCAGTTCCATGAATGCGTGTCTTTGCAGATTAAGTGGCTGGTGTCAGCAGAATCTTTTCTCCCTTACCCATTGTCTAACAAGTAGAGAAGGTAAGAAGAGAAGTTAAGAACATGACTCTTCTGTGTCAAGATTGCCATGGCGAGGGAATAGCGAAGATATGTTCCTGGTGTCTTAAGTTAGATCTTTGAACACACTTTCCCATAGAAACCTTGAATACAAAACATACAATTGTATAATTGTTCTTTGGTTACATTATGAGTCAAATAAACCTTTTTTGGTTAATGTGGGGACGTAGCCATCAGACATACCACTGTTTCCATAGGGAAAAAAACTCCACTTGACTTAAATATACTTTTGGAGCACAATCTATTTGGAAGTTTGGGATTGCCTGTACAGTTCTCCCTGTGGATTGTTTTCATGTTCATATGAAAGAATTTCTCCCCTAAAGTACTCCTCAAGTGCCTTACCAAAGTGTGAGGGTGACCCCTAGGCTCTCTAAGGCTCTGCCAGGGCAGACAAGGTCTAGTAGAGATCTTCCCCAGCCAGAAGAGCTCTGTTTGGAGAGGCTCATCACTACAACTGCTGGTGAATTTTTTGGCCAAAGCAATTCACAAAGACTATTTGCTGTGGCCTTCAAGAGGTTGCTTTTGCATGGGTGATGGAGGCCCCACAGGGATGAAGTCAAATGCCTGAAATATAGGAAAATTATGAAGGACCTAAAGCACCATTTCCTCTTTATGTGCTTCTCCTCCATGTATACAGAATATTCTGAGAACATGGGCAGATGGGGCTTCTTGGAAATGTCCATTTTATCTAAGCAGCATTCATATTTAGCACTGAGCAAAATCAAGAAAAGGGGCCTCTGATTCTGTCAACCTGTCACAGCCTAAAGGCCCATGTTTGCCGTCCTCATCAACAAGTTGCCAGAGCAGCTGGAGACCAAACCCACATAGTCACCAGCACTCATTTGGAAATGTTAGTCATACTCCTTTCCCCAAGATGCTAGTAGTCATACTCCTTTCACCCAAACTGCCAGGGGATGTGAAGTCCGTGGTGAATTCCATAACACTTCTGAGACGCTAGAACTCTAACTCTCTTTAAAGTATGCTGAATTGGTAGCAATCATCTGAAGCCTCCACTTTACCTGCCACCTCCTTTTATTGTAAACTAGAGGTTAGAGTGATTCCAGGAAGAAGCTGATGGGGAAGATGAACAGCAATTAACATTTATGTTGCACTCATAGTCATGCTCAGAACACGGGCTTAGTGCAGCAGCGTATCTTATAGGCAGCAAGGTGGTATATGATTAAGGTGCTGGGCCTAGAATCAGGATAACCTGAGTTCAAATGCGATCTCATATTTACTTGCTGTGTAGCCCTGAGCAAATTTCTTAACTCCTGAATGCCTGATTTTCCTTAACTGTAAAATAAGGATAAATAACACCTATCTACCAGGGTTGTTACAAAAAATCAAACGAGATAGTATCTGTGAAGTCCTTAGCACAGTGCCTAGCATATAGTAGGTGGTTAATAAATGCTTATGTCTTCTTACTGTCCAGTCTATACTGTATGTACAATAATTAAACTTTCAGGTTTATGAAGCAATTCACTTTGCATTATTACTATAATAATTTCCCTTATGTAGCATTTAAAGATAAGTTAACTAAAGCTCAGAGAAATTAATTGAATTGTCCATGGTTACATCTGAGGTGGTGGTGCAGTGGATAGAGCATCAGTCCTGGAGTCAGGAAGACCGAGTTCAAATCCAGCCTCAGACACTTCCTAGCTGGGTGGCCCTGAATAAGTCACTTAACCCTGTTTACCTCAGTTTCTTAATCTATAAAATGAGCTGGAGAAGGAAATGGCAAATCGTTCCAGTATCTTTGCCCAGAAAACCTCAAATTGGGATCACAAAGAGTCACACATGATTGAAATAACTGAACAACAATAACATCTGGGTTTCAAACTGAGATCTCCTGATTCTACATCCAAAGTCCTTTCTGCTACACTATGTTGTCTCTTGAAAAAGTAATTGGCTCATCTAGTTGGTAATTAAAAAAAAAAAGAGGAAATTATTTGAATCTCTAAGTTTGCTCTCTCACTCACTCCTCCCCCTTCCTGCCCTCTAGAGAAGCAATTCGACAAGCCTTCACTTTTCTGCCTTCACATCTGTGCTGCTATGTCCCCTTCTCTCTACGAACACAGCCACCACCCTAACGCAGGCTCTCACCCATCATGCCTAGACTATGGCAAGAGCTTTCTGGTTGGTGTCCTTGCTTCAAGTTTTTCCTCACTCCAGCCCAAGCTGCCAAAGTAATGTTCCTAAGGCTCAGGTCTGCCTGTGTCAACCCTTACCCTGTCCCTAACACACACACATATCCCACTCAACAAACTTCAGCGATTTAGGAACAAACGTAAAATCCTGGTTGGTTTTTAAAGTCCTTCACAGTCGGATTCCTTCTTGTATTTTCCGATCTTCTGATGCTTTAATTCCCCCTCCATATAATCTAGGGTCCAGTGACACTGACCTTCTTGCCACTCCTCTTACAAGACCCTCCATCTCCCAACTCTGCCTTTTTACTGGCTGTCCCCCATGCCTGGAATGTTCTCCCTCCTTGCCTCCACTTCGTGGCTTCCGTGGCTTCCCTCTAGATTCAAGTTAAATCCCACCTTCTGGAAGAAGTCTTTCCTTCTTTCCTTCCTCACTACTAGTGTTTGAGGTTTTTTCCTACTTTGGTGTTACCTCCCCTTTGTAGCAGTATATTATAGTTGTTTATATGTTGTTTCCCCCATTAGAATGTGAGCTCCCTGGTGGCAGAGACTATGGTTTTTCCCTTCTCTATAGTTCTCATCTCTTAGCATCTTGCCTGGCAAATGATAAGTGCATAATAAATGCTTGTTGACTGATGAGTGAGTAGTAGAAAAGGTAGTACATACAGACTTGTCTTTAGGAGAAACTACAATTCAAACCCTAGCTCAGACACTGAAGCTGTGTGACTTCACCTCTCTGAGACTCACTGTTCCCATTTGAAAATAAAAATAATGTGAATTGCACTCCCAATTACTCCCAATTATTCTGGCACAATTGCCTCTCCTTCCTTGACCACCCATTCCTTCTTCTTGGAAGTCTATTCAAGGTCAAGAGCAAAAAGAGAGAGACAGAGACAGAGAGACAGAGAGACAGAGAGAAAGAAAGACAGTGACAGAGAAATAGAGAGATTACAGACACAGAGAGACAGACTATGGAACTCAGTAGAAACTATTTTTCTAGAAACTCATAGTAGAAACTTTTTCTACAGGTCCACAAATAATTAATAATATTAATAACAATGAGAAGTAATAATAATGCCTGGCCCACAAAACTTTCAAGTAAAGACTATAGCAAGCTTACACTACATTTAAAAAGTACTTGGTAAACCTTAAAGCACCAGATAAATATAAGAGACTCAGCATTAATCCCTCTTCCTAATCATCACAGAGGAAAACGTAGTATAGATCCTTCCCCAGTTCAGACACACACTACCTTCATGCTATACACATACACACACACATACACACACACAAACACACATATATTTGTCAAATCTTTTCATCATTCAAGTCAGTCTTTGATGCTCATTTAAACTTATATAAAAATGTGAGCAGTAGGGACAGAGAAAGCAAGCTCTGGGATCTGCCCCAGATCCGACACATTCCTAAGATGGGTAGTTATAGGTACTACTAAAATAAGTAGTTGGAACATTTCTCTCTAGCCTTGTTGGGTCATTTTGTTTTGTTTTGTTTTTTGAAAGGGGGGTAAACGAAGGCCTCATCCTCTAACAGTGGACTCTAGTTTCCTCACATAGCATGGCCTACCTGTAAACTTCCCCAGGTTAGTAAAAGCTGTGATCTTCCCTTTCTCCTCTGCTGTTATTAGTTCCAGGAGCAAATGGGCTCTGATGTGTTGGAGAGAAGGGGTTCTTTCCATATATTTGATGACCTCTTAACAAGGCCATAAGATTCAAATTTAATTTGGGTCTATTTTTTTTTTTGGACAAGTTCATAAGACCCAAAAGTTAACAAATTTGTGCAGTTATAGCTGGCAGAACAAGATGATGCATGAATCCTTATTTCCTTTAGATGGCAACCTAACCACACTCATAGCCATATGTGCATCTTTCTAAGCAGTTTTATCAATGAATCTGTCAGTAAGCATTTATTAAGAGGCTGCTCTGTTCCATGCACTGTGCTAGGCTCTGGTTTCACAAATACAATAAATATAGCAATCCCTAATGACAAAGAAGCTTACATTCCAACAGGATGTATGTATGCATGTGTTTATATGTGTGTGTTGTTATTCAGTCCTGTCCAACTCTTTGTATTGTTTGGGTTTTGATGGCTCAGAGCGAGTGTAAATAGCAACTGCTTCTGTGTAGTCAGAAATTCTGAGGGTCTTTCCCTCCCAGACTGATTCTTTTGTGAAGGCAAACTAGGCCATTTTTGGCCTCAGTTCTTACCTAACCTTTAATTATTGAACGGGTGTTGCTGCTTCAGATAAACTGAGACCCGGAAAGACCTTTGCTTACAAACACCAGGGTCTCCCAGTGCATACTGGGCCATTGTCAGTCATCTTGACCTATGTCTTGCCACTCCAATGACTCTAGAATGGAGAAAATGAGACTGATGACTTTGCACAGCTCTGCCTCACTTAAATTCATTTGCAAGACCAGACATCCCCCTCCTGATGTCATTGGTCCTCTTTGAGAATGAAGGTCGAACAACAACACCCACAGTTGAATTCTTCGTGATCCCTTTTTTTTAATGGAGTTTTCTTGGCAAAGATTCTGGAGTGGTTTGCCATTTCCTTCTCCAGTGGATTAAGGTAGGTAAGGTTAAGTGATTTGCCCAGGGTCATACAGTTTGTGAGTGTCTGAAGACACATTTGAACTCAGGTCTTCCTGATTCCAGACTCAGCACTCTATCCACTGCGCCACCTATCTGCTTACACTCATGCATTATGGAATAAATATAAAGATCATCAATACAAAGAAGTTAAAAACAAAGTAGTTTGAGAGGGAGGGTACTAGCAGTTGAGGTGATCAGGAAAGCTGTCATGTAAAAAATGGTGCTTGAACTGTATCTTAAAAGAAGAGAGGAATTTTCTGAAGCAGAGGTGAGTAGGAGTACATTCCAGGCATGGGGGTCAGCCAGTGAAAAGGCAAGAAGAGAAGAGATGGAGTGTTTGTGTGAGGAATAGAGAGGAGGCCAGTTTGACTTTAGCACTGAGTGAGGAAAAGAGAGTAATGTCTAATGAGGACAGAAAGATAGGTTGGGGTGAGGTTGCAAAGGGCTTTAAAAGCTAAACAGAGAAAGGAAAGGTAATTAAGTTCTGTTTTAAACAAAATGAGTTTGAGACGACACCTGACATCCAGGTTCGAATGTCAATGAGGTAATTGGTGATACAGGATTTAAGCTCAGGGCAGAGACAGGCCAGATCCATAGGTCTGGGAGCCATGTGCATAAATCCATGGAAGTTGATGAGGTCATTGGGAAAGAGAGCATCGAGAGAAGAGAAAAGGACTCAGGACAGGGCTTCCAACAGAGGAAATATTTCTTTGGGGACATGATATGGACAATGAACTAGCAAAAGAGACTAAGGACAAGTCAGAAATATAGGAGGAGAACTGGAACACAGCAGTGTCATGAAAATTCAAGGAGGAAAGAATAGCTAGGAGTCAAGGGTGGCCATCGATATCAAATATAGCAAAGAGGCCAAGAGAGAAGACTGAGAAAAGACTGTCAGAGCTGGAAATTAAGACATTGCTGCTAAATTTGGAGAGAGCAGTTTCACTTGAATGATGAGGGTCCAGAGGCAGAAAAGTCTCTTACAAAGGAAGAGCATAAAGGGCCCCAGCCCCTTTGTCTCAGAAGCAGCAATCTTATTGTCATATGTAAAATGGCATCCAGAAAATTTCCCTCCTGAGGCCTATTTTTAATGAGTTAAAAGGACCTGATTTGGGGAAGCAAAAATAGTTCTAAAATCTCTAAATGAGTATTACAGAAAATGGGTGTTTGCAAATGAAGGGCTTTAAAAGCATAGCTGGTGAATGGTATATAATGTTCTATATGCTGTCAGACTTGGTTTCTGTGTTTCTCAATCTTGCCCAA
Organism: Phascolarctos cinereus; assembly: GCF_003287225.1. NCBI lineage: Eukaryota > Metazoa > Chordata > Mammalia > Diprotodontia > Phascolarctidae > Phascolarctos > Phascolarctos cinereus. The sequence continues at coordinate 65,101,026 of NW_027556098.1, forward strand.
CTGTTTTGTTTCTTTGCTTTTTTAGAGGACAAGGGGGAGGGGGGGAGGAAAGGAATGAAAGGAGAAGGATATTTTAGAAAATTATGGTGACGTAAAACAAGAAAAATTTGTTTGTGTGTGTGTGTTTAAACATAGCTGGTAGCTGGTAGAACCTTAAAACATGAAGTTCTTTCTAGGCCTCAGTTTATTCACCTGTAAAATTAAGTTGACCTAGATGGCCCCTGAGACCCCTTCCAGCTCTAAAACTATGATCCAAACTTCTTATTTCTCAGCACGGCTTAAAATGCTTTTTGAAAACGGAGAACACAAGTTAGAAATACTTATGCTTGTAAGTATATGGCTTTTGTCTCTGTAACATCAAAACCTTCAAACAAACTTAAGAAGAAATGTTAACAAAAAGTGTGGTCACACAGATTTTTTAAAAATTTTATTATGAAATATGTAACTATCCACAAAATTCAAACAAAACAAAAAACTAAATCAAATATACAACCATATACATCAAACTATGATTTATTTTAAGAGATTTTGTACAACTTTATCAAAATGACAACAATAACATTGTTTCTGCAAACTCTCCAGATGTCTTTTTCTTTTAAGTTACTTTATTGCATTTTGCCTGTTATTGTTAGGTTTTAAATATGTCTATGGTTCTGCGACACATGCTTATTTTTTTTATTTTCTTCATTTTTTGTATATAATAAAGACATGTCAGTCACTGTCTTCAATGTCTGACTGCCCATGATGACTGCATCATTGGGAAAAGAAGCCCCAGGGAACTGGAATCCCCTACACTCAAGAATTGCATCAGAAATTGTTCAGAGTGAAGCTAAGAAAGAAAACCCATGTGGATGTGTATGCAATGGCATCCCCAAACCCGAAAGTCCTAACATAATCCTGATGACCCTAGAGCTAACAAGGGAAATTATTGCTCCTGAGAGTACCTAACGCCCATAGGTCTGCATCCTGCCTACCAAGACCAAGAAGACAGAAGATGGGAAATTGCTCTGTCTCTACCCTGTCTGGTCTGAAATAGAGGGGAGAATTTTCTCTTCCTCTTGTGAGATTCTCTAAAAAAGCTGTTACTTCCTTGCTGGTACCAATAGAAAGATGTTATAGGGAGTGGGAGAATCATATTGCAGGGAGTGGGAGAATTGAAAATGGGTCTATTGTCTTCTTATTTTCCTGCATACATTTACTTAACTATTCTGTCATAATTAAATACTTTACTATTTTATTTTTGGCTCTTACATGGTATGTGAATAGGGAATATACACAGGAATAAGGACTTCAGCTATATTTGCCTAACTGGGATTAATCTCAAACACTCCTCTGAATCCAAAGCTCCTAGGAGTCCTAGAATTAAAAGGAAACCTTAACTACAGGTATCTTTTCATTTATTATTTTGTATATGTTTGTATTTGTTCACTTTATTTTTGTATCTTATATTTATGTAGAGAGTTGTCGTTTCCCTGATTGTTTCATTTTTGGTATTTGTATTCCTAGAACATAGCGTAGTATCTGGCACATGGAGGGTGTTCAATAAATGCTTGCTGATTGCTTTCTTGTGGAGCAGTATTTCCACTAAAGTCCCCCAATGCCTCCTTTTGGGTATGGAGGGGATCCTTGGTTTTCAAAGATTGTGCCAGGAGAGTTCATTCTCTGGCAAGTCCTATGAAGCTGGAAAAGCCTTACGGACCCAGTGATAGAATCAGGTATGGATTGGGGGTGGAGAGAAGGCATTTGTTAAATGTGCCAGATGCTTTGCAGAGATTATTTCGTTTTATCCTCAGAACAACACTGGGAAGTAGGCGCTATTTCCCAGTATGCCCCAAGTATTTTCCACCACCCTCAACCCTATTTTGCAGTTGAGGAAACTGAGGCAGACAAAAGTTAAGTGATTTTCCCAGAGGAACACAGCTAATAAGTGTCTGAGGAAGAATTTGAGTTCAGGTCTTCATGACTCTAGGCCCACAGCTCTATCTACTGCACCATCTAGCTGTCTCCAACTGGAAATAAGTGGGAAATAACTATGGGTCCACCCATAATAGGGTGCTGGCAGGAGGTGTTGAACCCCCAAGAGTCTCATCTCTTTCTCCAGTAAACAGTTCAACCAGCCACTGGATGGTCTTTTGGTGGTACTTAGAAAGACTGGGGAGGGGGAAAAAGTGAGGGAGGAAGTTGTAACATCCTAGACTCTGAGGTCTAGGACGTGGACACTTCTCCCCCCCCCCTTCCGTCTAGCTAATCAGCTACCAGGTCTTATCAGTTCTACCATCACAACCTCTCTTGAATCCTTTCCCTTCTCTCCATTTATATGGCTATCATCTTGATTTGGGAGTCATCAACTCTTTTCTGAACTACTGGAATTCCCTCCTAACTTCATAAATGGATTCCCAGCTCTCAGTCCACCTCACTCCATACTACATCATTCACCAGTTCAGAAAATCATCTTCTTGAAGTAGAAACCTGACCATGTTACTCCCCTGCTCAAGAAGCTTCGAAGGCTCCCTAGTATCTCTCAGATTAAATACAATCTCTTTAGCTTGGCATTTAAAATCTTTTTTTTCATAATTGGGTGCCAATCTATGTTTCCAGGCTTATTTCTCACTCTACCCTTAATACGAGTCAGTGTGGTGTAGGGGACAAAGAACTGGCCTTGAAACCAGGAGGAGCTGTGTTTAAGTCCCAACTCTGTCACATGCAGGAGTTGTGACCCTGGCAAGTCACTTAACCCTTCAGGGCCCCAGGCCACCCTCCAAATTGCAGCTCTCTATACATTGCAGAGGAGTTGCCCACACATCTTAGTAGAGGGAATTTCCTCCTGTGGGAGTCCTCTATACCAATAAAATCATAGGTACTTTTCCTAATCTGATCTCCTTTCATAGCCACTACATTCCAGTCATTGGCCTTGTTCTTTCCTGAAGTCAGCTCGCTATCTCCTTCCTTCTTTGTCTTTACCACTAGGAATCCCTAGCTCCCTCTGAGGGGCATGTGCCATGCTCTGTGAAAAACCTCTCCTGATCCTACTAGTTGTTCATGCTTTCTCCCTCCTCATATTAGGATGTGCATATCTGTTCATGTGTAGTGTCCCCTTCTCCCTGCCTTGGCTCCTCCCTCCCCCCAATCAGCATAATAGAATGTAGGCTCTTCTTCATTTTTCACCACCTGAATTCTGAACTTCTCCATCATGCTCCAGAAACCTCTTCATCCTGGACAACCACTTTAGCTCTGAAATTCATTCCTTGGAAGTACTCTTTGCCCTTGCAGACCCTCCCTCTGATTGGACCTCTCCCAGAACCTCAATTTAAAGGGATGCCAGCTGGCCATTTCTTCATTTCTCGACAGGCTGCCCTCTGGACTTCTCCTCTGTGCTGTGTACCAGGTACTTCCCACCCTCCCCACCCCCTTTTCCAACCTTTTATACCCTAATAGAACCCTAATAGAATGTAAGCTCCTTGCAGGAAGGGACTGTCTTTCTTTCCGCTTGTATTTACATACCCAGCACTTAGCACTGGGCCTAGCACATAACAAGCCCAGTAAGTGCTTGCTGACTCACCATGAGAATTTCACAATAATATTTTCTTGGGGTACATGTCAGAGAAACACCTCATACACGAAACAGCTTTACATGGAAGTGTTTGTTTTGCTGTTTTGGTATTTGATTGGATAGTGGACCCATTACTTAAATTGAATGCTGGGAGCCATCTCCAGTTGTCATGATCTATATCTTGCTACTGGACCCAGATGTCTCTGGAGAAGAAAATAAGGGCAAGGATTGGTTTTTTTTTGTGGAACTCTGTGATTGTGGAACAGCAAAGAGAGCAATTTGGCTAAGAGACAGTAATGTGTAAAAAGCCTGGAAAACGTGGCGCCAGATCATGAAGAACACTAGATGGCAAATGGAGTCTGGACTTTATTTGTAGCTATAAGAGGGAGCACCCTGAGTAAGAGAGTGATGAGGTTAGACATGCTTTATAAATATCAGTTTGGCAGCAATGTTTAAGACGGATTGAAGAGGAGAAAGTTTAGGCAAAGAGACTGATTGGAAGACTACTGAACTAGTCCAGGAGAGAGAGGATGAGGCCCTGATTAGGGCAGTGACCATGCGGATGATGAGAGGGACAGATAGATGTTGTGGACACAATTAAACAAGACTTGGCAAACAACTGGATATGGGAGGCGAGGGAAAATAGGGTTGAGAATGACTCTGAAATTATGAATATTACTTGGTGGAGGGAATGCCACAAGGATGAATTCCCAGATACCAGGCCCACTGAGGGCCTATTTTTCATCAATGTGCTGCTAATAGTTGACATTGACTTCAGGAGTTTATACAGCACTTTCCATACATGACTACACACACATACACACACACACACACACACACACACACACACACACACACATATAATTTAATAATATTTAATAATAATATATAATATTCAATAAAAGGATATAATACTTAAATTTAATATATCATACATATATTTGATTCTTATAACAATCCTGAGTGATAGGTAGTGTCAGTCTTAGAATTCCTGTTTTGTAGATGAGAACACTGAAGCTCAGAGAGGCTAATCAAAGTCACATGGCTATTAAGTAATAATTAGTTGACAGTAATTCAAGGTTTGCATTGTGCTTTATATATGTTTTCTCATTTGATCTTCACAACAACCTTATATGACAAGTGCTATAATTATCTCCATTTTACAGATGAGAAAATGAAGGTTGCAAGATTGCATTATTTCTCATTGAATTGGACATACCCTCAAAACACTCCAGAGAGTTTGCTGTGCCATCCCACAAAGAGAGAAATCACTTTCTGTCTGATCAAGTCAGTTACTAACATTTTCCCTAAGTTGTATGACAGTAATAACAGTATGTGGCAGGCACTATGCTAAGCACTTTACAATTAGCTGAAGCAGGATTTGAACTCAATCTAAACCCCATACAACCTAGCTGCCTCATTATTTGGTGGAAATCTAAGCCAGATCCTCTGACTCTGACTTTCCACTATACTAGATGTTAGAATTTCAAAATAATATTTTCTTGGGGTACATGTCAGAGAAACACCTCATACACGAAACAGCTTTACATGGAAGTGTTTGTTTTGCTGTTTTGGTATTTGATTGGATAGTGGACCCATTACTTAATTTGAATGCTGGGGGTCATCTCTAGTTGTCATGATCTATATCTTGCTACTGGACTCAGATAGCTCTGGAGAAGAAAGTAAGGCTGTGACTTTGCACAGCCTCCCTCACTTAAATCCAATTCACTTGTAAGTCATGGCATCACCTCCCTGATGTCATGGTCCTCTTCAAGAATGAAGGACAAACAATAATAAACTGATTTCTATTCTAAAGACAAAAATAGGGATTCTTATGAAATATCTTATACTTTCTTACATGCTGCTTCATAATTACTCTCTAGTTCTTTCAACTAACCCCAATTTTGAAAGAGTCAGCTTTAAAAAAGAGACAAACAAAATTGGGGTACATATGTTCACAGTTTAATTTCTCTCAAGGTGGCTTGACATGCATTGCATGGGAGTTTAGTCCAAAACTGGGCCCTCCTAAGGGAGCCAGTTCAGAACTGGCTCAAATTGGATTTTGGGGGTATAGCCTTATATGCCCTTTAAAGAGTAGGTGTTCCCATGGAATGCCAATCAACTCTGGGAGGTAGCCATATTAAAATGAGGGTCTTTCAGTATGTGACTCACTGGTCACTCAATCTGGTAAAAGAGACACCAATTTCCATATCACTTGTCTTAACAATAGGGAGGAATAAACATCCTCCCAGACCTGTCTAGGCAACATGATGAGGAGGAATAGATCCTTGGGGGTTGGGGAAGCTCTGAGTTTCCAAGATAATGATTACCAAGAAAAATCATTTTTCACAAACCTTTGGCAATAAATCCCAAGTTAGCATTCAGAGGTGTCATTCCCAGAATCCTGGTGCTACCAGATAGTCCAGTTTCCTCCTAACTGAATACTCACTAGCTATAGCCTACCAATAAGGAAGCTTAAATAGGAACAAAGAGGAACCTTAGCACCCTGGGAGGCACTTATAAATCTCCCAAGTCTCGTTACCATTGTCCTTTCCTTTGGGGAAAGATCCACATGCTCAGCAATGGCTAATTTGATCCCTGCTTGCCTCAGAGCCTAGTTTTAGCTTAGAATGAATACTTTCTTAAACCAAAGTAGTATTAATTAACAACTTTGCTGAGAATCATTAATGATATCATGAAAAGTTGCATCCAATAGCAGTTGAAGTTAAATGGGCTCCCCTTGCCCCTTTCTCTGTCCTTTAAAGAGGCTACTTGGTGAGGGAGCCTGAAGAGCTGAGGATCACTCTGAGATTATTGCTGAATATTGGTTGGTAGAGGAAACTCCCTCAGACATGACTTCAGGAATCCTGTACATATGAAAGATTTATTTTTGGTCTAAAAAAAGAAGTTAATATAATAATAATAATGGCAGCCCAAGCAAATGGTCATGGCCTAGCCTTCCTTGAAATTGTTTGTATCCTCTGAAACAGGATGCTGTATCACTTTGGGGAGCACACACTGGAGATCATTCAGGCCACTGTCAAGATAAGACATATGGGACTTAGAATTAAACTCTGTACTCTTCTTTCAACACACCTCTATCCCCTGTATCCCCTCGATAGCCCTGTTTCCTTGCTCCTACCTAAATTCTTAATATGGCTACTGTCAGTGGGGATAGTTCTTCATTCTAGATCTACATAAAACAGTTGGATCTTAGTTGGAGGGCTGCAGTGAGATTTGTTCAAAGCCTGCTAGTAATGAGTTGGTGGACTTCTTCCCAAGATACCTGCTCATTTGCTCTCTACTGGAACGATTACTTCTCTAGAGTCTGTTGTATTATTTCCTGCTGGTGAAGCCTACTTTTTCCTGGTCTGGTACCCTTTCCAAGGCACCATGGAGTACTTAAATATCTCCATGGAACTGCCTGATATTCATAGAGAGGCTTAGAAACTTGCTTTTTAATCTAGCTAGTAATTAGGGAAGCTAGCTAGGAAACTAGGGAAGCTCTTACAGAGTCCACTCAGTCCAACAAGTCTGTCCTTACCTTAAGCCATCAAGAAAAGGGACTCCTCTTCCAGGTAGATTGTGTTACTTCTCATTGAATTGGACCTGCCCCCAAAGCACTGAGAAGAGTGAATTGATCCTGTATAATTTTCTTATTGATCCTATTTACAATTAGTTGATTTTGTCCTGTAACTGCTTAAGTCATGGCTCTTTTAACTTAATTCAGAATTCAAATGGTTTGTAAATGGGTTAATTTTAGAAATCCAATTCTCCAGCTGGATTATCTATTCTTATCTATCTCCAGCTGGATTATCTATTCTTATCTATCACTTACTTATTCTTGCCTCAAGGAATTTAACTGACTTTGGGGGATGTGTGTGAACACAACAGCAATTGGGCCTAATATGTTTATACTACCAGGCTATTCTTCAGGGGTGTCAAATATGCTGTCCAATGTCTGGTTTGCTATTTTGCATCTGGATTCAAATAATGAGTACTTTTTCCTCTCATGAGAGAAGGGTTGGGGTGGGAGTAGGGGTCATTTCTAGCCCCCACTACCAAACTTCCAACCAGTCATGTTGTTCCCTCCACCCAATTTCATGATGTCACCTACCTTGTTCTGTTCTTTGTTCAGTAGTCTCCAAAACCTACAAAAGGGGCACTGTCCTTTTGCTCATAAACAGACGCAATCCACTGACCCATTTATGAGCAGGCAGCATGCCCCTGATAATAAGTTATCTTGCTCAAAGAATTACCTCAGTACCCTTTTGTTAAATTGCAATCATGACAGCGCTCCAGAGTGAATTTGTTGTGCCTTTACACAGTGAGAAGGCAACTTCTGTAGATCAAGTCAGTTACTAACACTTTCCCTAAGCTGTATGATAACAACAATTACATATTATATAGTGTTTACTATGTGGCAGGCACTGTGCTAGGTGCTTTACAATTGTTTTGATACTTTCCACTTGCCCTAGTGTGTTTTCAGACTTTCTAGAATGAAGATAGGTCCATTTCCACCTAAGAACTAAATCCTATGGGTTTGAATTTCAGCCCTCTCTCTCTCTCTCTCTCTCTCTCTCTCTCTCTCTCTCTCTCTCTCTCTCTCACACACACACACACACACACGCACACACACACACACACACACACACATGCACACACACACACTTTTTCTCAAAGGTTATTTTTTTCCCCTTTATGATTCTACCCAATTTTACAAGATAACCTTTTTATAGAACTTTGATCTTTGTAAAACGTGTCCTATTTTATCTTTATCATACTTGATTCTCACTCAGTCTGGGTTTCATTGAATGGCCAATAATGGGCCCCAGCCCAAGCCTCTGTTGCTCTTTGCTTGGGTTTTGAAGACTTAGAGTGAGTTTTAACATTTGCTTTCTGTTCCCTCCAGAAACACTGAGGGTCTTCCCCTCCCAGACTGATACTTTTGTGGTGGTAAACTAGGTAATTCTTTTCTAGCCCTTAGTCATTGAATGTGCATTGTCTCAGACAAACTGAGACCTGGGAAAGACCTTAATTTAAAAAGGCCAAGGTCACCCAGTGCCTACTGGGCCACTGCCCAGTCACCTTGACTCTTGTTTTGCCACTGGACTTCAATGACTCTGGAGGAGAGAATGAGGCTGATGAGCATAGCTCTGTCTCACTAAAATCCCATTCACTGGCAAGTCAAGGTATCACCATCTTGCAGTCACTGGTCCTCTTTGAGAATGAAGAATGAATAACAACTTGATTCTCACAACAATCCTGTGAGGTAAATGCTATTATTATTTCTATTTTACAGATGAAGAAACTAAGGCTCAGTAAAGTAAATGACTTGCCCAGGGTAGGATTCAAACTCTGGTCTTCCTGATTCAGAATTCAGCACTCTATCCATAACCCACCTATCTGCCTACTACCTCCGTGACTTAAATTAAGCAAGCTAATTACATAGTGGAACGGCATTGACTTGGAGTTAGGAAGTCTTTGATACTTTCTAGTTGCCTGACCTTAGACAAGTCGTTTACCCTTTCTGAGCCTTGGGCAAATTTCTGAAACTAAAAATTACAGATTACTGGTGATTGGGAAACCACAAATATTTAAGGTATTGATTTCCCTTTTTGTACTTGCACTATAGAATTAGCAGTGCTTACCTGAGTTTTGGCCATGCCATTCCTCCCTTTTTCCTTGGAGTAGGACTGACCTTCAGCAAAATGTGAAGACACTTCTCTTCAGCATCATCCTACCACCCTTTTAGTTCTCCTCTCCCATCTCCTTGTGTGTTTTAGCACCACTCTTTCCAAGGACTCAGTTCTTCCCTAAATTAAAGATAGCCTTTGACATCTAGTTGTATGACTCTGGACGAGTCCTTTAAGCTCACTGAACCTCAGTTTCCTCATCTGCAAAATGAGGGGGTTGGATTGATGGAATGCTTGGGTGCTTGTACTCAGACCCCACTTCCAAGATCATAATTCTCTCTAGCCTCAGAAACACTATGCCTGACAGTTTCCCTCCGGCCCAAGGACCCTATCTCTGGCAAAAACTCATGAGTGGTCCCAGTGAGGCAAACTATCTCTCCCTGTTACAAGAACAAGCTGACCTCTAGAATTTCCCTTGTACTATCTTGTATCAGCAAAACTATCATGTACTGATTCCCAGTTATTGTATATGATCCAGAGGTCAAGTTATAGACATCAATTCCTGAAACTGTCTTGTTACAGATATAACAAAAACATACCCTTTGGGAACCCTCCTTCCCCCCTTCCCATTTTCAGTAGTGAATGATACAATCAAGGTTGTATGTTATTACCTAATTAGCATACTTGGCACACAATCCACTGCTTTTCCTTTTCCTGTTAGTTTGCAAGTTCCCTAAGGAGCTCTGCCCACCATGGCAGGTTCCTTGAGAATCCTTGCCTGTTGTATAGCGTAACAATAAATCTTTTACCACTTTGACTTAAAGAATGCTTGAGTCTGTGAATACATTCCAGATGACCCTGTCCTGTACTCTGGTCTTTGAAGGTTTTCTGAACCTCTCAGACCACAACAGGATTAGATCTAAGGTCTTCACTTGGGCATCCCACCCATGCCTATCCTACCTCCCAAAGCATTCCACCATTTTAAAGTTACTTCTTTTTCCCCTCTGTTCAGAGAATCTTAGCTAATTGTTGAAAGAAATGCAAATCACGATTATGTCATTTAATTAATTCACATTATCATTGACATCCCCAGAGGTATTTTTAAAAGATGGGCTTATTGGGGGCAGCTATGGTCGCAGTGAATAGAGCACTGGCCCTGGAGCCTGGGCAAGTCACTTAACCCCATTGCCTAACCAAAAAAAAAAAAAAAGATGGGCTTATTCTCTCAGGTCAGTTTCTAATTGGTGGGATTTCAGTGTGACAAAGTGAAATGTGAACATTTAGGCAGCTTGGGGAAAAACGTTTAGAAGCAGGAGAGATACTAGGGAGATTTCAACTAAGAGTCAGGGTGAGGTAAAGGAGGTGAAGTGAAAGTGGGCCTTTCTTCCCCTTTTTTGATGTGAATACTCCACCTTAGAAACTGTCCTCCATTCCACACCAAAATGAAGCATGTGAAACTTCTCTTTGCCCTTTCCCCCTTAAACTCTCTCCAATCCTGTTTTTCCTCCTAGGATGATAGACAAATGGTCCTGTTGCAGGCTAAACAATGACAGAATTCTTCAGCCAGGCTGAAATGCAGAGAAGCCCCAGCTGCAAAGCTAATATAAATGGAAAATAGCTACTTTTCTTAAGACCCCGTTTAAGCTCCTTGAGGAGGTGGGAAGATTTTTCTTCCTCAAGAAGGCTCTGTGTTGGTTTCACAACCTCTGTAGTTATGCAGGTGTATGCATTTATATCCTCTGTTCTCTTAAATAAAGCTTCTGCAGACCTCATGTGGAAAGAGTGAGTGGTGGGGTTTTTTTGTTTATTTGTTTTTTCTGGGAAGAGTTTGAGGTAGGTCAGGCTGCAGAATTAGGTAAATGAGCAGTGCTTAATAAGAATGGATTAGTGATTCCCTGTTGTTCCTATTCCTCTTTCACAACATGACTAATGTGGAAATTTGTTTAATATGATTATACATATATATAGCCTATATCAGATTGCATGCCATCTTGGGGAGGGGAGAGAAGAGGACAAATTTAGAACTCAAAATCTTATAAAAGTGAAAGTTGAAAACTAAAAAGAAATAAATTTAATGGCAATTTTGGGGCAGCTAGGTGGTGCAGTGGATAGAGCTCCAACCTTGGAGTCAGGAGGACCTGAGTTTAAATCCAACCTCAGACATTTGACACTTAATAGCTGTGTGAACCTGGGCAAGTCACTTAACCCTAATTGCCTCACCAAAAAGCAAAACAAACAAACTAAATAAATTTAATAATAAATGAATGAATGGATTAGTGAACAAAGGTGAATAATTCCAGCTAGATGGCAGCATTTACTTAGTCACTTAACTTGGACTTCTTAGTCCTTCCATTGGAACTTGGACTCCTGTCCCTAGAACCCTAGGCTCTAATTGGTGAGATTGCATCTTACCTTGTCCAGCTTGATTTTCCAGGCTATCTCCAAACCATTCTATCTGCACTCTAGCTCTAAATCACTCTATTTGAACTCTGGCACTCAGATTCCCACCTGGGACCTTGGGCTCCCAGCTTTTACTCTCCTCCTGCCTCCCTCCCACTTTCCTATTTTAGTTCCCCATACATGTTACTCTTCTTCTATTAAAATGTAAACTCCTCTTTTCTTCATTTTTTTTTAAAGTTTGATTGATTTTTGTCTTTACATTACAAACATTTCCAGATTTATCCCCACAAAGTAAAACAAGCAAAACTAACAAATACAGTGACTGAATCTGAAAGTGCATGCAACATTCTACACCTATAGGCCCACTTCTACTCTGGTTTTTAATTTTATTTTGTAACTAACAGAAATCTATTTTCTCTTTCTCCCACCCCCACATTAAAAAGAAAAACAAATTCCTCATAAAAAATATGTATAGTTATGCAAAACAAATTCTTTCACTGGCTTTCTTAAAATAAATATGTCTCTACACCCTAAATCTATCACTTCTCTGTCAAAATGTGGATAGCATATATTATCCTTGATCTTCTGGAATAGACACAGTCATAGTTCTTACAGTTTTAAAGTTGTTTGTCTTTATAGTGTTATTATTATTGCATAAATTAACAACATGATAAATTGTTCTCCTGGCTTTCATCAGTTTATGAAAATAATATAAAAAATAATATAAAAAGTCACATCATAAACAAATTAGAGAAACATGGAGAAATTTATCGGATCTATGAATAGAAGGATACAGAGGATTACAGAAGATAAAATGGATGATTTTGATTACATAAAATTAAAAGTTTTTGTACAAGCAAATCTAAAAAAGGCAAGATTAAAAGGAAACAATTAACTTGGAGAAGGAAAATGCAACCTTGCAGCAAGTTTCTCTGATAAAGGTCTCATTTCCAAGACACATAACAAACTATTTCAAATGTACGAGAAAAAGAGCCATTCCCCAAATGTTAAGGGCTTAGGATATGAATAGGCCATTATCAAAGGAAGAAACCAAGGTTATCCACAGCCATGTGGAAAAATGTTTCAAATCACTGCTAATTAAAGAAACACAAATTAAAATAAATCTGAAATTGTATCTCGTCATCAGACTGGCAAAGACAGCAAGAAAAAAAGAAAAGAAAAAAATGAAATAAAGAAAGAAAATGACAAATGTTGTAAGGGTTATAGAAAAACAGGCACATTGATGCACTGTTGGTGGACCTGTGAATGGGCATAACCATTCCAGAATGCAATTTGGAATTAAACACAAAATATATATACAAGAGAGCATACCCTTTGACCCATTGGTAGTCCTATATCCAAAAGAGATCAAAGAAATAGCAAAAAGGTCCTATCTGTTCAAGAATACTTACAACAGCTTTTTCTGTGGTAGCAAAAATCTGGAAATTAAAGGGATGCTCATCAATTAAGGAATGACTGAATTAATTGTGGCATGTAAATGTGATCGAATAATGGTATGCTATAAAAAACAAGGAAATAGATGATTTCAAAGAGACATGGAAATAAATGTAAGAATTGATACAAAGCAAAGTAAGCAAAATAAAAAGAACAATTTCTACCACAGCATCAATACTATGAAGATGGACAAATTATATATAATGTCAGCTTCTTGAGGGCAAGGATTGTCTTATTTGCTTGTATGTATAATCTTGCCACTTAGCACAGTGTTTAGTAAATGTTCAATAAATACTTTTTCATTCACTCAATCTGCATGTCCTTTTTAAAGAGATATTCTGGTTAATGAAGAATATTATGCATATATAAAAATAAACAGAAACACATCTTTCAGTTAACTGTACTTTGGGGAAGTCCAGTTATTAGGACTACAACAGCCATAGCTGAGGCACCACCACTGTTCATCTGGGCATCTCATCATAATTGCAGGTAGATGTGTGTTGTGTGACCATACCTGTGAGTGTATTGATGTAGAGAGCTCTAAGAGGGGAACTCCCAGGACTGAGGCAGATTGGCACCTGTTCTGCAGCCTACAGAGAGCATACTGAGAGGTTGAATGACTTGGTAGGGGGGAGGGGGAGGGCAACATGGAGTAGTGGAAAGAGTGTTAGACTTGGAATCAGGAAGACCTGGGTTCAGATACTGTCCCAGACACTTACTAGCTGTGTGACCCTGAGCAAATCATTTAACCTCTCTGTGATTCAGTTGCCCTACGTATAAATACAAGGGAGTTGGATTCAAAGGCCTCTACCATTCCTTCCAGTTTCAAATCTATGAGCCTATAATTCCACCAGGCTCACCGAGCAAGCATGTGTCAGAGATAGTACTTAAATGTAGGTTATTCAGAATCTCAGGCCAATTCTCCATCCCCTAGGTTTGGTGGTGGTGGTGGTAATGGTACTGTTCAGTTGTTTCAGTCATGTCAACTCTTCATGACCCCATTTGGGGTTTTCTTGGCAAAGGTACTAGAGTGGTTTGCCATTTCCTTCTCCAGCTCATTTTACAGATGAGGAAACTGAGGGAAACATGATGAAGTGACTTGCTTACGGTCACACAGCTAGTTAATGTCTGAGGCCAGATTTGAATTTAGGTCTTCTGGACTCCAGGCCAAGTGCTCTATCCACTTCACCCCATAGCTGCCCCTCCCCTGGGCAAATGGTCACATACTACAGGGCTCCAAATTTGCTTATAATCTGATTTTGTAGGGCGACAATTAAGAATAGATTTTACATTTTCAAATATAACATTTTAAGTAAGTTATATTTTAAAATATAAAATCCATTCTTAGCTCTTTGGCTACACAAAAACAGGCCAAGAGCTGGATCACTCTCTTGTTTTCTAACACCTGTACTAGGCCATGCTGACTCTCATAGTGCATGTAAATAGCTAGCAGAAATTAGCTTTTTGAGGCTTGGTTATATACTCCCATACATATAAAGTGATGGCGAAGGTGAATTTAGAATCACAATATTATAGAGTGGAATTGTTAGAGAACTTTAGTCCTCCCCAATAGAATTCTTTGAAAATAGAAAGGGAAAGTTTCTTGGACACCTTTTAAGACATAAGCATATTCCAGATTTGCCCATTTGGAATCAATTCATTCTCAGCTGCCCACTTTAAGGAATTAGACTAAATCAGTCTGTGCCTGACATAGCCCCATAGCTATGATTCACATTCACAATTACTTTGAAGGTGATTTAGACAATGAACAGGACTAAGGGAAACCTCCTTCTCAGGGAAAGATCGTGGTTTAGGAACTAGGGATGAACAGAAGGCAGGATTTCTCAGAAACTCTAAAATCCAAGAAATTTAACTTTAGAATTAAGAACTTTTTTCTTACCAGTAAGGTTTTTAGCACTGAAATCTTTCAGTTTTCTCCCTCAGGTTATCAGAATCATATTTACCACTTGTCTAAGGAGTTGAATTTTTTAATATAAAGAGAGCTAGTGGTGGGAGAAAGCTGAACTCTATGGTTTCCTTTCATTCCGACATTTTGGTCTAACTTAGAAAACAAGTAACCAGAGAGCAAATTTCAAGCAAAGGTGTCCTACCTGGAATCAGAAGGCTCATGCTGGACAATTCAATTTCATAGGAATGCATCAAGTGCTTGCTCTGTTCCAGGTACTAGGTGATGTACTAGGTGATGGGGACCAAAGACAAAACAAAGTAATCCCTTCCTTAAAGAATTTGTATTCTACTTGAGGCTTGGGGGAAGGGGAGAAAAATGTGTGCACATGGAAGTAAATACAATATATATACAAAATAGTTTCTAGGATGAGAGCACAGATCTAACAGAAAGGTCTGTTTGTTAATGATAGAACAAGAATTCCAGAGGGCACAATGGAAGAGCAAGAAGAAATGGGATAGTGACACCAGAAAGATGGGATTGACATAGCTGGCTATGAAAAAGCAGGGAATGGTGGTCAGGAATTTTCAACCTAGGTAACCTGTGACTCTGAATCACAAGGATTTTAAATGAAGCCACAGAGGAGCAGACTATCGCGCCCCTTAGAGTAACAATGGTAATGTTGCTTTGATTATCAACTCCTTACTATCAGCCCAATGACTACTGGTTTGATGCAAACTGCTTCTCCAAATCTCTTATGGTGACAGTGTTAGTTGTCCTTCCTCCATTTCTCATCAACATTTTCTGACACATCAGCTCAGACATAGTTTGGGTCCATTATGGCACCCTTCTGAATCAGTCACCCCACTGAGATGGTGGTCTTGGATAGACTGCTTATAGGGAACTCTATGTTACTCTACCAGTTCTTCTATTAAACCAAGAGTACAAAGACCTGTCACCAGTTCCTGAGACCAAACTGAGGACAAATCTTGTGAAGAGACAAGGAACAGAATTTCCATACTAGTGTAGAGATCTCTTCTGGGGCTTAAGCTTTGCATGAGCTTTCCTCACTTGCTGTAGCAATGATGGTCAGTGGTTACTCTTTGTGCAGGCTACTCTCCATGTCTTCCTCATCTTCCTCATCTCTTAGAATTATTAGCTTAGCATGGGCACCACCATCTATGGGACTCACTTCTTGATTCCCCTAGTTGAAAGTATACTTTCCCTCTCCACATAACCTTGTATTTGCATCGTATTTTACAGATCATATCCACCAGTAGAATGTAAGATCTTACCAGTAGTATGTAAGGGCAGGGACTATTTTTTTTGGTAACCCCAGTCTCTAGATTAATGTCTTGCACATATTAGGTACTTAATAAATGTTTATAAAATTGAGTTGGGCCTCTTCTACTGTGTTCCTACATATTCACCCTCTCTTCATGCCAACATCCTTTGCAAATGTCCTTACCATTTGTCCTACCAAAGGAGCTTGGATGCTGCTAAAACTTACATTTCTGTTGTTCATCTGATTGACATTCATTGCTTGAATAGGTATAGTTTTCATTCACCACCCATCAGTGATCCATCACTTGCCATATCTGTGAAGAAGGTGGTGGTGCAGCTTACGTCCCACTCTCAAACTAACATGGTTTTTAGGGATGAAGATCATCTACTCTAGACCCATTATTTTGCAGATGAGGAAATAGGTGCAGAGGTGTTAAGTTACTAAGTTAAGTCATAGTCTGCATTGGCTCCCAGTATCAAATATGAAAACCTCCAGGATCAAATATGAAAAACTTATTTTACTTTTAAAGTCTTTCACAACCTAGGGCTTTCACACCTTTCCAGTTTCCTCACTCTTTCGTCCAGGTACAGTGGCCTACTTGCTGTCTCCTTCTATTCCCCTCCCCTCCCCCAACATAACACTACATCTCTTATTGGTCTCTGGGGACTCCATGTTCTCGCTTCTTATTCCTACCTTCTGCAGAAGGTCCATGCAAGTGGCTTCCCTTTGCACTTATCTTCTTTATTCCATATCTTCTATATACATAGGCATTTAACAACATTTGCTCCCCCATTTGAATGTGAGTTTCTTTAAGGCAGGAGTTGTTTTTTGCCTTTGTTTCCCAAGTGCTTGGGGCAGTACCTGGCAAACAGTAAATTATAATAAATGACACAGTAACCTAGTTTCATTAACCCAAAGATACCACCTACAGGGAAAAGAACTCTTTGCAAAAAACTGTTGGGAGAACTGAAAAGTAGTCTGGCAGAAACTAGGCATAAACCAACATCTCACACTGTTTCCCAAAATAGGCTCAAAATGGATATATAATTTAGACATAAAGGGTGATAGTATATGCAAATTTGTGGAGCATGGTAAAAATTACCTGTCAGTTTTATGGATAGGGGAAGAGTTCATGACTGAAGGAGTGAGAGAGAGGTTTATAGGTGATAAAATGGATGATTTTGATTACATAAAATAAAAAAGGTTTTGCACAAACAAAAATAATGCAGCTAAAAACTAGAAGATAGGCAGAAAACTGGGGCAGCAAGTTCCTCTGATAAAGGACTCATTTCTAAAATATATAGGGAATTGAGTCATATTTACAGGAATAAGTCATTTCCCAAATGAGAAATGGTCAAAGGATGTGAACAAAAAGTTTTCAGAGGGAGATATTAGGGCTATCAATGGCCATATGAAAAAAAAAATGCCCTGAACACTAAAAGTAAGAGAAATTTGAATTAAAACAACTCTAAGATGTCACTTCACACCCATAAGATTAGCTCAGATGACAAAAAAAGAAAAATGACAAATGCTGGAGAGGATGTGGGAAAATAGGTACACTAATGCATTGTTGGTAGAACTGTGAACTAGTCCAATCATTTTGGAAAGCAATTTGGAACTATACCCTAAAAGCTATTAAATTGTGCTCTTTGACCCAACAATACCACTACTAGATCTATACCCCCAAAGAGATCAAAGAAAGAAGAAAAGGATCTATATGCACAAAAATACTTATAGCAACTCTTTTTGTGGTGGCGAAGAATTGGAAACTGAGGGGATGCCTAACAATTAGAGAATGACTGAACAAGTTGTAGTATATCAATGTAATGAAATACTATTGTTCTGGAAAAAAAATGATGAATGGGATGGTTTCAGAAAAACCAGGGAAGACTTCTATGAACTGATGCAAAGGGAATTGAGGAGAACCAGGAGAACAATTTACACAGTGACAGCAATATTGTAAAAATAGTCAATTGTGAAAGATTTAGTAACACTCATCCACCCAATGACCTAGCACAATTCCAAAGGACTTATGATGAAGCATGCTATCCAGCTCCAGAGAACTGATGAACTCAGAGTGCAGATTGAGGCATATTTTTTCCCCTCTCTTTCTGTTACCTTTTTTTTTAACACAAGGTATGTTTTGCATAACGATACTTGTTTATAATGGGTTTTGTTTTTCTTGCCTTTTCAATGTGTGGGAATTTGGAACTGAAAATAAAATAAAATTGAATTAAAATATTTTTAAAGAAAAAATGCAAGTGATAGATCTGAGACTAGAATGCTGATTGGCGGCAGAGTATTCTTTCTTCTATAACTTGTTGCTGACTCTGTCCCTGTGACAATGAAATCCCTTATGAGACCCAGACTTCAAAACAGGGGCACTGAAATTCTAAACATTCCTTGTATTTATACTTGGAAAAGTTTCCTTCAGAGGGCACTGACCCCTTTAATGAGGGTTAGAGTTAAACTACTTGATAAATATTTGATATGCTTCTTTCAAACTCAATGAAATACGAGGAATAAATTCCTTAAGCTTAATGGCAACACATGTTTTCCACTGTGCAGTTCCCTTTTTCAAGTTTATTGCCTTGCATTTAAAATTCCTCACTCATAAAACAGAACTAATAGGCACTGGAATATTTCTTTAGGATTTTTAAACATTGTAAATTGTTTAGTTTACACTAAATAGCCTGAGGATAATTATCGGAATGGAGTTATTTTTGTAGATTTCGGTGAAGGCTGGATAAATCATTCAACCTTCACTCAAATTGATGAAATCATTTCTGCAGTTAGTAGACTTGGGGAGACATAACTGCCATCTGTTGTGCTATGCTGAGATAAACAAACATACGTATATTAGTTTCTAAATGATGAATCTTGCTCTTAATAATGACTGCTGTAATTTCAAAGTAAAATGAATGTCCTTTTAAAGTTACTAGACTTTTCTGCTCCTTCAGAACCACATCTTCATTCATCATTAATTCACATGTGACTAGGGCCTGTCCTAGATTCATCTTGGACTGAAAGCTTATTTGAAAAGTTATTTACATAGAAAACATCATTCTGATTATCAAATAACGACTATGATGGATTATTGGGAGATGACACACACAGAGCTCAGCTCAATTCAATAAATATTCATTAAACACATAGTATTTTCCAGGTGAGTGGCAATGTGGTCTAATAGAGGAATTGGTAAAAACTGGGCTCTTGTCCTGCCTCTGACACATATTGACTATATGATCATGGGCAAGTCACTTAACCTTGCAGTACTTCAGGCAAATCTCTAAAACTATAAATGACAGACAAATTGCTGAGCTGTGTCAGTGGAAGGAGTTTCCTATGAAGATAATATCAGAACTGTAGAATTCCACTAGAAATGCCCAAGACACTTTAGAGGGTCTGGAGATACAAGACACAGTCCTGGTCCTCAGAGAACTTACAATTTAGTAATAGAGATAAGGTTCATATACAAATAACTATAATAAAAGAGACACTATGTGTTTTCTCAGTTGTAAGATGTGAGACTTGGACTAGATAATTTCCTTGAAGTCAATCAATCAACAAACTTTTGCTTTGAATCTACTATGCTGGGCACTGTGCTGGATGATAGGGATACAAATGCAAAAGTAAAGAAATTTCTTCACTCAATAATTTTTGTTCAATGAAACACACACACACACACACACACACACACACACACATACAAAATGCATTCAGTATATGCAGGGATGGGTCCACAATTAGAAACACCTTTCAAGGAGACACTTGAGTGAGGAAAACCCTTGTGCTCAGGCTACTCACAATCCTGAAAATGGAGACTTTGTTGTCTTTTTATTTCTGTAATGGTCCATAAAAGTTTCTTTTTTCTTTCTTTCCTTCCTCTTTCTTTCTTTTTTTCTTTTTCTCTCTTTCCTTCCTTCCTTCTTTCTTCCTACTTTCTCACGTTGGAAAATATTTAGTAAGGTACAATAATCAGAATAGAAACACAAACAATTCTTCCACTGAAGTTTATTATTGTGTTGAGCTGGCAAAGGTTTTTGATTAATATATTTTCTGTTTTTAAACAGATAATTCCACTTCTGCTTTGGTGGGCTTGGGGTAAATAATGAGTTCTATTTTGAACTTCTTGACTTTGAAATGCCTATGGGACTTCTAGTTCAAAAGATCCAGTGGTCAATTGGTGATGAAGCACTGGTACTCAGGAGAGGGATTGGGACTGGATATATCAATCTGCTAGATAGAAGTGACCTGAGAAGTCATCTACTCAAGCTCCCTTGTTTTCTAAATGAAGTAGAATTGATGACCAAAGTCACACAGGTAGTAATTGAAAAAGACTGGATTTAAACTCAGACCCTCTGATTTTAAATTTAGTACAATGCTGCTTCTAGCATACCATAGGCTTCTTTGTTCAGTGAAGTCATAAAATTTGTTCCACAAGTTCTAGCTGCTCCATAAAGTCTGCACAAACTGGTTATTACAGGTTACAGTAACATTCTTATAGTTTACATAGAGCATATGTGATAAAATTCCTTAACATCCTTGAATCTTATCAAGGGATAAGGATAGGTAGGGATGATATCCAAAGAAACAAGATTAAAAATTAAAACTGGGGTATATGTGAGAAGGATGGTGCTTTACATTGTGTTTTACAAGTGGGGAGAAAGAAGGGGGAGCAAGATTTTTGTTAAATAAATCAAGCTGTGATGGTTGGGAATTTTAAATTAAAAAAAAAATAAAACAGCTCCTGGAAGATTTCAGATTTCTGCCCTGGGATTCACAAGTGAAGCTGAAAAATTTGGTTCAGGATATGTTGGAAATAACTCTGAATGCTAAGTGCTCTGAAAAGTACTTGGGGTAACCAGCAGATCTCACTGTGGATAATAGAGTTTAGACAAGTCTCTTTCCCCTTCCTTCAGAGAGGAGTAAGAACTCTCCCAGACTGTGCTTATCTCCACTCAAAGGGCCTTGGCCACACTTCTTTGTTGTTGCTGTTGAGTTGATTAGCTTTATCCAACTCTTTGTAACTCCATTTGAGGTTTCCTTGCCAAAGATACTTGGAGTAGTTTGCCATTTCCTTCTCCACTTCATTTTACAGATGAAGAACTGAGGCAATAGGGTTAAACGACTTGCCCAGGGTCATACAACTAGTAAGTATCTGAGGTCAGTTTTGGACTCAGGTCCTCCTGACCTCAGGGCCAGCATTCTATCCCCTGCCCAAGCTACTTTTGTCCCTCTGCTGAAGATATCAGATACACTCAGGGTTTTTAGGCTGAGGCAAGTTCATGTGTCCTTTTTCCCTGCTATTTTTGGAAGTTTATTAATACAGATTATTAATATTATAGCAATAGCACAAGCCTCTAGTTTAAGAAGAAATTCCTTAACCTTTTTTTCCCTAGAGATAAGGATCCCTGACTTGTAAAAATTCTGTCTATATTCAAATAGACAAAGGCTTTTCCTCTGCACTCTCGCTACCTACAGACACATTATAGGTACATATTTACATAATTAAAGGTATGCATGTACATAATTATACACACATGTATGTACATAACTCTCTACATAAGGCAGAGAAAGGGAAGGAGGCAGACACACACACACACACACAGAGGGAGAGATACTCTATGTAATTAAAGACAACTATCTGTCTTTACTTAGAGAGAGTACAAACAGGAAAGGTCTTTGCATATAGACAGGATTTTATACATATATATACATACATACACATATATGTCTATCAAGAATTCACATCAGTCTTATTTTTTATCTAGAGAAAAATGAATTTGAAGTATTAATGATACAATAAAGAACAGTTTAATAAAAAGAAAATGGAGACTGAGGATTCAAACCTCTTTCCTAGTAGACTGTAAAGGGATGGGGACAAAAAAAAGAAGATAATTCACCAGACTCTGGTATTTCTTCAGGAAAGACCAGTCTAATCTTCCCCAATGGGATTTTTGCTAGATAAACAGAGCTGTGAACAAAGCTTCCAAAAGCTCAATGTTTAAAGTCAGTTTGCATGCACAAAATGTCCTCCATTGATGCTGCTATGGTCCCTTGCTCTCCATCTTTCTCTCCCTACTATTTCAAAACTTTCCAGGTGCCCTGAACCCTTTCCTACTGCTAGATCTCATGATGATTGATTATCTTTCTAAAAGGCTGGAAAACTACAACTACCAGGAACCCATACAGTCATTGATCCAATAAAAGGTTACATCGAGAAGAAATAGTCTTTGTTTCCTAGATGATGTGCATTTTAATTCCCATATTGACCTTACGTGAGTTCTACTAATTGAACCGAATTAAGTGTGGCTGATTAAAGTTGGTGAAACAGTTAAGAAGACCTAAGTTCAAATCTAGCCTTGACATTTATTAGCGGAGACCCTGGGCAAGTCACTTAACCTTAGTTTCCTCAGCTATAAAATGCAACAATATGTGTAATGTAACAAGTAAATGTAATAATAACATAATAATAAAGCAGCTATCTCCCAGAGTTGTTCTAAAGATCAAAAGAGATAATATTTACCAGGCACTTAGTACTCTGCCTGGTACATAGTGCATGCTTAATAAATACTTGTTTCCTTCTTTCCACAAGAGACACAATGTATTTTGTGCATCCTAAACAACGTGTTAAAATTGTTTGGTTGTGTTGTTTTGAGACTTCTTTGTAAAACATGGATCTTATTTCCAAATCAATACCCAAATGCTGCTGAGAATAGAACTTTCTGGCATTAAGTATGTGCATTTAGTTAAAAAATAATTAAAATATCCTTCATCACAAACCCCTGCGTTATACGCTCTAAGCAGTTAAGTATTTTGCCTACATTTATTTCTAGCTTTTATGCAAGAAATGAGAACTATAGAAATAATCCTAAAAGTAACTTTCATGTTGGATAAGCTTCTGAGAGAATGATGTCACCTTGGAATAGTGTCATGTAGAGCCAACAGGGG
The DNA here is from genome assembly GCF_003287225.1 of Phascolarctos cinereus. Taxonomy (NCBI): domain Eukaryota; kingdom Metazoa; phylum Chordata; class Mammalia; order Diprotodontia; family Phascolarctidae; genus Phascolarctos; species Phascolarctos cinereus. The sequence continues at coordinate 65,124,212 of NW_027556098.1, forward strand.
TCTGGAGATATGAGCAACATTGGCATTAGAAGACAGAAAACGAGTTTTTAAACATAAAGAGGACTGTGATGTGCATGCAGAAAGGAAGTAGAAATCAGACGATAACAATAACAGATTATGTCTGACCTATGACAAGCATTCTGGAAAAAGAATAATTTTCATTGTCCCCAGTGGTGGTACCATGACACTGATATGGAAGAAAGAATGTTGATGGATGCTGCAGTCTGAACTGGAGGGGACACCTATAGTCTTGTTCATAAAACTATTACGAGCTGAACACAACATGGTCTCTTTTGGTTACATGATATCCATAGGCTGCCTCCTGCATTTAAAGAAGAAAGTCTAACCTCAGGGAAAGATGGAATTTGAGCTGGCAGAATGAAGATCTTTTGAAAAGGAATTGCAGGAAGCAATCTAGTCTCTCCATCACAAATTCAGAGTTTGGTTGAAAGAATATTCTTCTCTGTTTAATATTAGTTTTTGACAGATTCACTTGACACTGTATAGGTTTATATGTGTGTAATCTCTGAGTTCAGGATAATATTAGGACAGTTAGTATATTTCTGGTAAACCTTACTGTTTATTTTTTTCAGTTATGTAGCATAATGGATAGAATGCTGAACCTAGATTCAGGAAGACATGAGTTCAAATCCTGCCTCAGATACTTATTAGCTATATGACCTGGGTAAGTCACTGTCTGCCTCAGTTGCCTCATCTGTAGAATGGAAATAATGATCACCTACTTCCCAGGGCTGTTGTGAGGATCTAATGAGATAACACCTATGAAGTGCTTTGCAAACCTTAAAGTCCTGTATAAATACTAGCTCTAATTGTTGTTGTTATTCCTAGTTTAAATTGAAGGGCAAACACTTGCTGTGAAAATGGGCTTAAGTTCTGAAAATTGAATGTGCCGGTAGGATTTGGAGTCAGGAATTGATTCCGATACACATACATCAAATCATTTATTTTCCTTAGCAATGAGGTAAGCAGAATAAGCATTCACCTGTAAATCTTTCACCACTAACGATCAGCTTAATGAACTATGGTAATATGACTGCATGTTCACAATTTTGGTGTTGGTCAGTTGTTTCAGTCACATCCAACTCTTCCTGACCCCATTTGGGGTTTTCCTGGAAAAGATATGGGAGTGGTTTACCATTTACTTCTCCAGCTCATTTTACAGATGAAGAAACTGAGGCAAACAGGGCTAAGTGACTTGCCCAGGGTCACACAGCTAGCAAGGGTTTGAGGGTAGATTTCAATTCAGGAAGATAAGTCTCTCTAGATACCCCAATAACATATTTTGTAGCATGTAGCTTTTGACAATTAAGGTATTTTATGACAGTACCATTTATCTGGGATTTTAAGAATGCTTAATAATATCACCCTACAAATTTGACATTCTTGTCAAATTGTCAGTATTACTTCCTTTTTTATTTTTGTTTCGGAGTGAAGGATATATGGTAAATATAGGATGTTCCAAAAGTCTTAGAGCGGTTTAAGTTTTAGTAACTCTACGTTTGTTGCCTCCACTTTATCTCCTCTGGCTCATTTCTCAATTCCGTGCAATTTGGCTCCTGACCTCATCACTCAATTAAAACTTTTCTTCCTTAATTGCCAAATCTGGTTATATTTTCTTAGACTTTATCCTCCTTGACCTTTCAGAGGTATTTGACACTGTTGACTGCCCTGTATGCCTCCTGACCACTCTTTGCCTTCTGAGTTTTGGTGACACTAAATGGTGACAAACTCAATGTCTCATAGCTATCTCAAACTCAGTATGTCCAAAACAGAACTCTTCTGTCTTCCTTCCCACCAAAGCCTCTCCTCTTCTGTCAGACACCACCATTTTCCAGTCATTCAAGTTTGTACCTTTGGTGTTATTCTTGACTCCTCATTTTCCTCATCCCACATATTCAATAAGTTGTCCAACCTTGCCATCAATATTTACCTGAACATCTCTCATGTCTGACTCCTTCCCAATCATACAGCCACAGTCTTAGATTAAGCCTTCATCCCCTCTTAATTGCAGTGACCTCCTAATCCGCCTCCAGCCTTAAATCTATTTCAGTTCATTTTTCACAGAACTATGAAGCAATTTTTTTTAAAGTACAGATCTGACCGCATCACTTTCCTACTCTATAAACTCTATGGGCTCCCTTGTGCCTCTAGGATCAAATATAAATTATCTGTTTAACCTTGAAAGCTCTTTTCAGCCAAGCGCCAATCTATTTTTCCAGCTTTGCTGCACATCATTCTTCTTACTGCACTGTAATCCCAGCAAAGTGGCTTTCTCTCTGTTATTCAGATAAAGAGCTACAGCACCCATCCTTATGCCTATTCATTGGCCATGCCCTATGACTGGAATGCACTCTTTCCTTATTTCTGCCTATTAGAATCCTTCATAACACAGCATAAGCCCCATTTTCTACATGAAGCCTTTCTTGATTATTCCCAATTGCTACTGTCCTCCATCCCAAACTATTTTATAGTTAACTTCCTTGTATTTAAGGCAACTAGGTGGTGCAGTGTATAGAGCGCTGAGCCTGAAATCAGGAAGACTCATCTTCCTGAGTTCAAATCTGGCCTCAGACATTTACTAGCTGAGTGACCCTGGGCAAATCACTTAACTCTGTTTGCTGAAATGACAAACCACTCCAGTATCTTTGCCAAGAAAAATCCCAAATGAGATCACCAAGATCTGAAATGACTAAACAACAACAACAAAACCTTATAATTATTTGTATATATTCTCTTTATGTTTATTCTGTATGTACTTGTGTGCATACTATACCTTTCTCACTTGTTAGAATATAAACTTTTTGAGATTAGAGATTACTTCATTGTTTGAATTTATATCCCCAAAGCCTAGTAAAGTATCTGGCACAAAGTAAGTGTGAAATAAATTGTTGATGGATTGATAATAAAATGTTTTATAGTTTTACGTTTATGTTCTCCTGAATTAACACTCATGGAGATCACAAAGCACTTTCCTCCTATGACAACCCATTGCATGAAGTACATAGTGTGGGTATTACATCATTTCACAGATGAGGGAGCTGAGCTTGAAGGTTGTGAAGTGATTTTTCCAAAGTCACACAACTAGAAAGTGATAGATCCCAGAGGATAGATCCCAAGTCTCCAAGTCTACCCTCAGTCACGCCCTCGGCATGTATGTCATGTAAGGAACTGAAAGTCAGAGGGTCCAGGAGCGGCACTTTCTGAACGTATTTGTTCCTTACATTCCTAAATTTAACCAGGAGACAATACTTATGGACTTATTTTCCTTCCTTGTTGTTCCCTTTCTCCCTCACCTTTAACTAGCAAATGTATAATTTTTAATTCAGTTAGTGGTGGAATTATAAAGTGAACTCTCCGGTGGTTAGCCTTCCATTCCTTTTTGTCACTCTCTTCCAACTTGTATCTTCAACAGCAAAAATTTCAGACAACTTTTTTTTAGAAAAAAGAAATTCTGTCAGCTTAAACGAATAAGTCCTTAAAGCCATTTATGGTTACTTCTCAGTTCCTGAGCTATACCCTTAGCAAATTTTGGTCACCAGAATTTTAAATTTTGGATGTTTAAAAATAATCTCCGGTATACTTTTCAATACTATACTGCCACTGGGCCCAAGGGACCCAGACTTTGTCCTACTAAGAGCTGTGTGCCAGGGCTTCCTTTGAGGGAGTTGTCCCATTCCTCTCTGGCATCTAATGAAATGATTAGCTCAAAAGTAATTATTAAAAATTAATTTAAAAAGCTTTATAAATGCTTTAAAAATGCTCTTTGACTGACTCATTCCTGCACTTAGATGATCAGATGCTGCAAGCTCATTACCCACCAGTAGATGTCAATGTAACCATGGACTGCAAAAGCAGACTGAGGATGAATCCAGCACTGCAGCACATAGGGATGTGTGAAGAAAGGGATCCCAGACACTGGGAAGGGAATGAAAATGAAGTTTTAAAAAATTTCTTTGGGCATTCATTTATTTGTTGGAGTTATCAGCTGTTCATTTCCAACACTAAAGGTGACCAGGATCACAAATAATCAACTTATACCATAGTGGCCTCAATATCTTTTAGTCTCCTAGAAAAACTGAAAAAAAAATTTTCCTGTGTTTAAAACATTAACCAGTCAAGAAAGAAGAACCCCAAATACTGCAGACTATCAGATGTTCACTTCATGTTTGCTCACTAGGCAGGATGCCCTTGACATCTGTGTCCTGTAGCAAAGAACCAGAGGGTCCAGGAGCAGAACTTCCTGCACGTGTTTGTTCCTTGTGTCTCTAAATTTAACCTACAGACAATATTTATTGGCATATTTTCTGTCTTGTTTGTTCCCTTTCTCCCTCAACCCTAAGTAGCAAATATAAAATGGTTTTTTTTCTGGATAATTTCATCTTCATAGGGTTGTTGTGAGGCTCAAGTGAAGAAATGTGTGTAAAGCACTTTGCAAAACTTTAAAGCTTGAGTAGTAATGTTGACTTATGTTACAGGGGCCTTTCCATGAAGCATGCTTCCCATTTCTGGTTCTGGTTCTGGTTCACCATGTGGGAAGGTTGCATTTTGGTTTAGGCCAAAGTGGTGACTTTTACTCTGAATTTTAGAATGACGTGCTAAACCCTGAGTGGTCTCTGTCATTATCCTGCCATGTGACAGTGGCAGGTAGCTGGGGCAAAGTGCTGCATCTGTTAAGAGAAGAGATCATTTCTGTTTGGGTCTCTTGCTTGTTTCTCCCATGTGGCAAGTAGTATACTCTATTTCTACACTCCCAGTGAGGGGAGGACTAGATTCTTCCTCTAGTCAACCCTGCTGCCTAATTTTTCCATGTAAAAACAGACTCACCAGAAGTGACGATTGGAAGGAGCTAAGTCTCTCAGCAGCGCTGTCCCTGGGATGTCATCTTCATCCTTCATCTTTAGCCCTACCACTCCAGTTGAACCATCTTCTGATGGTCCAGAGACCATGCCTGTGTGGAACTAGGCCACTTGGCTTTGTACATTCTGCTAACATGTGTCTTCCTCTTCATTTTTTTTTAACCTTTTTTCTCCAAGAACTAGAATTAAATCACCAGTACCATGACCACTGCCCACCACCCCCCCACCCCACAAAGGCTATGTTAATGTACTACTCTCCTGTTCACCATCTTTGTGACTTCTAAGACTGTAATTCCCTTCCCTGGCCACCACTCCCCTTTACGTACAGTCTCTCACCCATTAGAACGTAAACTCTTTGAAGACAGAAATTACCTTGCTTTTGTATTTGTGTCTGCAGTTCATGAGCAGCTAGGTGGTGCAGTGATTAGAGTGCAAAGCCTGGAGTCAGGAAGACTCATCTCCCTGAGTTCAAACCTCACCTCAGACACTCATTAGCTGTGTGACTCTGTCACTTAATCCTGTTTGCCTCAGTTTCTTCATCTGTCAAATGAGCTGGAGAAGGAAATTGTAAACCACTCCAGTATCTTTGCCAAGAAAGCCCCAAATGGGGTCATGAAGAGTCAGACACAACTGAAAACAACTCCAGTGTTTAGCACGGTAGTAAACAACTAAAAATGTTTTTCCTTTTTTCATTCATTTGTTCATTCATTTACCAGTTGAGCTTGCACACCTGGCACCACAGAGTGCCTCTTTATTTTTCCTTTTATGAATAGGTTAACTAAAAAGTGATTCTTGAGGTGAACATGCCTAAGATTGGAGGTGACTTTGCGCCAGGAGATACCCAGAGGCCTTAAGTCCCATCAGTTTGGAGCTGGCTTTTGTACTACAGAGAATAGCCAGTGAATGAATAGACATTTCCTGGGAGTTGTTTGGACAGTGCAGACCAAGGTGAGATGTAAAATACCTAATAGTGATGCCACCAACTGCCTTATGTTCTGATGAAGCTTAAGTATGAGCCTCTTAGCTAATGATTGCATTCATAGTCATGTTACTGAATCCTGCTCTGTCAGGGCATGCTTTTGAGTCTTGTAATTTCTCATGTGGGTGGGAAGTTTTATGAGTGAAAGTGTGAGAAAACGGAGCTCTCATTAGGGGCCAGGCTCCCCAGGATTGAACATGGGCCAAAACACATGTCTGGGTACAGACCAGGGAGTGGAACAGCACCTCTGGGAGCCCAGCAGTGGTTCCTCAAGGTTAAACATATAAATTTAAGCTGTTACCTCATTTGAGCAGCTGAATGTTTCAGCCCCTTGGCTGAAAATAAAAGGAATCATGCTGAACTTGTTGAACCCACTTTTCAATGATGTTTACAAACTTCCAGTGCCACTTTATGGGACAATATTTGGTGTCCACAGCTTGGGGAAGCTTTCCCTTTCCTGTTAGGAACTGGGAGAAATTTACCAGTATTATTCACTGTTCCTGATTTTAGCAGTAAAAATGCCTGCTACATCAGATGAATAAACATGGTGCCTCTGTCATGTGGGAGGGAGGTAAATTCTCTTTCCTTAACCTCATCCCACAATGTCATTCCTTTTGACTATAGTGTATAATAGTTTCTGGAAATTATGCTAATTGAGAGTTAGGACTTTTTCTGGGCTGACTAGCCTGCTAACCCATAACTACATTGGTTCCAAGAAGACACACTGTAGACCGAACAACTGAACTTACCTTGCAAGGGCACGGTAAATGGAATGGGGAAATCAGAAGAAGCTGAGTCATAGGGTCATAGATTCAGAGCTGAAGGGACATTTGAGATCACCCAAGTTCAACCTTCTCATTTTACAGACCAGAAAACTGAGGATGAGAAAGATAGCAAGATTTGGATTCAAATCAAGGTCAACTAACTAAAGTGCCAGCCTTCTTTCCATACGCTATCTCTGGGTTGAGGATGTTGCAAAGATGTCTGGGAAGAATTCTGTGGGGAATACCTGTCAATGACAAGGTGCTCCACAGCAATTAGTTGATATTTCAGTAAGATGGCAAGAAACATAAACAGGGTGAGACCATGAGGGAGGGGTTTGTCCTTTAGTTGCCATTTACAGCCTTGAACCATCATGCCATGAGGTAAATGATTCATGGCTAAGGTCACTCCAGAGGAAAGAGGAATATGGGAAGATGTCAGAATGGATTTACCAAACTAGTTATTTCATTTTCCCCTGCGCACTGGTAGATTTTAAATAAAAGCACATGTATTCAGCAAGATGCTGTCTTTCCAATCTTGTGTAGGCCCCATATCCACGGGGATTACTTAGGGAGAAAGTCACAACTAAAGTAGATTTTAACATCCACACTGAATTATCTGGAGAAATCTCGGTCACTGCTTACAAATATCATTGGAAAACACAGCAGGTCTAATTCAAAGAAATTCAACTGAGTTTACAAAACAGGAAGTTCTAGAAAACAGAAAAGCATACATATTTATTTTACAGTGCTTAAAATAAGAGATTTCAGGGATTGTTGAATATTTTAGGAGCAATTGCTGGGGAGGCAGAATCAGACTTGTTCAACTCTTGTCTCTTAGGGTGATACGGTACAGTAGTAAAAACATTGGATTCTGAGTCAAAGGACCAGGGTTTGAATCCTGACTGCTTTTTACTACTTCAGATTCCTAATCTGCAAAATAAGGGAGTTGGACAAAATGATCATTCCTACTTCCTATAAACCTACAATCCTAAATTGCAGGGGACAAATTAATAAGTTTCTCCATATATTAAAAGCAACAATTAAAACTGTCTAAAATCAGAATGGATTGCTTCAGAATGTACTGGGTTTTTCCCTTTTCTGGAGTTCTGCAAATAATTGAGGCTTGTTTTTCTTCAGTCATTTCGATCGTGTCTGACTCTTCATGATCCTGTTTGGGGTTTTCCTGGCAAAAATCCGGGAGTGGTTTGCCGTTTCCGTCTCCAGTTCATTTTACAGATGAGGAAACTGAAGCCAACAAGGTTAAATGATTTGTTCAGGGTCACAGCTACTAAGTGTCTAAGACTTGATTTGAATTTAGGTCTTCTTGACTCCAGGCCTGGCACTCTATCTATCACACCACCCAGCTGCCCCCAAAATCAAGGTGTGGGCTATTATACTAGAGATCTATGGCTTAGAATTATCTCTGTGTACTTTCCAATTCTAAGATCAGGATAAGACTACCAAAGAAAAATTCACATGGTCAATTAGTAATACTTAACCACCAATGACTAAAGAACTACTTCAAGATTTGATTTTACTGAGGTTCATACTGCTTGCACAGATCTCCATGCTTCAATGATTCTTTTATTTTGAATAGCATTCCAATAAGCTAATTTACATATTATAATATTTACAAAGGCTGTCACCGGCCCTCTTCTTTCTCCTCTATACTATCTCACTAGGTGGTGTCATCAGATGGATTTAATTATCTTCTCTATGTAGATAATTCCCAGATCTATATATTCAGCCCTAATCTCTCTCCTGATCTACAGTCAGTCACGCAGAATCAAGTGCCTTTTGGATATCTCAAACTTCTTATCTCATAGGTACTTCAGACTCCATATTCTCAAAGCAGTTCTAATCACTCTTAGCCCATATCTCTAATCTGTTGCCCAATCTTGCCATTCCTCTCTTTAAAATATCTGTAAAACACTTCCCATCTCATAAAGACATCACCCTAGTCCAGGCCTTCATCACCTCATGCCTGGGCTATTTTATTAAGACTTCTAACCTAATTAGTGTCTCTACTCCAGTTGGCCTTCCACTCATTTCCCAAAATGACTTCCCTAAAGTATGAAATTATGTCACTCCTCATTTCCCAGTGGCGCCCTATTACCTCCAGGATCAAATATAAAATCCTTTGTTCAGCATCTTGATAAAGCTTTTCACAACCTGCCCCTTCCTACCTCTCCAGTCTTCTCACTATTTCTTCCCCTTTACATATTCTGTGATCCAGTAACACCAGGATTCTTGATGTTATTTGAATACAATAGATCATTTCCCATTTCCATGCTTTTGACTGGTTCTCCATTATTTCTAGAATGTTCTGCCTCATTCCCTCTACCTCTTTGAACCCCAGGCTTCCTTCAAGACTTGGCTCAAATGCCATCTTTAGTAGAAGGCTCTTCCCAATTCCTCCAGTGGCCAGATTACCCATCTAAGGTAATCTTTCATCTACTACGTATATACCTTGAGTATCTTTTTTATTTACATCTTGTCTCTTACATTTGAAAATAAGCTCCTTGAGGGCAAGGACTATTTATGCCTTTCACTGTGTCCCAGTGCTTAGCACAGGCCCTGGCATATACTTCTAACCTATTGACTGAAAAAAGTGCTTTCCATGAAGCCTCTCATTTGCCCTTCTATAAGGTAAATTTGTAAATAGCAAATGCAAATAAGAGTAATTATTTAAAGCAAATAATAGTAATAATAATAGCAATTCCTACTATTATTTTAATCTTCTGGAGGCCAAACTTTTGGTGACAAGCCTCTTCAAACTTGGCTCAGTTCAATTCAATATAACAAGCATTTATTGAGGTTTTACTATATGTAAGGCTCTATTCTTAGGCATAAGGAATACATAGAGAAAAATGAAAGCTTCTGCCCTGAAGAAGCTTATCTTCAACTTTGAGCTCCAGTGGTTTTCTGACAATAGAATGTGGACTAGCCCATACTTGAAGCCCTTGCAACTTGACAGGACCTGCCAACCCAAGGCCATTTGTCTATAACCTTGATGAGGCATCAGAAAGGTACTTTAGTGGAATTTCTATTTTGGGCTTCTTAAAAAAAAAGCCAATGAACAAAAAATATTGTTTTGTGGCTGAGTTTGTAGGGATTGGTTATTGTAAAGACAATTGGGAAAGTTCATTTTGAGGTCATTCCGAAATGTATTTTCATTCAGATACAAAGATAGGTAGCCTAATGCCAGACTCCCATTTTTTCTCCTCCAATTTCCTAATAATTTTTGAAGCCCAGGGTACTTCATGAGCCCCTTTCCTAATTTGGGTGGGAAAGGGCAGGCAGAGTATTTTCCTTTATTTAAAATTTAAAGGAATTATACCAAAAAAATAATTTTAGATCTGGCAACAGTAAAAATGAAGATAAGAAAGAAATGGCTCTATGTAACGCTTATAAGATTTAGTTGGATGAGCAGCTATAACTAAGAATAAACTCACTTATAGTCAGGGTAAATGCAAAATAGATGATTCAGAACTTGTTCATGGGCTACAAAAATTACTTAACCTCCATGACCATTCATTTTGGATAATAACTTGACTCGTAACTTAAGTCCTGTCACATAATACAAAACACGATCATTGCTCGCTAGTGTGCTTCAATTTTGTTATCTTGGACTTCAATTTCCAAAGAACAGAGTGTCTAACGACTGAAGAGAAATGGAACTTTGGCAAGGAAGAGTAATTACAAAACTCAATTTTATCACCCCATGGGAGCGTACAGCTTTGATGGAGGGGCAATGGAGTTAAATCTAACACCGTCTCAAAATCTCTGAAAGCCTACAAAAGCCCTGGAATAAAACAAAAGTTTGCATCAAGGGTAGAGAAAACAGCTGGATAAAATTGAGAGGCTTAATTTTAAAGTAGAAAACAAAAAAAATTGCCATAAAATCTCTCCTGAAATGATTTTTAAAATTCCAGAATTAGTAGACAAAAGTCCCAGAAAAGGGTTTTCTTCAGAGGAGGGGTTATTTCAGGCTCATTATTGGGCATCCATTGTTCCAACAGGATATAAAAGAAACCAAAGTTGCCTCTGCCCTCAAGGAGCTTACAGTTTACTTGAAGATAAAATATGTACATGAAATGGAACATTTAAATGGTAACATAAAAATAAGCGTAAAATTGATGGAGTGCAAACAGAAGACATAAATACTGATTGGAGGTGAAATGAATTGGCATTAATTCCTTTTTGATTAAATAATTTTTTTGACCAGAGTAAAGAGGCATTTCCACTGTCTCTCTTATTTACAATGACTCCTATCTTCAAGAAAATAATTAGGGAAAGAAGATGAACAAAAAAAGGAAATAGTATATAGAAATATAGATTTGTTCAATTAAATTATATAGACTGCAAATTCCACAGAAGCTCAAAGAAGGGACATATCCAAATGAGCTGAAATAGAGAAGGCTTCATATTATAAAGGTGGTAGGACTTAATTCAGATGGCTAGGATAAATCAGTTGCAATTAAATTATAAGCTTTTCAGGGGCACAAAGGAGATAATCAATAAACAATTAATTGAATTATAGGGTGTACACTGAAGAACATAAGGATTAGATATACAGGCCCAGATTATCAAATGCATTCAGAACTATGACAGAGCTTAGAGTTGATGGAGACCGGAGACAGCTGTAAGTTGTGGAGGGAGGTGTGCAGGAGTAGGAGGGGGAGAGAATTACATAGTGAAATCAGGATCGGTGAGCTTTGTGTGGTAATATGCAATGGGGGTTACAGAGGGGAGAGGTAGTTATATGAGAGACCAGGAAAGAAGCTGTTGATTTGACATATTCAGGGATACAGAAAGAGGTCCCACTTCTGTTGTGTAATTTTTGTTTTAAGAATCAATATTTACTACATGCTTACCATGTGTTAACATATGGTCTCTGTCTTCAGGGTATGTTAGATAATATGTATAAATTGATGAGTTGGAGAGTAGTCTCTGGACAGCAAGAAGATGGACCAAATGGTCTCTTGCTTTGCAAACTTCTCTAGGTCATTTAAAAGCTACAAGTTAAAATCTACTGTTCTGTTTTGTTTTTCTTTAACTCTTTCATGGTTATTTATCCATACAAGCAGGAATGGTCCTAAGCTTAGGTTAAGGAAATCCTGAAGCAGACCCACTCTAAGTTAGGGATGGTGAAGATTCCTCCTTTGGATGGGAGGTTGGACAAGATGGCCCAGACCAGGAGTTCTTCACATTTTTTGTGTGATGGATCCCTTTGGCGGTCTGGTGAAGTCTACAGACCCCATTTCAGAATAACATTATTAAGTGCTTAAAATAACATACATAGGATTACAAAGAAAAACAATTATGTCATGTTGTCCAGTTATGTCCAACTCTTCAGTTTATCATTTCCTTCTTCAGCTCATTTTACAGATGAGAAATGGAGGCAATCAGAATTAAGTGACTTGCCCAGAGTCACAAAGCTAGTGAGTGTCTGAGGCAAGACTGGAACTTGGGAAGATGAGTCTTCCTGACTTCAGGCCCACTACTCTATCCATCTCACCACCTAACAGACCCAATTATGTCATAATAGCTATCCAAATATTTTTTAAAAGTTTTATAGACCCCTGCTTAAGAACAGTTGATCTAGAAGACCCCATCCAATTCTATGGTTCTATCAAAAGCACATCATCTTTAAGATTAACAAATATTTCTAAATCTAAAGAGGAAAGGAAGATGTTTGAAACCCTTTTATTCCGTACTGTTCAGATATGAATACTTACTTTTAACTGATTTGTGACACAGTGAATCACTTTTCCATCTTCAATGGGAACAAACTGAAGAAATTTTGTGCAGTCACAAAGATTTTCATCTTCAGTTGCTGTTTTGCATCTGCTGATCAGAAGCCTTTACTTCTGTTAGGCAAACATAGCCAAGCCTTAAGAATCTCCATTTTTTGTCATTCTCAAATCCTGACAAAGTACACGAAGGCAGACAAATGCAATCCTCTCCTTTGGAAAGGAGTGGTTCCACTTGATATCATTCCAGGACCATTTGATGCCAACTTTGAAAGAAAAGTGTTTCTCAATATTTTAAACTCCAACTTAGAATATGACAGTGTTACATTTCACCAGCTATTCTCTGATTTCTTTAAGATAAAAATTTTGGAGATACACTCCAAGATTGAAAATTTAGAGATTTACTCTGCTAAAAACAAAATTCCTAGGAAAAAATCTATTGGAAGGAGACTGTATGCAGTATCATTTTTATTGGCTACTATAATGTTGTGATAGCTTTGATACTTGGCATAAAGAATTTTTTGGTTTTAAAAATAGCTTTATTTAGCACACAAAAAATCACAGAGACAAAGAAAAATCTCATCTATTATGAGCATAAACAAAATGTTTAAATACCATAATTTAATGTAAACCAAATGTCTTCAAATATTAAATCTTGTAATCAAATACATGTTATTTACACAAAACCAAGTTAGAATGACCTCCACAGGTATCAGTCAGGTAACCAATCTCGAAGTTATCATTCAGCTATTGAATCAACAACAACAACGGTGCCTCTATCCACATGGGTCATCAGAAAATCAGAAATCACTTTATTGTTTGCATATGATGCAACTCATTGTTACATTCAAAGAAGGCAAGGTTGCTTGTCTTAGAGGTCCACAAACACAGTCATAGCACATGGGAGGCTTGTAAAACATCCAGGGCTAAGGCTGTAAATTCTACTTTAGTTATTTAATGCAAAAATGATTCAATTCAGTTAGTTTAAGAAAGGTAGTAAATATATTCTGCAAAAATAAACCTTTATTAAAAACCATTGAAGGCAAATGCAATATCAATCAGATTGGAAAGGCATAAACATAAAAAATATATTGCTACATTGAATGAGCCCCTTGTCTTCTGCAAATGTTAAGAAATTGAGTCTATAAAACCAGATTTTCATTTCAAGATGAGGGTGGAAATACCAAATCCTAAATGAATTTTAAACAAAACAGGTGGTATTTTTCCCCCCTCTGGCCTCTTTCACAGACATTTCTGGCTTGTTGCCTTTTATCAGTCATGTGTAGGGTTTTGTCTGATCGAAAGTTGTAGTCACTGATTGATATATATAAGGATTTGGCCTTTTATTTCAAAAGGCCAAAATCCACTCTGTATTGTAGTTTGGATATTCATAAAAAGCAGCAGTAAAATTAAGCCCAGGAGTTTAAAATTGGAAATCAACATAATTCAGGCCTGTATTTAGTCATGGTACACCTGGCTCTTGTCCTTCAATTCCTTCTAGTTACTGGTCCAACCCAAGCCCTGCACTATGCTAATTACCTAAGAAGAGCTTTGGCCAATTTCTACAGAAAAATTAAAAAACAAAACAAAACCAAAACTTTTGAAGTAAAAATTCCTAATGGTAAACCTCTAAAAAATGCCAATGATTGAGGGTATTAGATTATGTACTGGAAGAGATCTCAGAGACCATATAATCCCACCCTCTCATCTATAGAGAAGGCAACTCTGTCTACTATATATTTATAGCCATGTTCATGAGACTCAAGAAAACAATGTCCTTAGTGTCAAGGCTGTGGTTCTTAACTGAGTTGTTTTGTAACTTTTGAATTTAAAGTCACTTATAAAATTTTCCCCTGGGCCTTTGGACAGTTATTGCTGAGCAAGCAATCCAGACATCAGCACAGTAATAAACGGCAGAAGATGTGTGGGACCAAGGCTGAATGAAGTATACTGGTGGTGGCAAGGTCAAGAGAAGTTTGTTTTACCCTCTTGACTGTGTGAAAGCACTATGAATTAATGATTCACAGTTCCCGGGCAATGGACTGCCGTTGCTGGAACCTCTCACTAATGCACAATCTACTTGGTTCAAAGCCATCATCTTTCTCGTCTATGTGTACACCAAATATGCATTTCTTTTAACCAGGAAACAACTCCCTTTGACTCCGTGGGGACTGGCCTTTATGGTGGCATGAAGTGTTTGAGAACATGGGAGTGGGGCTGCATGAAAACATTCAGGTGGACAGGGCTGATCAATTTCACATCAGTGCAACATAGAAACTCACACCTGACTGCAGGGACCAGCATAGCTGCCAAGACAGAAGTTTGCATTCCTTTCTCAAACATTCTGCCTAGGGGAGCATAACATCAACTCCTTACTTTTGGGGAGTTATATCTGTAGTCCCCCCAAAACATAACAACACAAAAAGAAAACAGTGACAATCAGAGACCTATATGAGGCTGTAATTGGATTCCAATTTGCCCCTGGCACTACACAGATTTTGCAGTCTTTCTCCATCAATAGAAAACCAATATAAAAATCACAGTGCTTTAATTCTTTTATATGTAACCTTATGGGAAATTGCCTCCCTGAGGCAATGACTTCAGCCTAACCTATAACTGTAGCAAAATAATTTTCTTTCAGAGTTTTTAATCTTAATTATATTCCTAAGAGAATGGGGAAGAGCTAAGTGGGAAGGGATGAAAGTTTGGGATGGTGTTAATGGACAATGGGGAAGTAAGGAGGGAATTAAGATCAAATTTGAGCAATGTATCATGCTGTAACAACAGATTTCTATATCCACGTCACAAATTATCTCATGGCAAAAGGAAAAAGAAAGCACGAAATGAATAAATATGACCAAAGTCATCTAGAAATACATGAACACTGTTTGGTTCTTTACCAAATATACCACAAACCCTGAAGTATTAATAACCAATTATCTTACTAGTTAAAAGTTGTTAGCACTTTATCATTTATTGCTATCTCTGTCAGAAGTGTCTAAATTCAGATTACCACATGCATTCTCCTTTTAAGGTAAATTGGAAGTTAGTAAGGAAAGTTAGTCCAGCAAAATTTCCTCCTTGCAAAATTCAATATCATGTTGCTGGCTTTCTAATCTGCAAATATAGTTAAGTGCTACACTTTGCAGCTTCTAGTGAGTCTCCCTAGGTGACTAAGATAGATGGATTTTTTTAAGCCAGTTGCATATATACTGTGTTGGCATTTATATGCTCTCCCATATGAACACTGCCGTGGGTTCCTATCCCCCCACTAGCCAAAATGAGCACTGATAAAACCTGAAAGAAAAGAAACTAAAACAAAGAAGGAAAATGATATGGGAGGGGGGAAGTGGTATGCTTTGAAGGTCCAATAAGTTATGTAAATGCACGATTATGCAGTGATAAAGTGCTACAAAATTCTCCCATTAGTAGTTTAAAAAGAACCAGAGAAATGAAGACTCTTTTCTGCTTTACTTGATGGTGGTGACCACGGGTACCATGGCAATGGCGTTGGCTGAGCTGGAGTTCATGATGTCATCGTACTGGGGGGGCGGATCTAAATGAGGTTCTGTTTCACTTCTTCTCAGGTTTGTCTGACCAGTGGCTTCCTCATAGGTAGGTGGTGGATCGCAGTTTGAGAGACGCGTAGAGACAGAATCTGAGCGCCCACCTATGTAACCCAGGAATCCTGGGGACAGCCCACCGCTGTCAAACAGTTCTTCCTGTGGGGAATGAACAATGCTGAGGTGGGATGGGAGAGGGCCTCGACCATCTGTCACGGTGCCATCACTACTGGCTTCCAGAGCTCCCCGCCTCATGTACATGGTTTGTCTGCGAGTTTTCTTTTTTAGGAGATATCTCCAAGTTATGAATATGATGAGGAGTATAACAAAAAGGCCAATGATTAATGGAAATGCAAGGTAAAATGGATACCAGTTACTTCCTTTGCTACTTTCTCCCTGATGTTCCTTTGTGTAGGTGTCCCAGAATTCCTTCTAAAAACAGTAAGACAGAATAAATCAGAAACTGAAATGGTTAAAAGAGGACAAACAAAAAAGCTGAACATTCAATAATCATAATGAAAAAAGTTAAACCCAGGTTAGAGGATTCAAAAGGCCCATACTACTTGCATTTTCATGTTTGAACTGTATTTAGCTACAGGATTTTTTTTTTAAATAAAGGTAAAAACATGATTAAGAATCTGTACAAAACAGAAGCCTATTTTTACAAAACTGAATTCCAAACAAAACACTCCCTTATTTTTTCCTATAACATCATCAAATCTCTACTTCAAAATGACTGACTAATTTGGTCGTAAACCAGGCCCAAAGAGCAGCCCTGTGGCCAGGACTATTGATTTGTTTGTGCTATCCTTAAAATTTTAAGTTTAAAATTTCGTTCCCTCCCCCTCCCCGCCCCAAAGTTAATTACAACAATGTAATTGTAGGAGCTACAGTTAATGGATTCTATTTTGGACGCTTGGCTTTAATAACAATGAAGACCAGGAATCAACAGTGTAAAAGTAAGGGAGAAAGTGAAAATGACAGAAGGAGTAGGGTTGTTTTTTTTCTCCCTTCTATTTGGTAAAGAGAAGAGAATACTGGACAGAGCTTAGAGTCAGAAGAGCTATGTTTGAGTACCCACCTCTATCACTGCCTGGCCATTTGCCTCTGTAGTCCTATTTCTTCCTCTATAAAATGAGGGGATCTCTAAGGCTCCTGTAGAGATAATATTTGGGGATTCTGGGTTGGACCAGATGCTATCCAAGATTCCTTTTGAGTTGTAGCATTTTATGATGTTAAGAAACAGACAGACATTTACTGCTGCTATTATGCATATTTCAAATATGTAGATGATGATGAAGCATATGAGGAAATGTGCATATTCCCAGCCAGATGATTCATATGGAAATGAGAAGCAGCAAAAATGTAGCACAATGTACCTCTTTGCATTTTATGATTACTAATGGAGAAAATGTAATCATTTAATAATTCATTTCTTCTCAATTATAAAATCAGCCACAGGTGAGATTTTATACAGTTGTCTCTGTCTTTTTTTTTTAAACAAGGTGTTCCTGAAGATGTGTATAAATTTTTAAAAATGCACCAGAGAAGTTTCTAAAGAGAACACAATTGTGAATCCTTTGGAAAAACAAACTTTTTGTAAAGCAAGTAATTACTCCTAAGATTCATCATTACTGTAAATCTACATTTTTACATGATTTGCCAAAAATGGAGACAAAATTTGTAACAAAATTTAGCTGTACACATGGAACTCTGAGATTATTTAATATTCTATAAACACAAACCAGAAATGATCATTGCAGAAATTAACAGCAGATTCTTAAACACATTTGGGTTTTCTTTTTCTTCAACAGTAAAAAGAATGGATAACAAACCAGAACACTGGGCCTTTTTAAGTATCTCTGAAACTAGCACATATAACATCAACATGATTTCCACAAAGTGAAATAGACATATTAAACACAAAAGCATGACAAACATAAAGCTTAATAGAACAAGGAATAATCTTTTGGACAATGTATGGATGGCTAAATATTTCAGGCAAGTGTAGTCCATAATGGGCTCTCAGCAACATACTCTAATCTAATCTGCTGTCCAAGGACCAAACTAGCGAAGTCCACAGACATTTATTAATCATCATGAGGGGTTGACACTCAGGTGATGAAATTTTTCAGCCACAGCAACTCATGAAACTACTATGGTAAGGATTATAGTAGAATTATAGGATAATTAGGAGGACCCCAGTAGCTGTCTAGTACAACTCTCCCATTTTACAGATAAGGAAACCGAGGCCCAGGGAGTTTTAATGACTAGCCTGAGGTCACATAAGTAGTAAGAATCAGAAAGAGGATATGAATACAAGTCCTCTAACTCTTGAGCTATAGTCACAAGTGAAATCATATACCATAGAAGGGATGATGTAACTTCCTGACAGTATGTATATTGAATTATATTAAACCTACTAAAGAAAAAGATTTTACTTCAATCTTTGGTTTTCAGGTAGATCATTCTCCATTATCTATTTGGCAATATTAAGCTACCTAAGGGATCATATGTGGTTAATTTTAAACATTGGGTCAAATATAAGTTTGTTTGTTTTTTTCCAGTCACCTAGAAAACTCCCAGGCCACCACTTCTTCCTTTTATCCACCTCTACCCTCAGAATAGGAGCTAATATTAGTTAGACTAATTATTGTATTACAAAATTATCTGATGCATACCACAACTAAATATGAATGGGCATTGTAGATACTGTCTATTTTTTTTAATTATCCAAAGAATGTCTTCCTTTCTGTTATAAATAATTTAAGAATCAATTTTGCAATATGAAAGAGAACTGACCTCCTTGTGGTTCCTCACACCAAACACTCCATCTCCAAACTCTGGGCATTATTATTGGCTATTCCCCTCATGCCTGGACCCCTCTCTTGCATTTCTCCCTCCTGCCCTCTCTGGCTTCCTTCAATACTCAGTTGAAATTCCATCATCTGTGGAGAAGCCCTTCCTTACACCTCTTAATGCTAATGCTTTTCCTTTATCATCTTTTACTGATTCTGCATGAATTTTGTTTATCTATAGTTTGTATGCTATTTCCCCCATTAGACAGCGAGCTCCGTCAGAACAGGGACTGTCTTTTGCCTTTCTTTGTATGCTACACAGTGTCCGGCACACAGTAGGCACTTAATAAATGTTTATTGACTTGCTGAGAACAACAGCCAGTTGACCAAGGCAGAGTGGCACTCTAACAGCAATGAAATAGAAGTCAGAAGCTCTAGATCCAAATAATTTGAGGCGTAATCTTTCTGAGATTCGGTTTCCTTGTCTATAACGTGGGAATTATAATATTTGCCCTACCTACCTTTGTTGTTCAGTTGTGTCAGACTCTTTGTGGGCCCATTTGGGGTTTTCTTGGCAAAGATAATGGAGTGGTTTGCCATTTTTTCTCCTGCTCATTTTATGGATGAGGAAACTGAGGTAAACAGGGTTAAGAGACTTTTCCAAGCTCACACAGCTAGTAAGTATCTGACACCGCATTTGAACTCGGGTCTTCCTGACTTTAGGTGTAGTACTCTATACACTGCAACCCTTAACTACAGTGACAGGATCATCACAGGGGGGTTGACTCTCAGGTGATGAAATTTTTCAGCCACAGCAACTCATAAAACTACTATGGATTATAGTAGAATATCAAAATAAATGTAAAGTGCTCTTTGACTATAAAACACTATATAAATGTAAATTGCTACTATTAATATGTAAATTTATATAATCCATGTTACTCCTGCTTATTCCTTGTTTTTTTGTGTTTTTTTTTTTTGGTTAGGCAATGGGGTTAAGTGACTTGCCCAGGGTCACACAGCTAGTAAGTGTTATGTGTCTGAGGCCAGATTTGAACTCCGGCCCTCCTCAATCCAGGGCCGGTGTTCTATCCACTGTGCCACCTAGCTGCCCCACTCCTACTTATTCCTGATCCTGATTGGGAAGTCAGAGTTCTACAGGCTAGCATTACCAGTTGCCAAAAATTAAATTTTAAGCAAATAATATGGCTGCTAAAACGGTATTATGAAAGGCTATAGAGGCATCGAAATCTCCCAAATGTAGTCCAGCAAAAATCTAAAAAGGGTAACAGACTGAATAATGAAAAAGAAGTCCAAAGAGAAAAATCCCAAACAAAACAGTAAACTCCTCTATCCAAACTCCACAAAAAACACAAATGGCCTGTAGGTATAAAAGAGGAATATGCAGGGAAGACAGCACAAATCTGCTAACACTCAGATCAGGGACATTCCGGAGAGCACAGAAGTCCTCAGAACTCTGACAAGGAAAGATCTGGGTACAAGATAACCAGTGCTCTGATGGAGGGGCCTGAAGTCTGCTAGAACTTTTGAGAACATGGTTCTTCTGTTCTAAACTATTTATTCTCCTTGCAGGCTTTTTTTCCTTCAGAGCTTTTATTTCATGAAAAATGTCATTTTCCATCTCTTCCTTCATTTCTTCCAGGTACTCATGTAGTTCTTGGATCGGAGACTCTCTTTTTTCTCAAGCTTTGAGTGTCACGGTGGAGTTACTTTTTTGGAGGTTTATCATTTGGGCTTTTAAGGATGAACAGAGATAAAATATATAAAAGTCACACTAATAAGTACAAAAGAGAAATCATTCCTATAAAGATTAAAGGAGAAATTGAAAGAAAGAAATGGTAAGAAACATGCCTGGGTTCTGAGAGAGATAGAGCGATGAGGGGTGATAGAGTGGGAGCACTCTGCTTCAAATATAGATTAACAATTAACTGTTTTTTAAAATTAATTAAGATTAACAATTAATAGATTGATCACATTCTCCATCATTCACCACTTTCTTTCTAAAGAGGGGAATGAGTGGCAAAGAAAAAGCATAAGAAGATGTAATGGAGGGAAGTAAAAAATTAATAATCATGAAGTGCCTTTTGATTAGGAGAGAAACATGATAGATCACAAAAAAGATCACTTTTATTCCAGCAAATGTCTAGAAAAAGCATCAGATTGAATAAGACCAACAAGTCCCAAAAGAAACATTAGCAAGCTCTTTCATTGAGCCTAGGGCTACCCAAAGTGAGCGGACATCTGCGAGCATCAGTAAAACATCAGTACAATTAAGTGGACTGAAAACCCACGGGAGCACCCCAAATGAAGCAGGTGTGATAGTGCTCTGACGAGGGGAGGGAAGAGACCAGCTGGAATTCTGATCATGGAACTCCAAAGGACACAGAAAATCGCACAGTGCCCTGATATCAGGGAAATCCACCCACTGAGCTATGACAGGAGATGATGAAGCCTGTCAATGCTCTGAGCACAGGTACACTAAGGGAAATGGAAAACAGAAGCAGAAAACAAGGAAAGTAAGATTAGGGACTTGACCAACCCATCCAAGTGTACAAGAGGTAGAACAGCTGTGCCCTGGCACAAGGTCACAGATCAAAACTGAGGCGAGGGATATGACTAAACCAGAAAAGATAACCAAAAGCTATGAAGGAATATTATGGAACAAAAATCACCCAAAAGTAAAATCTGGAAGAGACGGTAACACCAAGACTTTAAACAAAGTCCCAGAGGAGGGAAAATGGTTTAAACACAAGGACTACAAGAATACCTAGAAAAAAATAGAAGAGATAAATAAAATTATGAATGAAATGAGTTATGAAAGAAAAAATTAAGAAGAGTTACTAGCTTATAACAGAAAGTAGTAAAGCTTACTAAAGAAACAGACTTCTTGAAAATTAGATAAAACAGAAATCAATAACTCTATGAGATAACAAGAAATATTAGGGGGGAAACTAAAAGACTAAAAAAGAAAATAAGAATATAAAGTATCTATTGTTAAAAACAATTGACATGAGAAACAGGGAGAGAAAAATCTAAGAGCCAGAAAACCATGATTCCCCTCCCCTCTCCCAAAAGCCTGGATATTATATTTCATGAAATCACAAATGAAAACTTCCCAGATCTAGTAGAACCAGTGGGCAAAGTGAAAAAAATTTTCTGAAATAAACTTCAAAACAAAAACCCTCAAGAATATCATAGCCAAAATTCAAAGCTTCTTGGTCAGAGAAAAAAAAATATTGCAAGTAGCCAGAAAGAATTCAAAGACAAAGGAGGAACCTGTCTGGGCACACAAGACTTAGCAGCTACTACTATATCAGAAAAAAGATCTTGTAATATGATTTTCCAAAAGCCAAATGATAAGGCCTTGCAACTATGAATAACTTACTCTAAAAAGCTGAGTATAATCCTACAGGTGTGAAAAAATAATTTACAGTATAATTCAAATTATACAGTATACAGCATTGGCTCTAGAGTCATAGGAACCAAGTTTAAATCTTTCCTATCATACTTACTATCTGTGTGACTTTGGAAAAGTTATAGGTCTCAGCTTCCTCATCTGTAAAATGATGAAATTGGACTAGATAGAATCTGAGGTCTCTTCTAGCTCTAGATCTATGATTCTATAAATAACTGGTTTTCAAGTATTCCTGATGAAGATACCAGAACTGAGCAGAGACATGGAAATGCAAGCATAGGAGTTAAGAGAAACCTAGAAAGGTAGATGTATTTCAGCAAATGGAAGGGGTTTATACCATGATGAAGAAATTATCTTCTAACTGGGGACAAGAATATAATTTCCCTTCAGAACCTTAATGTCCCCAAAGGTAACAGAGAAAATTAAGATAAATAGAGCAGGGTGGGGGTGGGGAGTGGGAATGGGCTATCTATTGTTTTCATGCTCTTAAGAGATGAAAGAAAAAGAAGGAAAAAGGAGTATACTAGAGGAGAAAGCAAGAAACACTATTTCATGATCTAGATATATAGTATTTGCAGATATATATATATATACATATATATATATATATGTTAGACATATAGTAAACACACATACTATGAAGACATTTTACTCCAGAAAGTTTATGAAATGTTGATGAGGGCCAAGAAAACTTATTGAATAATTGCAGGCGGCAGCAGATATTGAGACACTGGAATCAATACTAAACATTAAACATAATCCATGCCTTTAAAGAGCTTGAAGAGTATTATATATTGATGGTAAAAGAGAAAACAGAATATTTTTATAGATATGAGTCACCACTAATATAAGGAAGAAAAGAAAGAAAGTCTTCCTGCATCCTCAATGTCTTCTACGTATCCCCATTCATGTACCAAGCAAGCATTAAGCACCTACTACATGAAAGTCACTGGATCATTTCCCAATGGAGCTTCTAGTCTTGAGTCTACTAAACTTATGTAAATTTCTGTCTCTTTATCTCATGTGCTCCTGTACTCTTGTCCTACCCATCCCAATCCTACTACCCAAAGAAAAATTCAGTGTTTTTTTTGTAAAACATAAAGTTCTAAAGAAAATTACTCTGATATATTAGACAGTTCTGAATTTATCTACCATTTTTCCTGGAAAATTCTATCTTCATGTCATTTAATTATAATGAATACTCAGGAGAAAAAGTCAGTTGGCTCATTTCACAGGAGATTACAATATCTTTAATTAGGGTAACCAAAGCTCAGAGCTTTAGCTAATTTTATATATCTACCCAGACAAAAAATTATGTGGTGACAGACTAATTTCTTCAGTAATTAGACTCTCTCTCCTCTACTCTAGATTACAGATCAAATTAAAGCTTACTTGAATTTAAAGAATAAATTATATTTTATTTATATGAACAAATAAGTACAGTTCATATAAGCAATTTATGTGCCATTGTAGCTGTTATGGTAAAAAAAAAATCAATATGAAAGACTATCAGAAAAGGTCACATCCATGAATGTGACATTCAAAGCATGATAGGGCAACATTTTGAAAGGATGAAAATAACCAGCTGAAATTCTGCTGGTACAACTTCTGAGTGTGTAATTAAACATGTCTACAAGTGATT
Organism: Phascolarctos cinereus; assembly: GCF_003287225.1. Classification (NCBI taxonomy): domain Eukaryota; kingdom Metazoa; phylum Chordata; class Mammalia; order Diprotodontia; family Phascolarctidae; genus Phascolarctos; species Phascolarctos cinereus. Next base: position 65,148,027 of record NW_027556098.1, read on the forward strand.
TTACAGCATTCTGAACTACTATATAAAATATTTGTTTAAAGAAGGGAAGACTCATTGAAAGTCGCAGGCTTTATATGAAGCTAAAATTATATTAATGTTAACCTAAATGCATTTGAAACCATGAGAGGGTTGACAACCACTTATTTTGGGGAAGGAAATTCTGCTGACCGGAGGCTTCATGTGAGGCTTTGCAGAACCAAATGAAACACTTCTTACAAGTCTATCAAAATATTTTGCTTAGTTCTCTGTTACAAGTAGTGGCTTTCTGGGGAGCAGAGTAGGGAATGGGGGTATCTTTGGAAATGAAGGTCATGTAACAAACAAAATATATCAATAAATCCTAAAGAGAGAAAAAAAGTGGAGAGGCATTGTGGGGAGAAGAAGAAAGTCTGTCAAGAATGATCAAGAGGATTTTTAGCTATTTCTATTTTGTATTCTCTACCTCCAACCTAAGTCAAGGAAATAAAAAATCACTGGGAAAATGAATCAAGACCAGAAGGACTCACAGGTACATAGTTTTAAAAATCACAGCTGGGCATTTTGCCCTAGCCTTCCAACAAGTAAGTCTTGTCACAACTGCATCAGCTCAGGAACTAGCTAGCAAATGGGATAGATTTTTCATTGATTCTTTCCTGCTGAGAATAGATACAATGAAAGTTTTCTGCTACAGAGTCAATATCAGACTTTTCTTTTCCCTCCTGAACTGCATGAAAGGCCCTAGGAAAGGATCATTCTGTCTTCAAGAGTAACTACTTGTATGGGCCTTGGGCAGAATACTTTAATCTCTCTAGGCCTCAATTTTTTCATCTGCAAAATGAGGAGGTTGAATTTGTTACCCTTGGTGAACATAGGCAGCTTCCTAGGAAGCCTGATTTGAGAGGGGCCAGGAAGCCTCCTGCTACTTGGCAATCTCTCTCCTCCTCGTGCCCCAGTGCCTGAAATCCACAACTGTTTAAGTACTACTGCCCTCTCCTTAAAACCATCTTTTTCCTGAGATTATCAAATGAAGTTATTAATATGATAGTATGAATGAATTAGATCATTTTTCTCTTTCATAAAAGAGGCCAGGAAAGCATGAGAATCTTAAGAGCAAAAGTAGTACTGAAAGGAGGGGAAACAGTACAAAAAGGAAAGATCTAATAACAAAAAATTAAAATTTCTAGTAGAAAAACTTCTCAACTGCTTAGGATTGATCCCAGACAAAATTTTAAAGGGGTAAAAAGTTAGAATGAAAGAGCACAACTTATGATGTTAATATTTAATGATATTGTACACTATTATGGGATCTGGGCTTACCAGGCACTGTAACTGTCAACTGATTTAATTCACTTTACCTCTAAATATCATCTTGGGACTTCAGAACATGAAGCCCTTGAAAGTAACAAAATTATAATTCTTTAAGAGCCCTCTACAATTCAATAAATCAATCAACAAACATGGGCATAGGATTTGGATAGGGCTCCTTTGTCTTTCTTCTCTCCACATTCCTTGTTCATTTTGCTTAGATAAACTCCCTGCTGTCTTACAAATATTGTATCACCTAACTGAATATGTTGAGTAGCTATAAATCATTAACAACATTAAAGATTACCACAAAGAAAATTCCATTCTACTAGATGAACCATCCCTAGCTTAGACCCAGAGGATTATGGAAGCCCTTAGGCAGGATATGGCCATCAGGAGTGAGAATTTTATTATTTCATCTGTTTTCCATCCTCCAAACCAAATACATCAAGGGGAGTTTTAAGGTGACTTTTTTAAGGTGACTTCAGCATTCTTCAGGCTGATCCAGTGGTTTAACTTTGGAATGGAATGAAATAGGACTCTTGTAATCCATATAACAGTTAATTTTAAAAAATTACCTAGTTTCCACAACATGGAAAAGATATTATTCATTTAATATGCAGCACTGATTTAGTTCCAGTCCAGTTTCTCTGCCTCTGGGCAGGCCATGTTAGCACACCAGTCAAAAATCATATATCAATTCTGAGGGAGGAGGGTCAGATTATTTTTGCACCAGGTTTTTTGTACTTTGTCTATTAGGAAGCTCTATCAGTGATTTGAACCTTAGACTCCTGAGCCAATTAAGTCTTAAGGCCAGTTCCATTTTCCTTCTAAGTCAAAATGAGCATAGCCTTCATGGAAAAGACTTTGTTCCTATAATAAACTATACCTTGTAAGTGCAAATTAACAGAAATCTTCTATTGAGTCTTTCAAAAGCTAAGAAGCCAGCGAAAAGATGGCACCATCATGGTCCCCTGAATGAGTGACAGAATGGGGAGAACAAAGACGCAAAACACTTCCCTCTCCTTCAGAAGGACCAATAGGTCTCCTCATGTAAAGCTAGAACAACAGAAACATCAAATTTCTGTCACCCTTTTAGAGGCCACTGCTAAGGGACTGTCTCTCTTTTTCCAAGAGCTTTAGCATATACTTTCAATTATTTCCTGCAATCGCAAAGCAAAGTACCTCTTCAAAGTTCTACCCCACAGGTTTTCCAAGTCATTCCTGGAAAGCCACTGTCTGATAACCACCTGATACCATACTGGACACAAACCAAAAGGGCCTTACCACATGAAGATTATAGTAAGCAATGCGATACAACGAGCCTGTCTCAGCTGTTGCCCACGGCAATGTCTACTCTACTGGGGTCTGTAGAGCTGTGTACGGAATGTGATAGCCAGGTCTGACCCAGGCTGGCATGGAGGTTCAGAAATGGAACAAAATGAAACCCTACTAGACCATCTAATAGTTAAGAAAAGAAAATTTGTCTACCAGACGGAAAGAATATTCAGCAAGGATACAGCACTGTATAGGGTGCTGCTTCCTTGCCGGAGTGGGGAACCTGTGGCCTTGAGGACACACGTGGCCTTCTAGGTCTTTGGGTGCAGCCTTTTGACTGAGTCCATGTTCTACAGAACAAATCCTTTTATTAAGGAGGATTTGTTCTGTGAGGTTTGGATTCAGTCAAAGGGCTTCACTTGAGGACCTAGAGGGCCACGTGAGGCCTCAAGGCCACAGGTATCCCACTCCTGTGATCTTGACTAGTACCAATTAAAAGGGTCTAGCATTAAGAGATCCTCACTTGGTTCACTGGCTTTTGTACTCGAGCCACCAGGAAGCTACATCAGAAGTGTAAGCTTTAGTTTCTTGAACCAATTAAGTCTTGAGAAGGATTTCAGGGGAAACAAAACAAAACAAAACAAAATTAGAGTAGTCTTCATGGTAATAATGGTTATGATAATGCTTCTACAAAACTCTTAACAAGCAGGGCCTATCACAAATTTTTCTTGCTGTTTTGTATTTGGGGTTGAGAGTGGTAGGAAAACTTACAGTAATGGCTTAATGAGATGTCTCTCTATAAGACTTGAAGCACATACAAAGTTAGTGCAGACTGGTCATCCTGGAATATCCCTCCACAAAGCCCATCCTCACTTTTCCCATTGCTGAGCACCTCTTGGAGCTTCCATTTTGTGAAGGGACCCAGACTGGCCTGCCTTCGTTGCCCTCCTGGCCTGTTCCTGACTTTCTAAACTTCAAAATCATGCCTTCATTTCGACCCCCTGCTTTCCAGCTTCCATTTGTGTGCTTTCTGCTCTCACTAGAAGAAAAGATTTGTTAATCACGAGGTCTTTTTTGTTTGTTTGTATTTGTATGTCTAGTGCTTGTTCACTGCCTGGCACATAGTAAAAGTTTAATAAATTCATATTTCCCTCCAACCCTTCCTTCCTAACCACATTTAACTAGGTAAATACTGTGTGGCACAGTAGAAAGATCAATGTAAGGAAAATTAGTACATAATGATTCTAATACCATGGGACTCTGACATCATCTCTAAAACTAGGAGGCTGGATGAGATGATCTCCAAGATAGCACGGTACCCTGGCATATAGTAGGAGCTTAATATATGCTTATTCCCATTCCTTCCTCCTTTAAAAGCTCTAAAGCATCTATGAATATATCCTAGTGGATCTAGTCTATATTTTCAAAATAGAAATTAAATTAGAAAGGAGTCTTTAGACCAATGGTTCTTAACCTTTTTTGGTGTCCATGGACCCCTTTGGCCATCTAGTGAAGTCTAGGGACCCCTTCTCAGAATGATGTATTTAACTGCATAAAATACATAGGATTACCAAGGAAATCAATTACTATATAGAAATACACTTATCAAAGTGTTTTAAAAACATGTCCACGGATGGCAAGTTATGAATCCCTGTTTTACAGTATCCACAGTGAACATGGCTTAGTAACAGATATATTACACAAAATTCAGAAAAAAGACAGGTCATTCTCAAAACTTTAACAAGATTTTAAAGGTCCCAAAAAGGTATAACAATCAAATATCTTAGGAATATACTGATCAGTGACATAACAACTGCTAGGATTCACCTCTCAGCAAATTACTTGTTATTTACTTTGTATGTACACTTTATTTACTGTCTATGAACACAAATATAATCACCTCCCTTGAGCTTCAAATTCCTATCACCAACTGCTGACTAGACATTCAAACTGGATGTCCCAGAGGCACAAGAAGCTCAACATGTCCAAAACTGAACTCATTATCTACCTCCCTGCCACAAAGCCTCTCTCCTTCCAAATGTCCTTATATCTGTCAAAAATGTCCCCATCCTTCCTATATCCAAGGTTCACAACCTCAGCATTATCCAGAATTGTTCACTGCAGGTCATTCTAGATATACATTAGTTGCCCAGTCTGGCTGTTTCTGTCTCCATAACATCTCTTGAATATGGCTCCTTCTCTCTACCCACAGCTACCACATTAGTTCAAGGCATAATCACTTCTCTGAGATTATTCTAATAGTCTCCTAACTGGTCTTCCTGCCCCAAGTCTCTCTCCATGGTAGTCTACACATTGCAACCAAGACCATGCCTCTACTTTATTCAATAAACTCCAAAGGTTCCTGATCGTTTCTAAAATCAAATATAAACTCTATCTAGTTCAATTTGTTACTGAGTAGCAAAGGGTCAGTTTAAAACAAAGAAATTCAATTTGATGAACATTTACTAATTAATGATTATGTGAAATGTCTCTCATATAGTAGACACACATTGTCTACCACGAGAAGAGTATGTGAGGGTAGACGCTTACATGGTCACATAGCATGACACATTACATAAAGAATCAGCTAGGTGATACTGTGGATAGAACACCAGCCTTGGAGTCAGGAGGACCTGAGTTCAAATCCTACCTGACACATAACACTCATTAGTTGTGTGACTCTGGACAAGTCACTTAACCCCAATTGCCTCACCCAACAACAACAAAAAAAATCAGTCTTAGAATCAAAAATATCTGGTTTCAGGTTATATCTCTGACACATATTGGCTGTATGACCTTGGACAAGGGACTTGACCTCTCAATACTCTCAGGTTGCTCTAAGATTTCAGGTTCGAGAACAAGCTCTGAACTGGATTTGCAGTGGGAATTATTCCATTGAGAAATCACAGCTCCAGTCCCCTCCCTCTCCTTCTCATCTCCCACAAATACTTTGCCAGATCTTTCCCATAGTGCTAAAGACAAAAATTGTCCCCTCCCTCAAGGATGTTACATTCCACTTGAAGGGGGTAGGGTGGGGAACATGTACACAAAACATATACAAATATCTTAGTGGGTGAAGATGCTAAAAAGTGGGCAGCTAGGTGGTACAATGTATGGAGAGCCCAGCCTGGAGTCAGAAAGACTCATCTTCCTGAATTCAAATCTGGTCTCAGACACTCACTAGCTCTGTGACCCTGGGCAATTCACTTACCCCATTTGCCTCAGTTTCCTCAGTTGCAAAGTGAGCTGGAGAACTAAATGGAAAACCACTCTGGGATCTCTGCCAAGAAAATCCCAAATGGGGTTGCAAAGAGTCAGACATGACTAAACAATACTAAAAAATGGGAGCCAATCAGGAAAGGCCACCTGAAGGAGGTGGCACTTGAGGTGGGCCTTGAAAGGAATTATTGGTTCCAAGAAGGAGAGAACAATCCAGATGCAAGGAACTACTTGAGCAAAGGAAAAGAGATGGGAGATGTCACGTTGAGTACAGAGAATGCCAACTAGGCCAGTTTGTCTAGGATGGAGGTTATACAAAAGGTCATACATGTATGAGGTCAAACATAAAGATAAAGAGGCAGTGAGTGAAGCATTTGGTGAATTAACTGTGTTAAAATCTAGCTTCTTTGTCCATGATTGCAGATCCACCAATTGAATTGATTTGTTCCTAACCAATACCAAAAAGCATGTATGCCAACCCACCCTAGAAGTGGGTAAAAAAAAAAAGATGGGGGGAAAATTCAGCATTACTAGCAATACTTTTCATGTCTATATATTATTAGATAATTAGAGGTAGTTAGATAGCATAATAGATAGAGCAACGAGCCTGGAGTTAGGAAGACCTGCGTTCAAATCTAGCCTCAGACACTTTTAGCTGTGTGACCCTTGGCGAGCCATTTCACCTCTGTTTGCCTTGGGTTCTTCAAAACATGGGGATAATAGGACCTATCTCCCAGGGTTGTTGTGAAAACCACATGAGATAATATTTGTAAAGCACTTAACACAATGCCTGGCAGATAGCAGGTGCTTAATAAATACTTGTTTTCTTCCCTTCTATAAAACTTCAAGACCACCCACTCCAAGCCCCTTATTTTATAGACAAGGAAAATGAGGCCCAGAAAGACAGAGTGATTTACCCAAGGCCACACAATTAATAAACGGCAGTCAGGACAAGAACTAGGTCTCCAGCATTTTAAGTCAATGCACTCTCCATTGCATCATCTGTCCCTGACCAGCACAAATTCTTCTGCCTGGATGAAGCACTCTTTCCAACATGCTACTAAAGCAGCATGTGATGAGGTCATCTTTCAACTAAGACAATAAACAGATTTGCTAAACACCTAGAGTTACTAAAATCTGATAGTACAGTCCCCTACACTCCCCACCAAGAAGGCAGGCTGTTCTAGTGTCCTGCACAAATCCTAATTATACCTTCTTAACATAAAATTCCCCTATAAGGTCTAGCTGATCATTCATGTTGTTCTTTACTTCTTAATTATGACAGAATTGTTATTTCCTGCTTGACACATGTCACATCCTACCAGTGGAGCTGCATTCCAAATGAGGAAGATAGGAAAGAGGTAGGTAAAAATATCTTTATAAATAAATGAGAAAGGTTTAAAAAATAAGACAAGAAACCATGTAGTGTAGTCTTGTAGCTAGCTTTTCAAAACGTGCCTGCCTGAGTTTTCACGATTAGCCTATGGAAAGTTCAAGTAGCTTGTCAAATTCTTTCTTCTATTTATAATATTTGTAATGTATTTGTAATTTGTAATCTATTAACAGAAGCCTTGCAATTCCTTCCTTCTTCCTTTTCTGGAAACAGGGAGAGGTTCATGTGAGTTCCAGGGTAGCTAGTGGAAATGACTGCCAAGTATCTCTTAACCAAAATGGATACAGCAGCCTAGGATGCCTTTACAATCTCAGCTCACACTTATAAAGCATTTTGTGGCTTATAAAACTTTTCCATATATCTCTCTAGTCCTCAACAACAACCCTACATTATACAGAACGTGCACATTAAAATCCCTGCTTTAAAGATGAGGAAATCGAGGCCGACGACCATAACCATCTTGAATCTTGGCGAGTGGGTGACCACTTATTTGCCAGGCTGACACAAAATAGGACTAAATGATCACATTATGAAAAGTTCAAATGGTATGGAAATCCACACATCTACACTGAAAGATTACACTTAGCAGTTCACCTGATCATTATTGTTTCAACATGTATACGACCATATCATAGAGAAAATTTTACTTTTAATGAGATCTTAGTCCTAACAGAGTATTTTCTTGCTAACTACAACAAAATTTAAAGTTCATGGATAACACTGGGCCAATCAATAAAAACTAACACTTGGCAGCTTTTCAGACACTTTCAAAATCGACTATGGCAGTAAATCCAGCTCAACAAAAGGTAAAGTAAAGCTATGCATTAGTAAAATCTGGTTAATTGGCACCATAGGGTAATTCAATTCAATAAGCATTTATTAAGGCTCCTACTCTACAGCAAGGCACTGAATACCAGGGATATAAAAACAAGAAGAAAAATAAACCCTTCCCTCAGAGAGCTTACATGCTCACATTCTACCCCAAAATATAGCACGTACACATAATAAGCGTATATAAATTACATATAAATTAATAGGGATGGTGAGAACATGCTAACTGAGAGGGAGATCAGGGCAGCCCCCCTGTATGATAGCAGACATAAGGGCCAGCCTTCAGGTCTAGAAGACCTAGGTTTAAGACCTGTCTCTGATACATAATATCAGTGTGACCAGTACTAGTCATGTAACCCTTCAATGCTCCAGGTACGACTATATTACAGACTGCCTTAATACTATCTGAAGGTTAAGCAGGATGTGCTGATAAATGGTTGACAACCATTTCTCAGAAGAAAAAAAGAACATGCACTAAGTTTGATCTGCATTGTTAATATTTTTTCCAATTCTTTCTTAAACCCCGAAAAATCAACAAAAGAAAAAAATCAACAAAATCAAAACAAATCAAAATGAAATCAAAAACAAAATCAAGCCCTGATTTTCTAGTGTTAGTTGATTCAAGATATAAATGTTCCTACTGAAAATTTAACAGTCAGTTCCCTCACCATATGGGACCGATCTGAGGTTCAGGATTCCAAAGTGCTACACAAGGAAACCCAGAACACAAATGGGCAGTCAACAGAAAGAAAGAAAGAAAGGCAAGGAAGCCATATTGAAGCGAACTCAAAATAAGAACTGTTGGGGACAATGGGAAAAGTTACACTTGTGGCCTAGTGGAAAGTGACACCAAAAATCCAGTGTTTGTTTTGTTTTAATAGAGTTCTTATGTAGGTGAAGGCAAGACCAGGCCTAGGTGGGTGGGGAAAGAGAGAGCCTGGACTTGGGGAATGGTCCTGATTCACTGAATTAGGCTAATACTATACATGCCTAAGAATATCTGCTTATTTGATGTAATGCCAAACAAAATTCACCACAAAAGAATCATTTGGCTATTAATTAAATTAATTAAATTGTCATGGTGTTCTTTAGCTCCTGTTTCTATCATGTGGCTAAATTGCTTTGCATAACAAATTTAAATATGCAAAAATCAGCAGGGAAGAGGAAGAACATTTTCTGACATAAAAACATAATTTCAAAAATCACAAGCAAATAAACGAATGCAAACACAACCTAAGCACCCTGGGTTTATGGGGATGATGTTGAATTTCTGGTGCCTGAGCCCCAACAGAGTACACATAACACCAAATCTTCCAACATCTGCCAGTTTCTCATGGCAGAGAGAAATCTGAGAGCTCAGGAACCATCTCTCACCACCTGGTCTGCTGTTTGTATGCCCGAGACTGACAGAAATAACATATGCCCTATCCACATGACACTACTGCGAGAAATTTAACTGGAAGAGGCTAAGGTACCATGGTAAATATTCTTGTCAAATGCAAATGTCTTTTCAGACCATCGCACTTGTCACGTTAATTTAACTCACTTGGCAATAAATACCTCAAACACTCAAGAGTGGGGCACTAATATCTTGGTTTTCCACTGCAACAATTATGTATGATTATTCTGAGGAAATGATTTATTTCTAAAGAGGAACACTGAGTTTTAAAGTATTAGGTTTACCTTACTTTATTCATGCATAAGAAGCATTATGTTTTAGAAGTTAAAGAGGTTATCATTTACCAGATACAGAAGTCTCCAGTTTGTAAACATAGTCAGATCTTGTAGGATTAGGCTTAAGGAATAATTAGAAATCCACAAGTCATATGGCCAGAATTTTATTCTGTGAGGACAGGTTTGAAAGGAGTTATCATAATGCAAGGATGAAACTGACTCATTTCTTCAGGTCGAGAATAATACCGTAATATTTTGATAGACACATGATTTCAAAGAACAACAAATTTGGCGGGATATAAGAGACCTTAGTGACCATTAGTCCCAACTCATACATAAAATAACATAATAATAACACACTCAAAAAGTGATTACCCAACCTCTTCTTCAACACCTGCAAGGAGGGAGACCCACCCCTCCTGAGGAGCCCAGGACACTTTTGGAGAGCTCTCATCGTTAGGAAATTTGTCCTGACATCAAGTCCAAATTGGCCTGTGCAATTTCCACCCATTGTTATTGACTCTGCTCCCTGCAGCCAAACAGAACAAAGTCTAATCCCTCCTCCAGCTCTTCAAATAACATGGAACAGCTATCACATCCCCCGTGTCTTCTCAGGCTAACTAAACGTGCCTAGTTCTTACAACTGACTCTCCTGTGGTGTAAATTCAAAGCTCTTCACTGGCCTGGCTGCCCTCCTTTTGAACATTCTCCAGTTTATCCTCCTTAAATTATGGTTCTCAGAACTAAACACAATACTGTAGATGAGGTGTGACAAGGGCAGAAGACAAAACATCACCTCTCTATTCCTATAAACTATGCATTTCTTATTGCAGCCCAACACTAGATTAACATTTTTTAATGGCAGCCACATCATGCTGCTGGCTCATCTTGATTTTATGGTCCTTTAAAACTCCCAGATCTTTTTTCAAACAACTGCTACCTAATCATGTGTTGCTCCACCCCAAGCTGGAACATGTGAAGTTGAGTTTTTGCACCCCTATGTAAGATTACTTTTATCCCTCCTGAATCACATCTTATTAGATTCAGCCCAAAGCTGAATCATGGCTGTTCTCCCAAGCACCGTCTCTCCCAGTTTTGTGCCATGTGCAATCTGATGGGCATGCTATTAATTTTATCCAAGGCAGTGATAAAAATGTTACACAGCCCAAGGCCAACAACAGAGCCTGAAGGCACTTCACTGAAGACATCTTGCCATATTGACTAGGAACCATTCATTACTCACAGAAGCCAGCTGTTCAGTTCTGAATACCTAATTATATTTCTGCCTTTTCCACAGTTTCTCCATCTTCTCTACAAGAATAATAGAGATACTCTATCAAAATCTTTGTTAAAATCTAGGTAAGTTATATCAATAACATTCCCTTCACCCAGGAGTTGGTAATAATGTGGTGCAATGGATAGAGCCCTCAGTATAGAGTCATGAAGACCTAAGTTCAAATCAGGCTTTAGATACTAGCAGTATGATTCTGTGTAAGATACTTAAAATCTGTTTGCCCCAGTTTCCTCATCTGAAAATGGGGATGAAAAGAGCATCTACGTCGAAGAGTCACTGTGAGGATCAAATGAGATATCTATAAAGCCCCTTAACACAGTGCCAGGCACATAATAGGAGATGTATAAAGGTTAGCTAATATTATTATAATTAGTTTAGTAATTTTGTCCAAAAGAATGAAATTATTTTTGCCTGGCACAACCTTTTCTCAAAGCAAGTGGCATTTAAATAGGAGAATAAGGTATGAAACAAGGAACTTCTCTGCCCAGCCCCCATATACACTGGGACATACTCTTCCACAGATTACCCCGTCATCAGTGGCAGAAGGAACAGACAGGAAACATGTTTAGTCAAGGCAACTTATGCTCCTTGGGTCATTTCCCAGCTGGAAACCCTCTCTGTCTCCAAGCTGCCCCTGCTGATGTCACATGCAAGACTGCTGATGTCATCTGCTGAGCTAATCTATCCAGGGCTGAAAGGCACTGGTTTCATTCTCTCTTCCCCTCCCTCCATGTACTGTCTGTCTGTCTCTCAATAAGCATTTATTAAATGCTTACCATGTGCCAGGCCACGTGTTAAATGCTGGGTTACAAAATAAAAAGGGGGGGGAAAATCAGCCTCTGCCCTTGAGGAGCTCATATTCTAATGGGGGGAGCCAATACACAAACAACTATGTACAAAGGAGATACATGCAGGATAATTCAGAGACTTTTCAGAGAGAAGGCACCAACTTCAAAGGAATCAGGAAAGGCTTCTTGTGGAAGGTGAGATTTTAGCTGAGATTTAAAAGAAGCCAGAAGACAGAGACAGGAAGGGAGAACATTCCAGGCATGGAGGGATAGCCAGTGAAAAGCTTGACTGAGTCAGGGGACTGAGCGTCCCGTAGGAGGAATAGCAAGGAGACCCATGTCACTGCACCAAGGGCGGGGAGTAAAGTGTGAGAAGACTGGAAAGGTAGGAAGGGGATAGATTATGAAGGACTTTAAAAGTGAAGCAAAGGATTTTTTATATTTGATCTTAGAAGTAATAGGAAGCCACTAGAGTTTACTGAGTGGGGAGGGTGACATTGTCAGATCTATGCTTTAGAAAGGTCTCTTTAGTAGCTGAGTGGAAGATGGATAGTATTGAGACATCAAGGCAAGGAGACCAACCAGAATTCTGCTGTAATAGTCCAGATGGGAGGTGATGATGGTCTATGCCAGGGGAGTACTGAAACATAATTTTTACTTTTTGTTATTTTGAACTTGATAGAAACCAATTATCATAACATTCTTTATTCAAAGAACAGAAAATGACTGTATGAAACTGTGGATCTCTATTACAGATCATTCTGTATTTCCCATCCATCACCTTTCTTTCATCATTGGGTATGATCTATCCTTGATGAAGCCATACTGATTTCTATTATCTCTGCTTCCAACTATTTCTTTAATTATCTCTATAGAATCGAATCTTCCTAGGAATGGAAATCAAACTAACTGGCCTATAGTTTACTGACTGTTTTCTCCCCTTCATGAAAAAATCAGGACAGATGATCAGTCATGAAAGAGTTATTTAGCTATTCTAATCAAGGCAATGATCCAAGACAGTTCCAAAGGACTCATGAGGAAAAACGCTACTCATCTCCAGAGAGAGAACTAATGAACTCTGAGTGCAGAATAAAGCATACTTTTTTCACTTTATTTTTCATGCTTTAAAATTTTTTTTCAACATGGCTAATATAAAATATGTTTTGCATGACCACATATGTATAACTGATATCATATTGCTTATTTTCTCAATGGGTGGAGGAGTGGCAGGAAGGAAGGAGAGAATTTTGAACTCAAAATTTTTAAAAGAATGTTAAAAATTAAATTAAAATAAAAAAGATAAAAAAGGAAAGAAAAATCAGGATAACATTGCCTTTCTCTAATCTTGTAGCATCCTTTCTTATTTTCCATGATCTTTCAAATATCACTGTCAGCGGCTCAGTAATCACACCTGCCTATTCTTTCAGAACCTGAGGATATAATTCACTAGAGCCAGGTGATTTGAATTCATCAAAGGAAACTAAGTAATGTGTTATTATCTCCTTGCTTGGGTAACAACTCCTTTTAAGTCATTTCTATTCTGTCACCTCTAGTTCAAAGGTCATTTCCCTTGACATAGAAAATGAAGCAAAAACCAAAAACTGAAGCTCTACCTTCTCACCATCATAAGTTACCATCCTTCCATACATCTCATGTAATGGTCCTATCCCTTATTTGATCCTTTTTCTCCCCAAATATCCTAAACCCAATAACAACAACGAAGAACCCAAAGACCCCTCTTTAATGTCTTTAACTTTCCCTCAGTAGACTCAGCTCATTTTGAGATTCAGGATTTCTGACATTTTTCTTTTTAGTTCTGCCACATTTTTATGTTTATCCTCTATTACCAGGCCTTACTTTTGTATATTTCTTTTTAAATTCTAAGTTGTTTAGTGAGTTTACTGCGCCTCCACACTGGTCTCTTCAAAAAAATAATTCCATTTTTATTCTTTATTGGAATTGTTTCCTTTATGTCTGTAGAACTTAATAATTTTTAAGCACTTCTCATGCCTAATGAACTGATTCCCTATTAATATTTTAATTAATAGAATCCTACTGATCTTTCCTCTAAATAATTCTGAAATCTACTTGCCCCATATCTAGGGTCCATGTCAGCCTATATTTCTAATCCTCTATTCTCACTAAAAGTGAGCAATCACTTTACTCTAGGGTTCCCATCATTTATACTCCATTAACCAGTTCTTCCCAGGGAGGAGAATCAGATCCGGAACAGAATTTCCTATTGTTGATTTCTCTACCTTCTGAGGATGATATTATCACTCAGTTTCTGCTTTGATAGAGAGAGCTCTAGCAGATGTCTGGATAATTGAAATTCTTCATCACTACTTAGTATATTAATGACTCTGTGCTAGGTTTCTGATCTCCTTCTCATTGGTTATCTGGTTCCTCTTTCTGTCCAGGTGGTCTGTAGTCTACTCAAGTGAAAAAAAAAATCATCCTGTTTCTCCCTCCACTGACCTTTACCCAAGTACTCTCCATCACCACCTTCTGGTTCCTAGATTCATCACCTGACAGTATATACCATTTTAATATACAGTGCTATCCCACTCCATTTTACCCATCCTATTTCTCTGAAGTAAGATATGTCTAACTATCCAGAGACATAGTCTAGGGTGGTGAATATTTTTAATATATGTCTAATATCCAAGATATACAAGAAATTGATACAAATGTATAAAAACAGGAACCATTACTCCCATTCTCCAACAGATAAGTCATCAAATGATACATAAAAATAGCTTTCAAAAGGAGAAATACATGTTACCAACAACTGTATTGCTGAATGTTCCAAATCAATAATAATGATTAAAATAATAGGAAAGTTTGTTGGATCCAAAATCCAGTCAAAGGACCTTGGTTCAAATCCCAGTCCTGCTACTTACACTCATAATAAATGAGCATGAAGAATTCAGAAAAACATGGGAATATCTGTATGAAGTGAAGCAGAGGGGAGTGAGTGAACCAGGCAAACAAATTACATGATTCTTCCAATAATATAAAGGAAAACAACATTTAAAGACTTTAGAACTGTGATCAATGCAGTGACTAATCATGATGATGTCAGAGGCAGAGGGATGGTAGATAAAGAGTAGAAGAAGGTATATATTTTTCAGAAAGAATGTGTTGATTTTTATTTTATTTTTTGCTTGATTATTTTGTTACAAGGGAGGGTTCTATGAGGAGGAGTGTAATTGGAAACTGAGTGATGTGAAAAAGCATTAATTATTTTTTTTTAAGGAGAGAGGCCATATACTACAATATTTGCAAAATATTCTTCAATGTGCAGGGTAGATAACTGGAAGAATTATGGAAAGACACGGACAAGAATCATACAGAATAAGGAAAATGGGAGAGTTAAATTCAGATTCAGAGGTAAAATTTTCTAATTGTCAACAACAGCAACCACAACAACAAAGGAACACCACAAAGCTGCAAACTATATATAGGTCAATGAGTTTTATTTCAATCCACATAAAACTTCTATAACACTATTAAAAGGATGATTAGTGAACACAGAGAAAAGGCAGTGGTGATTACAAATAGCCAGCATGCCTCAAAAACAAGTCATGCCAGCCTAACTTTATTTAACTTTTCACGATTACTGCATTTTGCCTGGATTTTATTGAAGCATTTGAATAAGTCTCACATGTCATATATGTGGAAAACATAGAGAGATGTAGGCTAGACATAGTATATTTCAGTGAATTTGGAACTAACAACAGCTGGAACTTAAAGTACAGTCCTTAGTGGCTCAAAATAAATGCTTGTTTTATTAAATGGCACCTTGCAAGGAAGTCTCTAATAGAGTGGCTCAAGGAGCCTTTTTCTAAACATAAGATTTTTTTCTGATATCTTTTGGGGGTTTTTTTATTGCCTACATTTCTTCCTGTACCCCTATCATTTACATGGAACAGTGGATAGAATGCTGAGCCTGGAACCAGAAAGATATGAGTTTAAATCCAGCCTCAGACAAATCTTTGTCTTCTTCAATTTCACCAACTGTATAATGGGAATAATACTAGCACCTACCTCCCAGGATTATTGTGAGGATCAAATGAGATAATATGCATAAAGTGCTTAGCACAATACCTGGCACATAGTAAGCACTTAATAAATTGTCTCTCTTTTCATCTCCCTTACAGAAAACCATCCCTCTTAACAAAGAATTGTTCTTGTATTGTTTTTACCAACAATGTGTATACAGTCATTGAGAACAGGCTTACTAAGTTTGCTAACAACAACAATAATTATTATTATATAATATTATAACAACAATTATTATTGTTGCTATAAGTCTTGTAAATGGCTATAATTACATTTTAAAAAATAATTTATTAGCACTACATCTTTTCAGTATGTTTCCATACTACTTTGTCAGCAAAATAAGAAAACTATCTTATAGCTCAATAACTGATTATGCCAAGCTATTTCTTAATTCCACAAATGCTACCTTTGGAATTTCAAATATAAAATAGAGACTTGGTGAAATTCCTTTCTGGCAGGTTCAGTCTAACTTTGTCTAAATTTAGACAAACTTCATTCAATGAGATAGGGAAGTCAATTTCTAAGAAAACTCTAGCCTTTTGTTGAATAATAAACCGTGCCTTAGAATATAACATGAGTTCCTCTGAACAAGTTCAGATAGCATTTAACCTGGAGTTTCTAAGTGTAACTTGAATGTAAATATTGCATTGCATTTTCACATAGAAATAATATTTTTTCCATCAATGCCAAATACTCATTGTAAGTGAATTTCTTTCAAAAATCACATTCTTCCTTTGCACAATAAAATTTATATACAACACTTTCTTGCTTTGGGGTTTCAAGTGAACATTGTGTTAAAGTAACAGTTTTTTCTTTGAATAATCATGTGTCAAGATTTACTGTATTTCTACTTTAATTTTATTTTTCAAATAAAAATTATATTTAAAAAAACAACAATTATTATTGTTGTTATAGCTGACATTTATATAGCTAGGTGGTGCAGTGGATAGAATGATAGGTCTAGAATGAGGAGGATTCATCTTCATGAGTTCAAATCTGGCTTCAGACACTTATTAACTGTGTGACCCTGGGAAAGTCACTTAACTGTATTTGTCTCAGTTTCCTCCTCTGTAAAATGAGCTGGAGAGGGAAATGGCAAACCACTCCAGCACCTCTGCCAAGAAAACCTCAAACGGGGTCAAGGAGAGTCTGACACAACTGAAACAACTGAACAAACAAAAGAACAAACTTGTTGATTTCAGGCCTGGCACTCCATCCACTGCAACACCTAGACGATACAATGCTTGTGCAAATGGCTAATTTAATGATGAAGTAAGATCCAAGAAGATCTGGACAGGCTGAAACACTAGGCTAAATCAAATAAGATAAAACATAATAAGGACAAATGTATAGTCTTATTACACTTGGGGTAAAAACAAAATCAACAGCACTAATACAAAACGCTCAAGGCAATGGAGACATGAGTTTATCTGAATAAGATCAAGCCGTTTCAGTGGACTTAAAGCGAAATGAATCAACAGCATGATATGGAAGCCAAAAGTTAATGTGATCAGAGATGACCCCGAGAGAGGCCAAAGTCCAGGACTGGGGAGGTAATAATTTTGCTGTTATCTCCCCTGGCCAGACACATCTGAAATCCTGTTCTGTTCTGTCAGAACACTGGGAAACTGGAGAACACTGAGGGGAAAGCCATGGTGATGGAAGTCCATGACACATGAATATCATCTGAATGTAGGAAATTTTAGTTGGATTTACAGATCAATATAGATGAACTATTATCATTCCAAAGTAAATCTTCCAGCAGCCTTAAACGATCCTTAAATAGCAAAAAGACTATCTGATTTCTTTACAAAAACATATGGACTAGATTTTGTAAACATGGAAGTCATGCCTTCATTCTATCACATGGAGATCAGCAAAGAACATTTTACAATATGTCATAAGAGCTCAAAGAAAGAATTTGTGAAAGATGGAAAAATATTTATCCTCCTAAAGATGCCTTTGCTGAGACACCCTTACATACTGATAAGAAATCCAGACCAACTCTGGAAAAAGTACTTAAAAGTTTTAAAACTAGATTTTGCCTTGGAAGATTCTTAATTTCCCTAATGCTTAATGAGGTTTTACTTGAGTATAAGGGACATTATAGCCGTCTTTAAGAATATAAAGCATGTTCAAAGGAGATCAGACTTATTCCATTTGGCCTCAGAGTGTAAAACTAGAAACAAGGACTGGAGGTTATAAAGACATAAATATACACTTAATGTAAAGAAAACCATCTGAATAATGACAGCTGACTCTGGGTAGATTTGGTTTACTTCTGCAGGACTGGATTACCATAGGTCTTCAACTGAAGATTGGATGACCACTTCTCAGGCAAGGTCTATTCATAGATTTTTGTTTGAGTAAATTCATTCCAATTTCAATTCTGCGATAACAATCTGCTGTTAGGGGAAGGAAGGGGAATAAACACATCCTGGAAAACACACACACACACACACACACGCACCATTGTTTTTCAGTTGGTATGGATACCAGCAATTGATGCACATTCACAATCTTTTCTAAAGTAAAACAATTGTTCATGCACTGAATATTTCAACCTTGAAGCTGTCTAAAAGCCAAGGAGCATGAATGCATCTTAACAAGTTCCAACATGCATTCTCCTTCCCTGGACTTGTTCTCAGGATCTCTCTCACATTCAGTCATTGGACAGGCACAAATTACCCACCAGCTCATTGAGTTCAGCATTTTCTGAAGTTTAGTTCAGTTTCTAGGTTTAACCAGCATTGCATAATTAGGCACCATGAACCCTAACATTTGCACTAAACAGAAATTAAATTTGCTAGCAGAAAATCATGATAGATTCCTTTAAGCAATATAAAGTTTTAGGCATTTCTACATATTGTAAATTATATAGGCCACAGATCAGAAGTCAGAACAGTCTAAAACTCTTAAGATAAGGTCTGGTGTACCTAGTGTAAGATGTTATTTATCTGTACTGAGGCAGACACCTCCAATTAACATACCCTCTGAGAACAAAGTTTTGTTGTTTTGAATAATAATTCATTTACATAGCACTTTAAGGTTTACCTAACACTTAAATCAAAACCCTATGTAAATATTATTATCTCCATGTAAAGATTGGGAAACTGAGGCACAGAGAGGGTTCATTTATGTGCCCATGGTTATCCAGCTAAGTGTCAGGGCTGGGACTCAGGATTCCTGATGTTTAGTTCAGTATTTTTATGCAACATCATGTCTTAAAGTATCTTCATAAATCATACAGAGATATGTTGGAATATGTCACACAGCACAAAAAGCAATGATTTCACCAAGTGTTTGTGAGCATGTTGCAGTCTCAAAAATAATATCAGTATACAACTGAGTATACGGAGTTGTATGTAAATAGAAGCATGTAATTTTAACTCTATCTCTCTCTATTTTCTCATCTGTACAGAACAAAGATGGATGAAGGAAGCTATCTTCAAGATGCCTTTTAGCTCTGACACTATGATTCCGAACTTCAATGTATCTATGATTTCATCAAGGTGAGTACTTCCCCAAAAGGCACAAATAGCAACCCATCCACCCACACCTCATCTTGTGTGGGATTCTTGTCCATGTCCTCCCATAAATCACAGCATTACAGAATTTGAAAGTTGGAAGGGATGTCAGCAGCCCTCTAGTCCAACCACAAACAAAAGAAATCCCCATTAATAGACACAAAAAGAAAAGCTTCTCCCTGAAGGCTTTCAAGGAAGGGAACCAACCCATCACTTTTCTAGGTCTGTTTCATGTTGGGACAGCTCAATTGTTAGAAGAAAAAAAAATTTTTACATCAAATCCAAAATGGTCTCTACCCACAGAGGCCAAATGGAACTACAGTTATCCCTTCTACATCATAGGTGTTAGGGCTGCAGTGCCCCTACCACCTGGAAAATCTGCATAAAATTTTTTGGAGCTCCCTCTGTACCAGAAGAGAAGTTTGAATTTCTTTCTTTTCCTTTTATGGGATGTTTACAGTAATTTGTTGTAAAATTTGGGTTAAGTAGTTGGTCCTAGGCTCTGTGTCATCTACTGGCTTTCACATATTGTCTGTGGCTTCTACAAAACTCCCCCAAAATTCCCATTTACGTTCTTATGCCAACCTGTGCTATATCAAAACTATGATGGGGAAAGGCATGATGTGGAAGGAATAACTGTAGTCTAATCCCTCCTCCATATGACAGTCCTTCAAATTCTTGAAGACAGCTACTACATCCATGCTCCAGTCTTCTCATCCAAAGAGGACCTACCATGACACAAGAGTCCAAATTTTCCACCTCTAATTTGTGGTAGAGGTTACCCATAGATACTGGCAGATCTTATCCAAGCTAGAAAGGCTCTGAGAACAGTCCTAGGGACAGATAGTTATCTACTGACTCCCAGAAGAATTTGTTTACACTCACTGTGTCCACTCCCTCTTCTCTCACATACCCCTCAACCTTCTGCAATTTGGTTTCTCACCTCATCCCTAAACCTAAACTATTATCTCCCAAAATAGCAACAATCTCTTAGTCTGATGCTCTTTTTTTTCAGTTCTAATCCTTCTCAACTCATTGACACTGTTGACCATATTTTCCTCTTGGATATTCTTTTCTTCCTGAGACTACTCTTTCCTGGTTCTCTTCCTACCCATCTGGCCACTCTTTCTCAAGTGTCCTTTGCCTGGATCATCATTTATATCAGGCTGCAACTGTGGGTATTCCTAAAGGCTTTTTTCTAAGCCCTCTTCTCTTGGTGACCTCATCAGCTTCCATGGGATTGTCATATCTTTGCAAATGATGTCAAAACCTTTATGTATAGCCCAAGTCTTTCTCTAGATTCTAGTCATGCATAATGAATTGCTAATTAGACATTTAAAATGTTCCAGAAACATCTCACATTTAACATGTCCAAAGCAGAACACATCTTTCTACCCAAGCCCAAATATATGTGAAAAGCATCACCAATCTTCCAGTTCCCCAAGTTTATAATCTGAACAATAATTATTCTCAGTTCCTGACTCTCAGCCCTCCATATATCCAATCAAATTAATGCTTTTTTTTTTGCTGTGTCTAACATAAGGCTGAGAAAATACAAATAAATAATAAACCACCAAACACCTTCTACACACAAAAAATCCTTTTCCAAAGTTGCTGTTTAGAAATGAGTAATATTGGGGCAGCTAGGTGGTGCAGTGGATAGAGCACTGGCCCTGAAGGCAGGAGGACCTGAGTTCAAATCTGGCCTCAGACCAAAACACTTGATGCTTACTAGCTGTGTGACCCTGGGCAAGTCACTTAACCCCAATTGCCTAAAAACAACCAACCAAAAAAAAAAGAAATGAGTAATATTAAATATACAGCAGAATATCTGACCCAAAATTAAACCTATAAGAGCTAACAATCAGCTAGAATTTATGTAGTGCTTTAAGGTTTGTAAAGCATTTAAAAATATTACCATTTTTATTCTCACAACAACCCTGGGGTATAGGTGTTATTAGTATTCCATTTTACAGATGAGGAAATTGAGGCAGGTAGAAGTTAAATGGCTTGCATAACTAGTAAAGCTCAGGCTAGTTTTGAACACAGGTCTTCCTGCCTCTAGGCCTGGAGCTCTAGCTATGGCGCTGGTATATCATAGAAAAGAAAAACTTGGTTTTACAAGATTAATGGTAACTAAAGCCTCCTGAGGCTTTAGTACAGTTGTGTTAGGCAATTTTTGTAGGTATATTCTAACAAATAGCAGAAAATAAAAGATAATTATAGACTGTCAATCTCTTCCAAGGCCATTTGTCTCTCCATTTAAAATGAAAACTTAAGCATTCCCCCCCTCCACCCACAGTCTGCAAGTGTAATTTATACTCAAAAGAAAACTTTAAGACCGAAGAAGATACTGCAGTTGAAGAAATTAGTTAGCCTAACAACCCTTAGTTCTAGGAATAAATCATCTTGGAGATTCATTAATAAATAGTGAATAATAAACACTCCCAGCTTCCCTGGGCCCAGTCTACTTGGGAACAAACATTATAGTCTTAAAATCCCTACTTAGGCATCTGAAAAAACACCAAAACAGGACATATGATCTTTCTCCCCCCACTCACCTCTCTCCCTAATTTTCATGTTGCTGTTGAGGATACCACCATCTACCCAAGTTCCCCTCATTGGTGTCTTTTTCAATTCCTCTCTTTTTTAAAAATTAAATTAATTTGTTTAAATTCAAAAGTATTTACTCCTCCCACATCTCACCCTCCAACTGACCAAAAAAAGAAAGAAAAAGAAAGCTCTTGTAACAAATATGCACCCTGATGAAACAAAACAATTCATTTCTACAGTGGTGGTATCTGAAAAATCTTTTGTTGTACATGTTGCATCCATAACTTCTCTGTGTCCTCATCATGAGTCCTATAGAACTGTGGTTTGTCATTACAATTGATGAGGGTTCTTAAATCTTTCAAACTTGATTGTCTTTATGTTATAATATTATACATAATATAATATTAATTAATTATATTATTATAATATTAATCTTTAAATTTTTCTTATGATTCTTCATCTGACCTCTAGAAATTATTATTGAAACACAAAGGAAGAGTGTTTGTGTTGGTAACTTCCTCTTAACCTGAGAATGAGATCAAAACAGTGTAGTCCCAACAACCTCCAAGAATCGGCTACCATGCCAAACGTCTTTCTGCATTTTAGTGAGCCCTAACATTCTCTGTGAAATCTCACAATAGCATCATGTTATTTGGAGATTGTTGATTTGTACCTGTGATACTTGCTTTGGAATATGAAATGAAAAGAGAAAGAGCATGGTGCATATAAAAGGGAAGAAGCAGGAGAATTGGAAGGCGAGAGAACAGGATGCTTTTAGAATTTTTTTACATGAGCAAATTTTTCGTATGAACAAAATAGATACAAATATGGATATTTTCAATGACTGTTTTATACTGTGTTGCAACTGCAAAACAACCCCAATACTTTGGGAGAAGGGAATAAGCATTTATAAAGCACTATGCTATTATCATTACTATGCTCTCATTTCAGTTGTGTCTGACTCTTTGTCACCCCATTTGGGGTTTAGTTGGCAAAGATACTGGAGTGGTTTGCCATTGCTTTCTCCAGCTCATTTTACAGATGAGGAACTGAAGCAAACAGGGTTAAATGACCTTCCCAGAGGCACACAGCTAGTGTCTGAGGCTGGATCTGAACTCAGGAAAATGAGTCTCCCTGACTCCAGGCCCAATATTCTATACACCGCACCACACAGCTATCCTTAGCATTGTGCTAAGCACATTACGTATTATCACATTTGATCCTCACAATTCTGCAAGGTAGCTGTCATTATCTCCACTTTACAGATGATGGAACTGAGGCAGACAGAAGTGACCTGTTCAAGGTGACCCAGCTAGCAAGAGTCAGAGGCCAGATTTGGACCTAGGTCTTTATGACTCCAGGCTCAGGGCTCTCTCTAGCCACACTGTCACCTACCTGCCCTCTACTATTAATGTTAACAGCAACAATGCCCCACACCAAACTGTGCACAGTGAAAATTACTAGGAAGCAGGACTTTGTGGGACTGTAATTTGATCTGATCACAGCTTGAATCCTGGTAAAAGTGGTGATCGCACTGAGTTGATAATCCGTTATATAAAGAAAAATGACCAGAGGGAACTATGAGGTGTGATGCCTGATACCTAGGATGCCAGAGTCAATTTTAGTTGGCTGTGTAGTGTTGTGGATAGTTTACGGAAGTAATGAAAGGATCCTATCATTTTCCTTTCTCAATTGTGCTGTTTCCATTTTGAAGGGAAAAGTTCTCTGCCTTAGAGATTATAGAGCGGGCTACTGTACCCCCTGAGCACAAATTATAAACTGGCTGCTCCAAATCATTTTCTGACCTTTACCTAGGATTCAAACAGCTGATTTTTATTTTTTTTTAGCTTTGCCATGTGAAGTCAGCCTGTACTTTTCGAACCCAGACCCACCAGGAAATATGACAGAAGGATTTCCCAGTTTCCTTTTTATACTACATTTTTCTGGCCAGCAAATTACTTGTGACAAATTTTATCGTCACTATACACCCCAGATCTGTCAACAAAGGGATACAGGGTCAGATCAATAACGTTGATTAACAGTGTTGATGTAAAGTCCATCAAATGGAACAGGAAGCGTGCAGATGCTGGTGAACTAGCTCAGAGGAGCCTAAGAGCCTGTAACAAGTCCAAAACAGCCATACTTTATTTACATGCATCATAAATGAGGGGTGTAGGAGGATGATAAAACTGAAGTAACCAGGCAATGTTAGTTGCTTTCAAAAACTGCCATGTACTCATGAGCTATGTACAGTTTTCTGATTTCTAGCCTGAGGCTGTCTTTCTAGATAATCCCACAGTAACATGCTACCAGTTCAACAAAAAAAGTTGGGTCCTAAAAGACCATCGCTAAGGACATGAAACATGAGTATATGCCAACTACTGAGAAAGGGTTCACCTCCTTCTCTTCAAAACTTAATTAGCTTACTGATCATAGCTAACCTTCCTTACAGCTAAAGCCCAAGTACTGGGCTGCTAACAGTGGCCTTAGGGCTCCCATCAGAGGTATCATGGATATAGATGGACTTGGACTCAGGAAGACCTGAGTCTGATTCTTACCTCAGATACTTACTAGTTATGTGACTTTGGGCAAGTTATTGGGTTTCCTCATCTATAAAATGGGGATAATAACAACATCTACCTCACAGGGTTGTTGTGAAGGTCAGAAGAGATATAAAGAGCTTTGCAAACCTTAAAGAGCTAGTGATGCAGATCATCTGGGATGGAGTGCAGACCTCCATGAAAGCTCAAGAACCGAATGGAAAGGGAGGACCAAAAAACATCCATAAATAGGGGGTAAGAGGAGCTATCCTGCCTTGGGGTGATGGGACGGGCTACTGTTTTTATTCACAGGATGATATTTATAACTGTCTAGGGTCCCTAATGTTTTTAATCATCATCCTCTGTATAGCAGTCAGAGTGGCTTTGTAAATAGCTCCATAGCCTAACTCAATGCTTTCTACTACCTTTCCCTTTGGCTTAACCTCTGCAAAGGTCTGCAGGATATGGCCAATGGCTTCTACAAGCCATTTTTCAGAACCCAGAATAGGAGAAGGAATTATAAAAGTATTAATTCTTCCAAGTGCTGGCCTCCTTTTAGACTTCATCATTGCCCTCAAGGACAGTTTTGCATTATTTAAGACTTTTGGTCCTACATTGCCCCTATTCAGAAGAGGAAAATTCTCCTCCCTAGGGTTTTTCCTTCTCTGTGTTCTCCAATCCTGAGGCTGCAAGCTCTTCACACTTTCCTGGTGCTCCA
The DNA here is from genome assembly GCF_003287225.1 of Phascolarctos cinereus. Lineage (NCBI taxonomy): Eukaryota > Metazoa > Chordata > Mammalia > Diprotodontia > Phascolarctidae > Phascolarctos > Phascolarctos cinereus. Next base: position 65,173,191 of record NW_027556098.1, read on the forward strand.
AGAGGAATGAGAGAATTCCCTGAAAATAACTTGGTCCAATGCTCCTCCAAGGATCATTTTGACCACTTTGCTTCATCTTTAGAAAAAAAAAACACCTTGTCCTTGAAAAGACAAAAAGGAGGAGATTGTAGAAGCCAGCTTAGCTACCTCCACTTAAAAACTACCCTTCTCCTGTTTCTTCAAAGCAATACTCTGACCCTCTCCCCTTTTCCTCAAATTATATGTTTCTGTGCCAAGGAAGATGCTGACCAGCAGAGAAAAGCCAGCCTAATGTAAATGACTCCTACATAATCCTTAAGCTTATGTTTTCTTTTACTTTCTGTGTTTTATAGTAGTATTCCTCAGTGAAGACACTGAAGAAAAAAATCTAGATACAGTGACCTCTCACAAAAGGAGATTGTGACCTCACTTTGATCCCATAAAGATTGGGAATCACTTTTGAAAGAAGCAGTATCCCTCAGCTTAGCCAGATCTCTTTTAATAAAACTGATCAATCTTGGCTTCATAAAACAAAGAAAATTTTATTTCATAATAATGTTCAGGAACAAAGCTATTCATGAGAATAAAGGCTTCCTTCCAGGCTGCAAAGGTCATACCCTAGCTTATGAGAGATTCTGAAGAAATACTGGGAAAAGATTTCTTAGTCTATACACAGGGCTACCACACAAATTCTCTTTCTTTCAGAACAACCTTCAGGGTTGCTTCAAAACACTCAGGTCAAAGGCTTTTTATTTGCAATGAGGAGACAAAGTGAAAGAGGCTGTGGAAAGCCAGGTTGAGTGTGTCTTTCAGCTAGGCATACATTTTTGAAATGTAGGATTTCCATATTCAGTAGTATGGAGAGGAAAGACAAATTTGCCAGGGAGTATCTTTAATTATTTCCCCCCTTCAATACTTACAGTCTTCACATCATTTTCAAAGGCTTCTCTTGCCTCTTCATAAGTACAAACTTCTTCTTTGCACTCACGTTCAATATTTCCTTGTCTTATCTCTTCCAAAAAACCATTTGCTCTTGGGTAACGCTTTAATACTGAATTGGCTTTCTCTTCAGTGAGAAAAACTGAAAAAGATGGGAAGATAAAAACACACTTCAAAAATAAATTGGTTTTAAACATTCAAAATGAAAACTGATGGCTGATGAATTAGCACTCAGTGGTCCAAATCACTAAATCTCAGTGTTTCTTCCCTGACTGAACATGCAAAAAAAAGTCACTGGTGGTTCACTGGGTATGGATAATAGCATCATTAATTGTTTTTAGCATAATTTTCTTGCACCTTACAGATGTCTAAACACAGCAGCAATAATGACAATATAAGAGATGAGAGACTGAAGGTTAAATCTGAATAAACAAATCCAAAAATTGAATACGATGGTTTTGAGTCATCACACCCATTCATTCATGTAACAGAAAATCAAAGCCTACTTTTCCTGTAATGTTTTGCCCCAGTTTAGTCATTGATAATGAAAATTTTTTAATGAAATTCTAGAAGCCTTAAAAATAGAAACCCAGAAAACAAGTCAAATCAATCAATCAACAAACATTTATTAAGCACCTAATTTGTGCCAGGCACCGTTTTAAGAGCTGTGGACATGAAATGAGTTAAAAGACAGTCCCTGCCTTCCAGGAGCTCACAGCTCAACAAGCACTTTTACTATGTTTGAGGGAATGTGCTAAGTCAGTACATCAAAGAAAGGCAAAAACAGACCTTACCCTGATGGAGCTCACTACCTAATAAAGGAGGAGGAAAGGAATAAGCATTTATATGGCACCAACTATGAACCAGACACTGCTAAGCTCTTTACAAATACTATCATTTGATGCTGACAATAACCATGCGAGGGGCCTGCTGTTATTACCTTACAATTGAGGAAACTGAGGCAAAATGGTTTGTGACTTGCCCAGGATTAAGGTCTAAGTTGGGATTTGGATTCAGGTCTTCCTGAGGGAGACAATATGTAAAAAGCAATGTACAAACAAGATATATACACAGTTAATTGTAGGTAACCTCACAAGGAAGACTGTAGCAGTAAGAGGAAAAAGAAAAGTCTTCTTGCAGAAGTAGGATTTTATCTGTTACTTGAAGTAAGCCAGGAGGCAGAGAAAAAGAGACAACCAATGAAAACATATCAATTCTACTTCTGGGTAAATTAACTGTTTTTCTGATCCTCACAATCTCTCAAACCAAAACAGAAATCATGCACCAGACATAAAGCAATTTTAGCTATTTCCATGGACAAAGACACCAAGATACCAAACAAGGCAAAAAACTCAATGAACTAAGAGCAGGTAAAGCTAATCTCTAATCCTGATCAACTCAGAAAATGCTTTCTCCCTCCCTCTCAGCAACAAGGCTACAATATTTGGCCCTCCCATGCACCTGCAACACAACTCAGCTTTGTACTCCACTCTCCACCTCAATCTAGTGCCACTGAATTCCAAATAGCAGAAATTTGCTTAGCTTGAGACAATAGCAAGAAGTGGTATCACTCGATGATGTAAGAGAACCAAGTCAGAGAACTTTGGAAAAGAGGGAACCAGAACAGGACACGTATGTAGGGCTCTGTGGTTCTCCAAAAGCACCAGGCTGGGGCCACATCCGTCCTCCCAGGAGTCACTTGAGGCAGAAACCTAGGGTGGTTAACATGAATTGGCCAGCAGGAAAGGAGGTTGAAACAGCTTTGAAATTTAGCCCCCAGGGAAAATGCCCTCAAAGGTAATGGAATGTGATAAAGTGAGTAAAAGGGGAAAATAAAGAAAAAAGGCTGAAATTACCAAATACTTCAGGATGAAAACTCAATTAAAAATCTTTACCATAAGCAGGTAAACCAATAGGGAAGATAGTAATAACAGGATAGAAATGAACTCCAGATCAGGGAAAAGGGATCAGGGTTCTCTGAATTAGTGCTGCAAGTCTAAAGAAATGAATCAACACCTGATGAGGAGGACACTATGGATTCTGAAGAGGAGATGGAACCACAAAGAGCTGGACGTTCCTGGATGGTTTAAAAAAGAAATAAAAATTGTGAAAGCAGAATTTGTGGCCCACACAGCAGAAATAACTGGCAGAATAGAACAACATGAGTCCATAGTAGCCAGTCTCATAGAAGAAACAACCAAGAAGATAAGTGAATGGGAATGAAAATACATGGAAGTCAAAGACAAGTTAGAAGAGAAGCAAAAAACATTAAAAAAAAAAAGCATGATTTCCATTCAAGCAAAACAAACTGATCTCCAAGAAAGGCTGTGTACATAGAATTTAAGGATTACAGGTCTTCCAGAAGAATATGATATGTTAAAAAACCTGAGTATCCCAATTCAAGAAATAATACAAGAAAACTGCCCAGGATTACTAAATGCAGAAGACAAGAGAAAGATCCCACAGATCATGTCTAGTGGGGGGAAATCCCATATAGCAAACTCTAAGACATGTAACAGTTAAATTTAACAATTACACTGGCAAACAACAAATTCTGCAAATAACCAGGAAAAAGACCTTCAAAGATAAAGAAAAGGAAATTTGAAAAACACAAGACTATTCTGTACTCTCTCCCAGAAATTAGGAGGAAATTGAGTTATGGATTCCAATGAGCTCAAGATGTAATCCAAGGAAAGCCATCCCACAAATCTGAATCTAACCGTAAATGAAAATAAATAGGTGCTCAATAAAAAAAGTCATTTGAAACAGTCCTATAAAGAAAACTGGAAGAAATTATTTGCCTCTCATGTATAGCAGACAACAGGAATGCAAGAGGAGCAAACAGAGTAACTGAAGACAACCAACAACAAAGTAACAAAGAGCCCATTAAAAAATTTGTTTCTAAATGTACACAAGGAGACAAAGGTGAAAACAGAAGTGATGGTGAAGTTTTAAACCTGAAACTTCCTGGATTAAAACCTTACAACCCCCTGCCTACATGTGAATCAATGCTTTTGTGTGGTACTAAATCACAAAATTTGTTGTTGTTGTTCAGTTGTCTCAGCTGTGTCCAACATTTTGTGACCCAATTTGATGTTGTCTTGGCAAAGATACTGGAATGGTTTGCAATTTCCTTCTCCAACTCATTTTACAGATAAGGAAACTGAGGCAAACAGGGTTAAGTGACTTTTCCAGGGTCAAACAGCTAGTAAGTATTGGTGGTGAGATTTGAACTCATGAAGATGAGTCTTCCTGACTCAAAGACCAGCACTCTATCCACTGTGCCACCCAGTTGCCCAAATTACAAAATGAAAGGGCACATAAAATGAAGGAAAGGAGAAAAAAAAAGAGGGGAGTATGAATTGTATCCTAATCAAGTCAAAAGCTAACAATAAAGGGAAAATAACTGCTATTGTTGCTCAGGAAGGAACTCATGGGAGAATAAGTGAGGCAAAGGGAGGGACTGAAGAAGGAGGGAAACCTTATTTTAATGGTGTCATTGGGTACTACTGATGAATGACGCTATGAGTAAATTCTATAAAGGGAAGTGGGGACTTATGGGTATTATCTGCAGGGCTCTGGTACTTAGGGAGACTACTCATTCTGCCTCAGGAGACAGGGAATCAGAGCTCCTAGGGGAAACTGACACCCTAAGAGTAGGAGCACATGGAAAGAGGGAAGAGATTTTGAGGCAAATGAGGGGAAAATGACCAAGGGGAGGGTAAAGATGAACAATGAACTATATATTCAGGGACACAGAAAGATTCCTTTCATGGGTTAATAGCCTATCAGTCACTTGTGGAAATCGGTATGTCTAAGAGTAAGGCAGGGCAGCTTAGTGGTACAGTGCATAGAGCATGGAACCTGAAGTCAGAAAGGTTTATCTTCCTGAATTCAAATCCAGCCTCAGACACCTGCTAGCTGGGTGACCCTGGGGCAAGTCACTTAACCCCACTGCCTATCCTTAAAAATAAATAAATAAATAAAAATAAAAGTAAAAAATAAACTACTGACAACATGCTCAAAACTTAACTATCTCAAAGAATGAAGTTTCAGGCCACTGATGTAGATTTCTGGTGGCCCAAATACAAAAAGTCCCCATATGAGGATTCAACAGTTCCCCTTTCTGGCTTCTGACTGGTAGACCAACATGATGCAGGGAAACTAAGCTACATCAATTCAAGTCTATATTCATGTTGACTATAATTTCCTTGCTAGCACTTAGATAACCTCCCCACCCCCCACCCCACTTTTGCTAATTGATGGATGTTCTTATTCTCATTCTGTCCAATCTGGACCCCGAGCCACTACAACAGATTGAGTCAGGCCAACAACACTACAACAATCGCTCTCTGGCAGCTTGTGAACCACAGATCCATAAAAAAGCCTGAAGCCGACTTGTGGGGCTCTAAAACTAGGTCAGCCTGAGCCAAAGCCATATACTGCAACATGGTAAATAATGGAACCCGACAGGGCCATACATAGCAGGGAGAAAGAGTCAACTACTGATTGATGGGCGGAAAATGAAATAGAGAAGGAGCAAGGCCAAAATTCATTGTGGACCACCAGGAGATACTCATAAAGCAGGAATTCCAGTTGAGAGCCCACTCTTAAGCAACTAATTCACCCTGTGGCAGCAGCAGTATCCAAGCTACAAAAAGAACAGGGCCAAGTATCAACTCAGACTTCATTGTTTTCTAGGATCACAGAGATTAAAATAAAAGTAATAAACGGACTGGGGAGTGATTTGCCCCATACTATATGTATTTAAAAGAAATGAAGAAAACAAGAAGAAAAAAGAGAGGGGAAAAGAAACAGACTGGAGAACAAATGAGGAATAAGTGGAAAATTTATCTTTTTTCCCCATGTAACTGTGGTATAGGAGAGAAATATACAAACATAGTCAAGGGAATAGAGGGAGACAAGCACTCTCATCTGAACCAGGCAAAGAAAGGTTGAACATACAAAGTTCGGTGTACAGATAAATTCAACTAATCAGGAAAACAGGGAGAGACAGGGAGAGAGATGATGGTAGTCTAAGAGGGAGATAAGAGAAGGAAAGTGAATCGTTAGAAGTAAAACTACCCTTTGAGGATGGATCATAAAGGGGGATCAAAAGGAGAAAAACAAAGTATAAGAACCAGTAATCAAGAAATGAACTAGTTGAAGAGAGGAAGGGCAAAGAAGTGGGATTAAACTACTTCAGTTATAGATTGCTAGTGTCAATGACATTTCCTTCTCTTTTACTGCTTTGTCATTTATTAAGGCAGTTGAGAGGGCAAAGGGGTGGGGGAGAAGTATTTGGATATGACAGAGGGAAATGAAAATTTAACAACTGTAATTATGAATGTGAATGGGATGAGTTCACCCATAAAACAGAAGAGGATAGCAGAATGGATTTAAAAGCACTATCTAACAATAAGCTATTTATAAGAAATACCCAAGAAAAATAAATAAATATTCACTGAGGGTTAAAATATGGGCCTGGATGCCTAAGGTGAATTAAAAAAAAAAGCAGGGGAGAAAATCATGATCTTAGATAAGGCAACACTAAAAATAGACATGGTTAAAAGAGATTAGTAGGAAAACTGCACTCTACTTTAATTATGAGTTCTTAACTTTTTTTTGGTATCATGGATTCTTTTGGCCATCTTGTGAAGCCTATAAACCTCTCCTTAGAATATTTTTTCAAAAATTCACAATTGAAAGAAATGTTAAGTTTCAGTTTGAGGTCAATAAAAAATAAAGAAAAATATTTTTTTTAAATAAACATTTTTAAAAATATATGGCAGAGAAAAAATGGAAGTTCAGAAGGTAACATAGGGCAATTGGTCCTGCTATGGTAAGTTTAATGTATATATTTTTAAAAATTATTTATAATAATTCTATATACAGTCTTCTTTTTCTGGCCTTCTTTATACATGGAAATGCTCATGTCTGTTGACGATTTTCTAGTTCTAAACAATTTTTTTTAAAGATAGCAAAATACACATTAGCATCCACATTTAATCCACTTTTGACCCCCCCCACAATAAAATGTAAAAAAAAAAAAGAGGTTCATTCTTCTTGCTCAACAATCATTTCTCCCACTTGACAAAAAGTCTTCACTTGTGCTTTACCAGTTTCATTCCATGGCTTTTTTGGTTCAATGATTTATTATTTCAATATTTTGTTTTCAGCAGAGTTTAGAATGAAAGCACAACCAATAAATCCTTAAAAATTGCTGCAATAGCTCCTTAAAGCCTTTCTCATTTTAATAATATCACTGATATTTATGGAGTGCTTCAGTATTTACAAAGCACTTTACACATGCCATGTCATCTAATCCTTACACCAACCCTATAAGCAATTACTTACACAGGGAAGTTCTATATTATTATCCCCATTTTAAAGATGGGAAAATTGATCTTCAGACAGGTTAAGAGTTCCTATTAAGACAAATACTTTCAGGATGATCTGGTCACATTAGGTGTATAGTTAAATGTTTTATTTTGGTTTTTTTTAAATAAGTTTTTCTTTTGCTAACAAGCAAAAACTTTTTGGTAACTTGCCCATGGTCATACAATTAGTATCAAGATTCAAGCCTGGGTTTCTCAAATCAATAGAGCTCTTGCCTATGTGTAATAATAATAATAATAATAATAATAATAATAATAATAATAATAATAATAATAATTTTCTAATGATATTATAATATGCTTTCTATTATATTATATATTATGATAAAAATTATATAAGATATGAGGGCAGCTAGGTGACACTGTTGATATAGACCACTGGCCCTGGATGCAGGAAAACTTCAATTCAGATCTGACACTCAAGACACTTCCTAGCTGTGTGACCTCGGGCAAGTCACTTAATCCCATTTGCCTCAGCTTCCTCATCTGTAAAATGAGCTGGAGAAGGAAAACTACTTCAGTATCCTTGCCAACAAAACCCCAAATGGGGTCAAACAATTGGACATGACTGAAATGACTCAACAACAATAACAAAAATATGATATGATATATATAATATAGTAATTACTTTGTGCTAAGCACATACTAATAAGTATTATCTCCTTTAATCCCTACAACAAACCTGGGAGGTAGCTGCTATTATTATCCCCATTTTACAGATGAGGAAACTAAAAGTTTCTGAGGCTGCATTTGAACTCAAGTTTTCTTCACTCTAGGAACAGAGCTCTATCCAGTAGGCCACCTAGATGCACTACCACCTTACTACTTGTTTACGAAGGGCAACATACCAAATAATTTATGTGAAGCACAGGAGGAAGGTTGCATGAAAAAATACATTAAGGATTTACTCAGAATATACATTTTAAGATTTTTTAAATTTTTATTTTTGTGGTTTTTTTTCATTTTCTTAAGAATCTTAAACACTTCAGAGAAAGCAAAAAGAGTGAAAAATTAGAGGATTGTAAACCAATGGCTTTAAACACAATTTAAATGGGTGCATATTTTGACCCACCATCAACACTGGAATCTCGGTAATATCACACATAAAGGCCCACTCCACTCAGTTAAAGAATCCTTGAAAGCAGAGGAGAGAAATTCCTGTTTCTCTAAAAAAAGTTAAAGAATGGAGTGTGTCTGACTAATTGCCATATACATGTATACACACACATAATTTCCCTTGATGTCAACAATAAACTGGAATATTCCAAAAACATCTATGATTTTATCTATGTAGGCACCTCTTCTAGTTACTTGTTGACCTTTCCATGCCTTAGTAGACTAACTTATTATCCCTACTCTCCTTTTTCCTATCTCTCCCCCTATCCCCACCCCTAATCATCTGGTGCAGAGCCTTTCTGCATTTATGCTAGTTCTTAGAAAGAAGATACAATAATGTGGCCAAAAACTTTACTCAAAGCCTTTCCAGTTTGGTAGGACATAGCATGGCTTGTATTTTCCTATGGTAGTCTTCAAAAACCCAGGCTCACCATCAAACAGTGATGAAATATCAGAGTATAATCTTAGTGAAATTTTTGGGATCACTAGGTAGAATATATACAGCAGTTTTAAGAAATTTAAATGTAAAGTACTTTGCTTAAAGGTTACATTATGTGCCTTCTGTTTTTAGTGTTCATTCATAACTCAGAAAGCAATTTAAGATCTTAGAGCACTGCTATGATTACACTATTACACACATAGGTCATAATCTAAAGGACATGTATCTAGCAAGCTCAATTGTCCAGAACACAATCTAGAAACAAGAATTAACAAGGAAAGAACTCTCAAAGCATTCAAAATACCTGGTACCAAGTTCATGCATTCTACTCATCGAAAGTCCTTCAGCAATTCCAAAGGACTCATGATGCCAAATGCTATCCATCTCCACAGAAAGAACTGATGGGAATCTGAATGCAGATCAAAGCATAGTATTTTCACTTTTTAGATTTTTTTTTCTTTTTGGTTTGTTTCTTCTTTCACAACAGGACTAATATGGAAATATGTTTTACATGATTGCACATATATAACCTATATCAAATTGCTTACCATCTTAGGGAGGAGAAAGGGAGAAAACTTGGAACTCAAATTTTTCAAAATGAATATTAAAAAAGGTCTTTACACGTAATTGGAAAAAATAAAACAGTATTTTTTTTCAAAGAAGAAGAAGAGTCCTCCAGGCTCTCAGAGTCTCTTATTTTCCACTGAATGCTAGCCACAGTTTGTTAAAATAGTTTTCCATCCTAACATATGAAGCAGCAAATGAGAAGAAGGAAAATAGGAAAAAAGTAATATAGCAAGAGTAGACTCAATGCTTAAACGTATCTGCCATCTCATTACTTCAAGTACTCCCTCCTCCAGTGATTCAGGCTGTATTTTATGCTCATCAACTCTGTGTAACTCTTTACCAAGTCCTTTTGAAATTTCACCACAAAGGGGTTCATCTGTCATGTTGGAGGCCTACCTTGTTTTCACTTAACATTGTGAGAGTAGGTAGTAATAGAGCACTTTTGACTGTCTACCTGTAAAACTTGGTCATGCCACGTAATCCATCTCCTTTTCCTATCATAAAATTCACTGATGAAATTTTTTGATCTTCTTCTTTGTTGTTTCTTTTTTGTTATTATATCACAAACTGCTCATGCCCACCATGTACTTTTCCCTATAAAATGCTCATTTCTAGTTCCAGGAAAAGCATTCCATTTCTTGCTGCCAAAAAGAAGAACTTGCAAAAGGTTACCATTGAAAAGATAAGCCTTTCTCTGAATGCAGATAACGTCTTCCCTTCATATGCTTTCATGGGATATGCTTTTCGCTTGGGATAAATAAAGAGCTTTGCAATTGCCCAAAAGCAATCTAGCTTTCTTTCTTTCTCTCATTCATCTCTGGGCCCAACTCTCCATCCATATGAACTGTTCCAATTATATATATGACATATGTAGCATTAAAGAAAACTTGTTGAAATTTGGGCAATGAACATTCTACATCTACTTAATCTTTCCTTCCTACATGGCCAGGCCAAACTTCTTTAAGTGAGGTGGCTCTGCAATATTCTGGGTATTGATGAAATTGCCACGTCATCAGCAAACAGAAGCATCTGGAGGGATGTTTACCACCTACAGGAAAGCCCCTCTCAAAATGATCTCTTCCATCACAATGGCAAACACCTTGGATGAACATACAATCTCCCTTCATCTGATGTTTATTGTCAAATGGTACTTAAACTTGGCTTCTTTCTGCAGTTAGAGGAGTCTTAATGATTTTGGTATAAGGATGAGAAACGCTTTCTTTATAAGAGAGTGTAAGATCACATTTTTCCCCCTACCAAATAAAATGCTTTTTTGTAAGCAACGATCACAGCACAATGGGGCCTTACATAATGGGACCTTATATTTTCCATATTTTTCAGCTAATTGTGAAATGGTAAAGATGTGGTCCATTACTACAGAGAACTACCTCTTCCCTTAATTGGACGAAAGATGGCACCCTGTTAGTTCAAGTTGAAGTTGGGATGAAATGAAGCACTCATAGGTCATCAAACAGTTAAAATAAGGGATTTATTTAGCCATGGCACAGAAAGGATATCAGAAAGGACACTAACACTTAGCTTCAGTTTGAATAGATGCAGCCTCCTTAAGGAAAGATGGCCAGCAGGGAAGGATGTTAACCTCCTGGGGTCTTAGAGCATCCACCTAGTCTGAGAGGGCTGAACTAGACATAGATGTGGCTTTTTATACTTCTAGGTGACCAGGAAGACACATCAACATAGCCTGAAGGTACCAGAATAGGGACAGCTTGATCTTCTTCTAGAGAAAATGAATTCCTTGTTGGATGGGCTGGGGAACCTGGGGAACCATGAGTCTGCCCCATTCTGGGTAAGGCACAGGGGAAACCCTGGTGGGTATCAGTACTATCATAGAACCCTTCTCAAAATAATGGTTTGGTTTTTTAAAAATTCATAAATAAAAGAAATGCCACACTTTCAAGTTCAGTAAAAAGAAAGATGCAATTTTTTCTCCATCCAAGTTGACATACTCTTTGAAATCTATTCATGGAAATCTATCCAATGGACCCCTGGATAAGAATCCTTGTCCTAGATTCATGCATAGGTGACTACCAAAAAAGATTTTGTATAGATAGGAAAGAAGAACTATATAGGTCAGTGGTTACTGAAGTTTTCTTGGTTACGTTTTTTCCATTTTAAAAAAGATTTGAGCTTTTTTATCCATACCTTTAGCATCTCCTACTCCATCAGATATCTCATGTGCAGGTCCTTCAACATCTTCCCAATTGTATGGCCTACATGCATTTGATTTAATCCAGTTACTTTAGCCATTTTTGTTCTCTTTTGGGCCTCTTCTATTTCCTCTCTCAATATATCTGGGACTGTGGTGTTTTGTTGTTGTTCAGTCCTTTCAGTTGTGTGTGACTCTTCATGACCCCATCTGAAGTTCTCTCAGAAGAGATACTACAGTGGTTTGCCATTTCCTTCTCCAGCTCATTTTACAGATAAGGAAACTGAGGCAAACAAGGTTAAGTGACTTGCCCAAGGTCACACAACTGGTAAGTGTCTGCGGCTGGATTTGAACTCAGGAAGATGAGTGTTCTTGACTCCAGGACCAGCACTCTATCATAGCTGTAGTGCTAGCATCTAAGTATAGTGAGTGATTCCATTGCCTTTGATGGGGGAGGAAAAAAAAACTATTAAAAATTGCAAAGCTTTTCAATTTTTCTTCTGTTCAGAATCTTCTGTTTTTTGTTCTTAAATATGCTCATTGGTCAGAATACAATAAGTTTCCCTCTCCTCTTCCTGAATGCAGAGATAGGCTTTAGGGGTCCCTGGAGCATATCTGGTACAAGCTGGGGAACTTGAGACTTGTTTGCGTGAGTTTGCACTGGCTTTTTTATTTTTTAAACTATAATGTCTCTTTAGGTTTTCTAATCATTATTTGCTCTGGCACTCTGTAGACATTTGCTGGAGTACGTATCTGAGACATGGGATCCTTTGCAATGATTTCACAAAAAAACCTTAAATTTGAGGCTGAACTCTACTTAATTGTAATGACCAATCTCAGTTCCAAAGAAGCGATGATGAAATAACCCTTCTGTACGCTCAGAAGAAAGGCAGGGAGATTAGGGGACAGGTGCATACTATCAGATGTGGTTAGTGGGTCTATTGGTTTTGCTAAATCCTTTCCTTTATTACAAGGGACCTCTAATGGCTTCAGTGTGAGTGATGGGAACAGATTAAGAGAAATGTCTGGTATAAAATCAAAGGGCATCAATAGAACTAAAACATAACATTAGGAGTGAGGCAGGCAGCACTCATTCCTCACTTTTTTGAGCACTGTACCATGAAAAAGAAAACCATCGGATATGGGAGACGTGTGTCTGCAATTGAAAGAACATATAAGAGAGAATTAGGAAATTACTAGCTATATAGCCTTGGATAAATCATTTTGGCCTCCTTGTTTGTAAAATGGGTATGTTAGACTATATGGTAGATATTTAAGGTCTCTTTCAGGTTCTACATTCTGGGATTCTATGACTGAGAATGGCATTTATATTTAAGAATGAGGCACATTTAGCTGGCTAAATCTGATTATGTGTGAAGTGGTCATTTAGCAAGATTTGTTTGGCTTTTTGTTTGTTTGTTTGCCAAAAGAGAATAAGAAGGGAAGGGCACAAGCATTTATTAAGTACCTACTATATGCCAGGCACCATGCTAAGCACTTAACAAATATTATCTCATTTAATCCTCACAAAAACCCTGCAAAATATATGCTGCTATTGTCACTATGTTCTAGTTGAAGATACTGAGGTGAACAGAGGTTAAATAATTTGCCCAGGATCACACAGCTGGTAAATGTTTAAGACTGGATTTGAATTCAGGTCTTTCTGACTCCAGGCCCAGGGCTCTATCCATTGTACTACCTAGGTGCCTCTAAGAGGAAAGTCTCAAATATTTCCTCCCCACTCACTCCAGTTCTCAAATACACAGAAACATGATGGAATGGCTTTCTCACATGATTTTTTGACACTGAACATAATCTGAGCCTCTCTTGTAATGTCTGCCAAGCTCTGGCCAGCTGGAAGGAAAAGTCAAGCTCTTCCTTCCATTGTAAGGTATTTCTGTTTTGTTTGGCAGGTAGACACTCTGTAACCACAATGAAGACAAAGATTTGAGTACAACACTGAACTTCTTCTTACTAAGAAATAAAGGATGGAGAAAAATGAGAATTCCAAATTTTGTTTATTTAGGTGCCACTACCATAAGCTGGGTGGCATGGGGTGTTAGAAATAGCATTGGAAGTACAGAATATAAAGATCTGGGTTCAAGCCCCAGCAGTACCATTTACAAACTGACAAAAAGCAAGTTTTTGAACCTCTCTGAATTTCAGTATCCTGATACTGCGAGCTCCTTGAGAGCACAGACTGTATTTTTGCCTTTTTTTTTTTTTGGTATCTGTCATACTGTATGAAGTGCTTAATATATGCATGTTGACTTGTCCTAAAAATTGGAGATGACAGTACTTGCACCTATCAGTAGAAGCTCTATTTGGCTTAATTTCAAGGAGCCACATGCCCTTCTCAGGATAAGATTAATTGAAATCTCATCACCAAGAAGACTGATTCAGGCTTTGATGCTCAGCATCTCATTTCACCCTCTACTCTCTGATTGGAGGACTGGAGGGTGGACCACTAAACTCCTCCCTATAAAGCCTTCTTTTATAGAGGGCTCCTGGCAACTCCATTTTCCATCAGCAGCTCTTTTGGGGTTTGAATCCAAGGAACCACAAACCTGCTAGTGCCCCTCCCCCTCCTCCTTTCAGATTCCATTTGTGTATAGTTCTCTTCAGTTAGATGGCAAGCTCCTTGAGGGCAGGGACTGCCTCTTTTTCTTATTTATACTCCGAAAGCTTAGCACAGTGCCTGACACAGAGTAGGAACTTTATTTATTGAATTACCTACTATGTGCCAGGTACAATTTCACTTGCAGAGGGAATTGAAAAATGAGACAATGAATGTGAAAATGTGACTTATACCTATGCAAACTGAAAGCTGTAAATAATTGGGGGGGTCATTATTAAATGTAAGGGCCTAAATGATATTAAAGGTTTTTTCTTACCAAAGACTTTGAGGGTTGAGAGTGAACACAGTAACAATAAGGAAATAATTTATTTCACACGATGCAGTGACCTTACTCCTTACCAAAGCTAACCCCACTACTTGTTTATTCTATCTAATCTCCTCCAACAGATTGCTCCTTCTGTCATCCCCATTCATCACTTATTTTCAGTCTCTCCCTTTCTACTAGCTCATTTCTTACTGCCTATAAACATACCTGTGTCTTCCCTAACCTGAAAAACCCCCTCACTTGATCCTTCTATCTCCTCTCACTATGGTCTTATTTCTCTTCTACTCTATTCTCTCCTGCCCCTTAGTTAAATTCCTTGAAAGGGCTGTCTACAATAGGTGCCTCCACCTTCTCTCCTCTCACTCTTTTTAAAAATCCCCTACAATCTGCCTCCTAATCTTATCATTCTATGGAGACTGCTCTCTCCAAAGTCACTAACGATCTCTTAGCTGCCAAATCCAGAGGCCTTTTCTCTATCCTTACTTCCCTTGACCTCTCTGTAGCCTTGGACACTTGATCATTCTTCATTGATGATCTCTTCTTTAGGTTTTCAGGGCACTACTCTCTTCTGGTTCTCCTCCTACCTATCTGATCACTCCTTCTCTCTCTCCTTAGCTGGATCCTTGTCTGGATCACATCCTCTAACCACAGGTGTTCCCCAGGGTTCTGTCCTGGGTCTTCTTTGCTTCTCTCTCTATAATAATTCACTTGGAATCTCTGATCCCACAGATTTAATTACCATCTTTATTCAGATCATTCTCAAATCTACCTTTCCCTCTTGAACTGGATGTTCAATAAACATCTTAAATTTAACATGTCTGATGAGGTAGAAAAGAGTGCTTGAGGCAGATGGAGCAAGCAGGGCATGAGATGGGAGATAAGTTGCAGGATGTGACCAGAGAAGTGATCAAAGAAGAATATGCATTGAAGCCCTCACTGTGGACTTACCTGTGCACTTTCACAAAGCACCCTCAATTCCAGAACTCTTTCCCTCCCCTTTCCTGTTCTCTTTGCTTATCACCTCCAGACTACCTGATATCTCAGGCATTTTGGAGCCATGCTTGCTCCCCTCATTCTCGTTCCCTTTCCCCTATTCCACAAAATTGTATTTAAACCATTTAAAACCTAGCTAACCACCTTTGCCTCCTACAGGAAGCTCCCTTAGGGGAGTCTGCTGCCTATGCTCTGCCACCCACATGGAGTAGAGCCCACTGGGGCTCTGCTTCGTGGGGAGCAGGCCTGCTTGGGTGCATCACCTCAATAAATGCCTTTCTTTAACTTGGAGACTCTGAATGAATTCTTTCAGGACAGTAGGACCCACACGTCTATTCCTCATGATTTCAGGTAGCACCCCAACATTCTTGGCATCCACCCTGAACTCATCATTGAACTCATCTCCAATGGCTACAGAGAAGGTCTAAGTGAATTCTTTCACACCTGAACTGCTCTTCCAACTCTAACCTCAACAATGTCCAAAACAGAATCTATTATTTTCCCCCCAGCTACGTCCCCCTTCCCTATTACTACACAGGGCAACACCATCCTCCTCAGGTTCACAAACTAGAAGTCATTCTGAATTCCTCATTAGCTCTTGCCCCTCATATCCAATCTGTTGCCAAGACCTGTTGATTTCACTTTCACATCTCTCAAATGAGCCCTCTTCTCTCCTGACACCACCACCACTCTATTGCAGGCTCTTACCAGCTCTGGCCTTGATGATTTATTGCAATAATCTGCTGGTGAGTCTGCTTGCCCCAAGTTTCTCCCTACCCCAATCCATCTTCCATTTAGCCACTAAGATGATTTTTTTTTCTAAAACTCAAGTCTAATTATGTCACCCCCCACTCAATAAACTCCAATGCCTTCCTATTGTCTCCAAGAGCAAGTACAAAATGTTCTGTTTGGCATTCAAAGCACTTCTACCTTTCCATTCTCCTTATACCAATATGTACTTGTTCTAACACTGGCCACCTGATTGTTCCATGAACAAAACATTCCAACTCTTGGCGCCTGGATTTCTCTCATGCCTGACATGCACTCCCTTCTCCACTCCACTAATGACTTCCCTAGCTTCCTGTAAGTCCCAATTAAAATCCTACCTGCAACACAAAGCTTTGCCCAATTCCTCTAAACTCCAGTATCTTCCCTCTATTAATCGTTTCCCATTTTTCCTGTATAGAGCTTGCTTTGCATGTATGTGCTTGCAAGTCATCTCCCCCATTAGAGTATAAGTTCCCTGAGGGCAGGGACCCTTTTTCACTTCTTTTGTATTCCCAGCTCTTAACAAGGTCTGGCACATAGTAGGTGCTTAATAAATATTTCCTGAATTGAATTAAATCTAGGTAAATATATATACAAGGATCCTTAATACTGATAAAAGGTGGCTTAGATTTATGGTTATTTAGCTTTCAGCTTAGAAAGATTTCTGAGACAGAGCTTAATTGTCACTCAAAAGGCTGACTTTCACTAAAGAAGTCGTTAAATAAGTCTTTTTTTTTAAATTGCCCCTTAGAGTTTGTTCATTTGTCTTGAAAAAGAGACAAGTGGCAATTTTCCTTTGTGTCTTTAATACAGAGGAACTGATGCCTAGGGACATTTTGGATAAAACAGCATCTAAAACGTCCTTGAGCTTGGGGAGAGGTGGTTCCATGAAATGAAAACAAGCATAACAATAGGGTTTCCTGGAATAAAGTTAGATAACATGCCAGAAATGGATTTATGTAACAGAAGAGGCTCAAAGGAAGTACTGCAGGTCTGAAAAGTCAATATTTTTTTCCTTTTTTTTTCCTAAGCATTACTATGTCTTTTCCCTAACTCATTATGATCTTGCTTAAAACCACGTTACTTTGTATATTTATAAGTTTCTAACCTAATGATTTCTTATTTAACAACATAGACTAAAATATAAGAGAAATGACCTGAGTTTCTCTTTTATTAGCAGCAGTCAGGGTAGTGGATAGAAAGCTTGCCTTGAAACCAAAAAGATCTGAGTTCAAGTTTCACCTTAGACACATTCTGCTTGGGTGACCCTAGGCAGACCAGGAACCCTCCAATGGTCTGATTCACTTTCCAAGACTACATTGCACAGAAGGTACCAACCTGCATTGAGAAGCAAGGATTCTTATCCAGGAGTTCTCCAAACCAATAAATTCATAGATCCAGTCCACCCTATCCATTCTACCCTATTGGCTGAGCAAATGACTAAGAAGGCCAATTATCTCATCTAAAAGGGCAAATTATCTTATTGGGTTTTAGACCCCAAACATATAAGACCCAAACAATATAGTCAAAATATAGTTCATCACTTATCAACAAGTCTACTTTTTCAATATAACTTTTTTTTCAGTTAATGAGCATTCCTATGCTTTCCCTCCCACCAATTGAGAAACAAAAGACAAAACCCTAGAAACAAATATGGATTGCCAAGCAAAACCAATTATACATATCCAAACAAAACCAATTCCTGCATTGCTCGCACACAAAAATATATCTCATTCTACATCCTGAGCTACCTATCATTTTTCTATCAGAACATGAGTTCCATGGTTTGTTATCAAGCTTTTCTGGCTTCCTTCCAACCACTACCCTAACTGCTACTAATAAAAGAGAAACTCAGGTCATTTCTCTTATATTTTAGTCTGTGTTGTTAAATAAGAAATCATTATAATATGACTGGAAAAGAAGGCAAGGGGATACAGACAAAAAGGGAAATGTTGGAATTACCTTGTTAAATTTGAATTGTATGGAGGGGCAAAAACACCCAAGCTGTGTATAGTAGGGAGGCAAAGAAATTGTATATAACATAAGTCCACAGGTTAATATATAATCTGCATTTTTGTTTTACTGTACATATTAAACTGTTCATGTTTGCTGATGTTTTAAATTTTAAATTTTGGTAGTTCCCTAGTTTTTAACTCATCTGTAGGCCTGGTGGCAACTTATATACACATTTATAGACAATTAATTATTTCATTTTACTTGTCTGAATAAGAATCTTGCCCTTTCTTGATTTATTGTGGTGACATAGTCATGCTTGTGTGGTTAAGATGATGTCAACAACTCAGTGTCAACCCTTACCCTCTTGAATTTTAAAACTGTAATACAAATCTATCTGGTGTTGACAACTGCCATCAGTATAAATGCAAATGTTTTAAATTTATAATAAAAGAGAAAAAAGAAAAAGAAATGAGTCCATTGTGAAACAAGGACAACGGATAAGAAATGAATTCCAGCACTATATCTGTGGCTGCAAAATATAAAAAAGATCAAGAAGAAAAGTTTCAAGTGTGTTAGGTACATTTTCTGTGGAGGACTTGAAGGACAACATGGACAAAAACCACAGATGGTAGGACAATGTGGATAGGGTTTTCTGTATTAATACCCACACTGAGGCGACCAAGGATCCATCTAAGTAGACATAAAAACCTCCAGTAAAGCTGATTTTATGTCTCTTTGTTATATGATGGTGACCGTGGGTTATCAAAATCCATGTTAAGAGACCACAAGACTGTAGGTTCTACTCAACTACAGGGAAACATAGGTTCATAGATACAATGTCTGGAAGAGAGTATAAGGCAGCCATCTACTCTACCATCCCATACCGCCTGTACCCCACCCTGACATTTTACAGAAGAAGAAATTTGAGTGTGGACCTACCAATGTGCTATAAAACAACAGAATTCTGAAACCTCACAGGTCTAAACTGGTTCATTGATAATAACAGTTAGTTAGAGGCAGCTAGGTGGTACAGTGGATAAGAGTATTTGACTCCATGTTTTTTTCTACAACATGACTAATATGGATATGTTTTGTATGACTACACATATATAACTTGTAACAAATTGCTTGCCTTCTCAATGAGGGGGGTGGGGAAGGGGAGGATTTGGAATTCAATTTTAAAAACAAATGTTGAAAATTGTCTTTACATGTAATTGGGGAAAATAATATACTAATTTTTTTTTAAAAAAGAGTATTAGATCCTGATTTAGGAAAACCTGAGTTCAAATATGGCCTCAAACAACACTAGCACTATAAGACCTTGGGCAAGTCACTTAGCCTCTGTTTGCCTCAGTTTCCTCATCTGTCAAATGTGGACAACAACCTACCTTACAGAGTAATCATGAGGATAAAATAAGACAACTGTGTGAGGCAGTGGATAAAAACACTGGGCTGAGTCAGGAAGACTTATCTTCCTGAGTTCAAATCTGACCTCAGACACTTAGTAGCTTTGTGACTGTGGCCAAGTCACTTAACCCTGTTTGCCTCAGTTTCATCATCTGTAAAAAGAGCTGGAGAAGGAAATGACAAACCACTGAAAGTATCTTTGTCAAGAAAACTGCAATGGGGTCATGAAGTGTCCCAAACAACAGAACAACAACAAGGATTGTCTTCTACTTCTATTTTACTGAAGAATCTAGAAAATGCTTCTGTCTTCAATAGGCAAACTGTATATGGAATTAATTTTACATGTGAATACTTACTGTTAAAATACACACATACAAACCCCCCCCCACAAGAATCACAGCAGCTCAAAAAAAATTGCCTGTCATGAAAGCAGGCAATTTTTCTAGAGAGAAAAATCCTGCTAAGGAAAAAATGACGGCAGTTGTTAACATCAAATAGATTTGTATTACATTTTAAAATTCTGAAGATGAGGGTTTACAATGAATTGTTGACATCATCTTAACTGCAGAGCATGAATATGCTACCACAATAAATAAAGGGCAGGGCTTTAATGGAGACAAGTAAAATGAAATAATTATTTGCCTATAAATTTGTATGTAAGTTGTCGCTAGCCTTCACATGAGTTATAAACCAGGGAACTGCCAAATAAAATTAGGTACTGCATTACAAGATAATCACCTTCTAGGACCTGTGGGTTTAAAGGTTTGTTCTGTCCTAGGAAATACAGAACAAGACACCCTGGTTTAAAGTTTTGATATGGTCTCAAATGAACAATAGTTTAATGATAAATCAAAGAGGTATAATTACTAGAGAGTCCATAAACTGTGCATCCTTACCCTAAATATTGACTTTCTGATAAATGTGCTCCATGAGCTACCAAAGACATGCAAATTAGCAAAATCTAGGGCCTAAAAGTCTGTTTTATTGAAGCCTGAATAAAAATTGAAAATACAACTGATAGTAATTTAAAATTTTCTTTAAGGTTAGCTTTGCTGTGGGGTCACAACAAAAAATGTTCATAATAACCAACCTGATGTTATCGGTACATTTGTAAAGGCCATTAAAAACTACTTGTTAGAAAAAAAACAGAAATGACACTGCTGGAAATAACATTAGAGATCATCTAGTCTAATCCTCTCATTTCACATATAAGGAAATAGAGGCATAGGAAAAAGTTACTAGCTTAAGATTAAAAAAAAGAGTTAGTTTAAAAAAAAGTAGAATAGCACTGCTCTTCAACAGTTTATAAAAACTATATTTTTTTCCCTGTTATTCTAAGAGAAATATAACCCTATTACCACTACTAGGATTGTTGAATGTCCTGGAAGGATAGCCCTGTGAAACTGAATGCTGAATATGCAGTTCTGGTCATTCAGCCATTTTAGTAGTGTATGACTCTTCATGACTCCATTTAGGGTTTTCTTGGCAAAGATATTGGATTGGTTTGCCATTACTTCTCCAGCTCATTTGACAGATAAAGAAACTAAGGCTAACTGGGTTAAGTGACTTGCCCAGGGTCACACAGCTAGTAAGTGTCTGAGGCTAGTTTTGACCTCTGGAAGAAGAGTCTTCCTGACTCCAGACCTGGTACTCTATCCATTGTGCAATCTAGCTGCCCTCCAAAATTCTGCCTCCCTACTAAGGCGGCTGTTGTTCAGTCATGCTTGACTCTGTTGCCCTGTGGACCACAGCATAACAACACTGTCCATGACATTTTCATGGCAAAGACACTGGAGTGGTTTGCCATTTCCTTCTTCAGTAAATTGAGGCAAACAGAGCTTAAGTGACTTGTCTGGGGTCACAAAGCTAGTAAGTGTCTGAAGTGACATTTGAACTCAGGTCTTCCTTACTTTCAGTCCAGCATTCTATCCACTGTAGCACTGGGCATTTCCTATTTTCCCTTCCCAAGAGACCCCCAACATACCCTACTGCAGCCAGCCCTTTCCTCAGAACTCTTCCAGCTTTCCTATCTATGCCACTTACTGAGCACAAACAGAGTGATGTCATATTCTTTTATCTGTATGACCCACCTCCCTAACCAAGCCAGGAGCTCCTTTAAGGGTAGAGAATGCATCTTATCCATTTTTGTATCACCCTCAGCATCTACCACTGAGGAGTTTAATAAGTGCTGCTATTGCATTATAATGAGGATGCTGATTCTTCAAAATCTTCTCCCTCTCCTATCTTCTCTCTTTCCAAACTCCACATATTGTTTCCCATAACAGAAGTGATCTTCCTAAAACACAAACCTGATCGTGTCACGCTCACTATTTATTACCTTCAGGATCTAATAGAAAATCCTCTGGCTGGCTTTCAAAGTCCTTCGTAACCTGGCCTCTTCTCTTCCTCTCTTTCTCACCCTTTTATGCCTTACTCCTCTCCAAGTTCTCTGAACCTGCAGCTCTGGCCTCTTTGTTGCTGTTCATTCACTCCACCTTCCAAACCTGTACATTTTCACTGTTCCTATGGATTGGAATTCACTACCTCCTCCTAGTTTCCTTTTCCCTGGCTTCTTTCAAGTACTAAGTTAAAATTCTACTTTCTGCAAACAGCCTCATCATACTAGTGCCTTCCTTCTGAGACCATCACCAATGTAAGTTCTACATGTATCTTATTTGTATTCAGTTGTTTAGACTGCAAGCTCCTTGAGGGCAGGGACATTTTTTGTCCCCAGAACTTATCACAAGCTTGGCCCTGACAATAAATGCTTGACTTGACTTTACCAACAATCTAAAAAGCTCTTTAAAGAAAGGACAAATTGTTTCATTTTTATCTCTTTTCACAGTGAGATCCAGAAAAAGAAATGAAAGATAGAACATACAGGGGTTTCTTTGGGATCTCTTACGCCAGAGGGACAGGAGGCTCAGAAGAAGCTACTCATGCTACTTTGTAAGAAGCAGGATATATGCCAAAATTTAAACTGAATATTCCTTTAAGGGCAGAAATATTGCTTCCATTTATCTTCACAAATGAGCAGAGAGTTTTATGAAATCCACACTTATAGAATTTCTCAGTGGTGTCGGTAGATCAGAGGCTACTCCATATTATAGGTCAAGAGTATAAATACCAAATGAGACACGCCTAGGACAAGCAAGGCAGCACTGGTTTAGCTTTCTTTCCCCAGAGGAAAGGAAAGATCCCTAAAGGTCAGAGCACGAAATAAGTGGTTTAGGGTGAGCTGTCTTCAGAGACAGATGACGAGAAGTTCAAATCACCTCTATGTCCTTCCTTTATGCAGAAAGGGAGGGAGAGAAAGAGATATAAAGGAAAAGGTTATAGGTTGAAATATGAGTAAAAGATTAAAAGCAATAATGGTTCAGAAAAAAGGTCATGCAGAATTTAAAGATTTGATAACCATGAAATTTTAGTGGTGGAAGGGACTCCTAGAGACCACTTAATCCAATCTTCTCATTTAACAGACAAGGCAAAAGAGGACCAGGAAGAACTGACCTACCCAAGATCACAATTCAAGTCTTCTTAACTCTAGGCCCAGCAGTCTATACGCTGTGCCACCTAGTGGTCTACTTTCCACTCCTTCCCCGTTTGTAAAGTGGCAATAAATAACACAAGTTATAATTCAGTTTAGTTTGATGTAGCTAATATTTGGTGGTTAGAGAAATAATGAATAAAACACAGTTGAATGCAGCTACTAGCATCCATTTCAAAATCAGAAGGAAATACAAAAATAATTTCTCTCCATTTTAAAGTCTCACATATATCTATTTTACCTTTCTTTAATTCTAGTTCTATTATTAACTACATTGTGAAGAAGAAGAAGAAGAAGAATCCTTCCTCAAGGGTCTCAGTTGAAGAAGGAAGAGGCAGAGAAAGGTAATCCAGGTAGCCTCCAAGCTTCTATCAGGGCACAAGAAGGGTAAGTAGAGAGTAAATGGATATTTAATGAAATACAGGGCTTTAAATCATTTCCAATGAAAAGACCAGAGTGACATTCAAACGCAAGATTCAAGAGAAGCATAAAAAAGTAAACATGAACAAGAAATCATAAGGGACTTAAGATTAAAATGCTTATATTCCTATGGGAGAAGATGATACAAATAACTCCTAAGAACTTTACCTATATTTTATAATTATTAGGGAAGTTAGATGAAGTCTACATAGACAGAGGATGTGAATGTGTGTTGATTATGTTGGGATGATCTCAAAAAAAAAAGATGCATAAAGAAGAGCTTTTACAATGGAGGGGAAAATGAGGAGTAGTGGGCAATGTTTGAACCTTACTCTCATAAGAATTGGTTCAAAGAAGGAAGAAAAAACATACACACACTCAATTGGGTATAGAAATCTGTCTTACTCAACTGGAAAGTAGGAGGGAAAGGTAGGAAGTAGGAAGAAAAGGGGGGAGGAGTTATAAAAGGGAGAGTGGATTAAAGGAGGCAGTTGTCAGAAGCAAAACAGACTTTTTGAGCAGGGACAGGATAAAAAAAGAGAAAGATAAGCAGAAGAAAATGGAATGGAGGAAAATACAAATTAACCATAACTATGAATGTGAATGGGATGAACTCATTCATAAAATGGAAGTAAATAGCAGAATGGTTTAGAAACCAGAATATGACAACATATTGCTTACAAGAAACACACTTGAAACAGAAAATCACACAGAGTTAAAATAAGGGCTGGAATAGACTTTATTATGCTTCAGCCCAAGTGAAAAAGGCAGGGGTAGCAATCATGATCTTAGACGAAGTAAAAGTAAAAACAAATCTAATTAAAAGACTTAAGAAGGGAAAATATACCTTTCTAAAAGGTACATAGACAATGAAGTAGAAAAATTTTATACCAAGTTTCTCTGATAAAGGTCTTATTTCTCAAATATATAGGGAATCTAGCCAAATTTATAAAAATAGAGTCATTCCCCGATTAATAAAAGGTCAAAAGATATGAAAAGACAGTTTTAAAAAGAAAAAAAATCTGGGGCAACTAGGTGGCGCAGTAGATAGAGAACCAGCCCTGAAGTCAGGAGGACCTGAGTTCAAATCCTGCCTTAGACAATTGTCACTTACTAGCTGTGTGACCCTGGGCAAGTCACTTAACTCCATTGCCTAGCCTCCCCCCAAAAAATCTGTATCTATATATTATAGATAAAAGAAAAAAATCAAAGCTATCTACAATCATATATAAATTCTCTTAAATTACCATGGACTAGAGAAATGCAAATTAAAACAACTCTGAGATAATGACTCATACCTATCAGATTAGGTTAAAAAGAAACTGACAAAGGCTGGAAGGGATGTGGAAAATTTTGGGGCACTAATGCACTGGAGTTGTAAATTAGTCCAACCATTCCTGAGAACAATTTGGAACTATGCCCAAAGGCTATAAAACTGTGAATACCTATTGACCCAGCCATACTACTACTTAGATGCCAAATAGATCAAAGAAATACCAAAGACATCAAAGAAAAAGGAAAAAGGACCTATTTGTACAAAAAAAATTTATAGCAGCTCTTTTTATAGTGGCAAAGAATTGGAAATTGAGGGGATGGTTATCAGTTGGGGAATGGCTGAACAAGGCGTAGTATATTATTGTGATGGAGTACAATAGTGTGAAATAATGAGCAGGATGATTTCAGAAAAACTTAGAAAAACCTATATGAATAGATGCAGAGTAGAGTAAGCAGAACTAGGAGAACATTCCAAACGGTAACATAACAGTAACAGTAAAACAGCAATATTGTAATGATGATCAACTGTAAAAGACTTAGCTACTCAACGATCAATATAACAATCCAAGACAATTCCAAATGACTCATGATGAAAAATACTATCCACCCCCAGTGAGAAAACTGATGAACTCTGAGTGAAAACTAAAGTATAATTTTTTTTTCGTTTTGTCTTTTTTGCTTTTTTGTGATATGGCTAATATGGAAACATTTTGCCTAATTTCACATATATAACTGATATCATTGCTTACATTCTCAATACCTAGGGGAAGGAGGGCTAGAGGGGAAAAAAAATTTGGAACTAAAATTTTTTTGAAATGCTAAAAATAAATAATTAGAGGAAGGAGTGAAAAAAAAAAGAACCATGCTCTGAAGTTGATAAATGACATAATAATTGTGAAGTACTTAATCTAGCACATAGTAAGGACTATTAAATGTTAGCTATTACTATTAGCTATTATAAATGCTAATTATATCATTTGTTGAATTTTAATAATTGCTTTATTGGGGGCAATAGTGATTCAGGGTCTAAAAGCTACTGAAGGTCTGTGCCACCTCCCCCCAATCCCCACCAGATTCTAATTTCAGAGTGGTCTAAGAACTGTGCGGAAGGGAAGAACTACCTAGGATTTTTAAAAGACATCTGGGAGGCCATTAGGAACTCTACCACACTGATTTTATTAGGACTATTTGGTGGTAAAAGGCACTGAGGATGGAACTTTAAAAGAGCGTTTAATATTCCTCCAGGGGCCTGAAACTAGGGATATGGACAATTATGGCATATATGCTCAAGTTGACTTGTTACAGAGATAAAGGGGTCCAGCTCAGTTTAAAAAGGTTAAAAGGACAAATAGTATCATTTGAGTTCGCAAGGTTTTTTAATCTTAGAAAAAAAATTTTTTATAAGGGGTGGCTTTCTGGGAGAAGAAAGGATATAGGGGAAACTGAGATGATAAAGAAACAATTTTTTAAAAATTCAGGAAATTTCAGGTCTTCCTGATACCATATTCAGGAATCTATCCACTCAAACATGCTGCTTTTCATGAGTTGCCATGGCCAGAGAATTCATTATCTAGTGGCCAGCCCATTGGTGGGGTTGACCTTAGATTAGTCTGAGAGTTGACTTGGAGGCTGGTAGAACCTTCCAGAGCTTATACTATGACATAACTTTCTGAGAATTCAGGACAGGATAAAGCCCTGGAATGCCTGGAATCAGGAAGACCTGAGTTTAAATTTAGCCTCAGATACTTACTAGCTGTGTGACTCTGAGCAAGTCACTTTATCTGTTTGCCTCAGTTTCCTCATGTGTAAAATGAACTGGAACAGGAAATGGCAAATCCATTCCAGTATCTTTGCCAAGAAAATCCCAAATGGAGTCACAAAGAGTCAGACACAATTGAAACAACTCAACAATGACTTGAGGATTAAAAACGACCAGAGAAAGTTTTTTATCTTTGAAAAACGGCAAACAGTTGTCAGCAATGGGCTCAAACTGCACTTCAAACTTTCCTTTAGGGGCATCTAGGTGGCACAGTAGATAGAGCACTGGCCCTGGAGTCAAGAGGACCTGAATTCAAATCTGGCCTCAGACACATGACTTACTAGCTGTGTAACACTGGGCAAGTCACTTACCCCCGATTGCCTCACCAAAAAAAAAAAAAGGATGGAAGGAAGGAAAAAATGACGGAAGGAAGAAAGAAAGAAAGAAAGAAAGAAAGAAAGAAAGAAAGAAAGAAAGAAGAAAGAAAGAAAGAAAGAAAGAAAGAAAGAAAGAAAGAAAGAAAGAAAGAAAGAAAGAAAGAAAGGAAGAAAGGAAGGAAGGAGAAAGAAAGAAAGAAAGAAAGAAAGAAAGAAAGAAAGAAAGAAAGAAAGAAAGAAAGAAAGAAAGAAAGAAAGAAAGAAAGAAAGAAAAAAATTTCCTTTACCATGCTGGATATTCTGGAAAACTGTCATCTTTAAAAATAAAAAAATAAAAAGGCTAACTGAATATTCAACAAATGTAAGCTACATAACAAATTAAACGTAAAAGCATGTAGGATTTTTCAACCACAGCCTCCCAGAGTTAGGGTTAAAATTAACTCTAAAAATAGTTTGACCTTGACATTGGCACAAGAAGGCTTTCACCATTTTAGTCCACTGGAATGCTATATAATACGCCAATATTTAACTAATGAGTTGTTTTTCAAGTTGTTCCAACAATTTTTGGTGATGCTTTACAGAAAAACTGATTTTATATATACTCGATTAAACTGGAATCTTTCACTGACTAAAAAAAGAAGAACATTGCAGCTATATGACTAAGAAGATGAAGAATGATACACTTTGACAAAGACATCTTGGGACACAAAACCATCATATAAAAATAATAAATTCTACTCAGGTGTCAGCATAAAAGAACAAGTCATTCTCAGAATATTTTTCCAAGGAAGAAATAATGGCTTTCTGGATACTGTAACTCTGTAGGGAAGACTGAACTTTTATCATTTCTTCTGGAATGCCTAAGTTGCTCAGGGAAGAAATGAAAAGGTTGTTACTTAGCCATCGTTGGCAACATTACAATTAGTATCTAACATGTTAGCTACTGCCTTATCTTTTTGCTGTTAGCAAAAGGGAAAGGGGAAGAATAACTCACACCATGGTTATTCAGTCCCTCTTTAAGTAGGCTCCAGTGTGCCATTAGTAGGCACTCAGGACAGAACCCTGTGAATAGAATGTGCTGCAGTGGATAGAACCCTATTAGGCCTGGAGTCAGGAAGACCCAAGTTCAAATCCAACCAGCGACACTTAGTATCTACTTTATAACTGAAGAAACAAAGACAAACTGAGGTTAAGTGACTTACCCAAAGTTATCTGCTAAGAAGTGTCTAAGGCCAAATTTGAACTTGTCTTCCAAACCGCAGGTTTTAAGGATACAGTGGCTATTATCTTTGCTCATATATTACAGAATTTTAAGCAGGGAAGGGACTCATTTTATGGACTAGGAAACTAAGATCCAGAGAGTGAAAGAGACTTGCTCATGGTCGTAAGGACTGGAATTTAACACCCCAATATTCTGGCTCTAATTCTGGTGATCTTTCCAATATGTTAAAATATTTCTGAACTCATCATTTTATAAGCCATGAAACTTTAGTAGATTTTGTCCAGCCATTTTCTAGGTGTGTTAACAATTATCTTTATGAAGAGAGTTCTAATTACTCAGGAAGGAGGCTGCCAAATGGTCCCTTACTTCCTTAACTTCTTACAGCACAATAGTATTCCATCATATTTGTAGACCATTTCTTGTCTAACGATTCAAGAATTTATGGTTACTCCCATAATTTGCCTCCTCTAAAAGAGATATAAATATGTTTGCATTTTCTTAGAGTTTGTTTGGCTTAGGACTATTCTCTCCCGAATTCACTCTCCCTCTAATTCTCCTATTTCCTTTTCCCTTTCTTCCTCCCTGTCCCTATTTCTCTATTGAGTGACATGTATTTCTGTACCGAACTGTGGGTATATTCTTCCCTTCTCTGCCCAGTTCAAGTGAGAGTGAGATTCAATTATCATCTGTTTCTCCCACCAGTCTCCCCTCTTTGTTTGTATAAAGGTCTATTTGTGCATCCTGATTATGAGAGATAGTTTCCTCTGACTTTCCTTTTCCTCTCCCACCTCCCTGTATTCCTTTTCCCTTCTGTTTCTATTCTTCTTTTAAAATTGAGACAGAATGGAACCATTCCCAAGCCTTGTCTAATTAGACTCCCTCTATAACTTCTGATGATGATGGGGTCATAGGGGAGACATGTATTATTTCCCCTTATTAGAATGTAAGCAGTTTATCAGATTCACTTCAACAGTATGCCTCAGTTTCTTCAGCTGTAAAATGGGGATAATAAAAGCATCTACTTCCCAGGGTTATTGGGAGGATAAAATGAGATATTTTAAAAGCATTTACACAGTGTCTGGCATATAATAGGCGATATATCAGTGCTAGCTATGATTAATGTCTTTTATCATTTTTCATTCCTGTTCACCTTTTTATGTTTCTCTTAACATCTGTGTTTGAATAAAATTTTCTACATAGCTCTGGTCTTTTTTTTTTTAAGCAGGAATGCTTGGAAGTTCTCTATGTCATTAAAAGTCCATCCTCTCCCTCCCCCCCATAGGTTTTACTTAGTTTTTGCTGGATGTTATTCTTTGCCTTTGGGAATATTGTATTCCAGACTCTCCATTCTTTTACAATGGTAGAAGCTAAATCATGTTTGATTCTGACTGTGCTCCCTCTGTACCTGAACTTTTCTTTTTGGCTGCTTGCAAAACTTTTTGTTTTGTTTTGTTTTTGCTACCTAGATGCTCTGGATTTTGATGACAATGTTCCTAGACATTTTTATTTTAGGGTTTCTATCAGGAGGTGACCAGTGGATTCTTCCTATTTCTATTTTGCCCTGGCTTGAAAAGATCTGGATAGTTTTCTTTTTAAAATTTCTTGAAATATGCTACCTAGGTTCTTTTGTTGGTCATGGCATTCAGGTAGTTTAATGATTCTTAAATTTTTTCTTCTCAATCTGTTTTTGAGGTTAGTGGTTTTACTATGAGATACTTCATATTTTTTTTTTCATTTCCCCCCACCTTTTGACTTTGTTTTAATATTTGTTGTTGACTCATGGAGTCATTAGCTTCTATTTGGGTCATTATAATTTTCCGGGAATTTGTTGTCTGGCCAAGGTTTGATACCTACTGTGCCAAGCTTTTAATTACCTTTCCAATTCTTTATTCCATAGCTCTCATTTATTTTCTATTTTTTTTCTCTAGAGCTCTTATGTGATAAAAACATTTTAAACTCTTTTAAAAAAAACCCTCTTGCTTCATCTTCTAGTTGAGTTTTCCTTTGAGGCAATACTTGTGGATATATTGGAGTAATTCTAAGTCATGTTAAGCAGAAACCATAATAGCTTTTTATGGTGGGATTATATTTTTGTTTGTTTCCTCATTCTTCCAACCTACTTTCTGACTCCAAGCTTGATGTTAGCCCTGGGCTCTGTGTACTTCTGGAGGAAAGGTTTGGGCTGGTCCTGCTGCTTTCTTGCGGGTATTGAGTATTTTGTTATTCCAATATCTAAAGAACCATTCAGGCTAGGGATCTACAAACTTTCAGTGTTCCCAAAGTAGTCTGTTCCAGGGCAAAGTACAATTACTACTCTCAGGTCTGAGCTCTCCAAGTTCCTGGCCTAGGTTTGGTTCTGAGCAACAGTATACCAACTGTTGCTTAACACAGTCACCTTCAGACAGCTGGAAAGCACTGCTATTTCTAAGTGACAGAACTGTAGGCTTCTCTTTGGTCTAGGATTACTGCTGTGGTTATTCCTCTGCAGCTGGAACTTAAATACAGCTCTGTCCCTGGTGTTGGAGTCATACTGCTGCTGCTTGCTGCTGAAATTCCTCCTCTCAGCCTAGAACCTGTAGCATTTTTTTTAGCTTGGAATGCCACAACTGGGCTCAGGTCCCTTTCTGTAGCCTGTTCCTGCTTGGGCTTAGGACTGAATAGTGGGTGACAAAGCTGCCAGTGTACCTGTTCATACATGGAACCCCAGTATGAGTCTGGAACCTCCTGCTGCCCTGGTACTCAGTGGTGTACTTGTGAAACAATGTGCTCCTGGACAAACACCCTCCCCGCTGTCAGCAGACCTTCCTTTCTGCTTCCGTATGACTTTTTCTTGGATTTTCCCATCAGGATTCACTGTGGTACATTTCAATCTTGTACATGTTTAAAAGAGTTTTTTGGGGGGAGGCACTCAGCTGTATTGCTTCCTGCTACCATGCCATCTTGGATCTAGCAATATGGCCTTGAAACAAAATTTACTAGTGTAGTGTAGGTTTCTTCTCAGGAGAAGAAAGTCATTATACCCTCATTGACTCCATACACAACTCTTAGAATGTGATGTCCCTCAGGGAGTAGTGACTTCCCCATGCCTGGAAATCTTAAGACAGAAGCTACTTGTTGAGATAAGGCTCATGCTTTAAGTATGGTTTGGAGTATTTGACCTCTAAAGTTGTTTCCAGGTCTAAATCTATAATTCTAAGATTTACTAGGTAATTAAAGGCTCAATATACAGTGAAATGGATTTCAGAGACCCAAAGAGTAGATGGACACTGTCTGATCATGGGCAACAATGATGGCCTGATGAGAAATTCCAGATACTTACTCCACTTTGAATATATTCTCTTTTGGTTGGTTTTTATGGATTTAATTTACAACCTCTTACATGACCATAAAAACATGGAATGATTTTTATAGCATATTTCTTGAAACCAAATGTCCCATGAAATACTTCTGGTTGCCTTTAAACACACAATAAAACCACCTGTCCCAGCTCCTTTATTTGCTTTGAAACTGTGAGCAAATCTTCCACATGGCAACCTGTGCCTTCTAATTTCATTTGGAGTGAAAGCATCAAAATTTGTATGATTAAATAGTATGTATATTTGTCGGCCACTGGACAAGGATCTCACATTTGGAATACTAACAGTTAAGTCCATGTTTAGCGCTAGTCTACAAACAGTAATTCTTATCACTTCTGTGCCACCATTGCTGCTGAAAGAGAAGGTGGTCAGGCAAAACTAAGTGTCCTTTTGAATTTTTGTTCCATAACTTGCCACAGCCAAAAGACAGATCACCAAGGAGTCTGTTTACCAGTAATGAGCCTCTGTGTATTTAGCTTTACTGGCCACCACAAACAGACATAGCCTCAGACCCCAATTAAAGCCTTTTAAGCATGGTAGACCCTGCTGGGGATTGCTCCCTTGTAGCAAAACCCATCACCATGCCTTTGCAGTGGCTGACCTTCATGTCTGGGATGCTCTCTTTTCTTACCTCCAATTGTTATAATCCTTGAATTTCCTTCAAAACTCAGATAAAGTGCATGAGGACAGTCCAGATTCTCCAGGTTGCTTGTTCATTCCTTTCCAAAAGCATTTGTATAGCATCTATTATGTACCAGGCACTGGGCTATATACCTTCCAAATATTGCATCATTTGATCCTCATAACTATCCTGAGAGACTGGTGCTATTATCATTCCCATTTTATAACTGAGGAAACTTAAAGAGGTTAGGTGACTTGCCCAGGATCACTTGGCATACTGTCTGAAACAGAGTAGCTTATATACAGGCTTATTCTCTTCCCTTCCCCCACCCTAGTATTCTATTTACTAGGAAGAGGAAAAGTGTCTTCATCAGAAAACCTGAGCTAAACAGCAACTAAAACTCCTAGGAAAGATGGCTAAAAAACTGGCCCAGCTTCACCAAAATTTTGTGTGGAGGGTTTCCTAGGACTAAATCAGAGTTCCTACAGCTTCTGCCAATGAGTATACCCCAACCACCAATGGAAGAAACCCAACAGTAGACTAATCTGCTTTCTACTACCCAAAGAAACAAACACTGAAAATGTGGGTCTTGAGCACAGACAGTAATGAATTCATCTTGGCAGCTTCCCAGGGATAAAGAATACTGTTTTTCACAGAATAAACAATTTAAAGTAGTTCAATCTCTTCTTTGTTTCATTCAACAGCCTAAAATTACTTAATAAGTTTTGAAGTCAGACTAATATAGAAACTCCTGCAATCTTGTTAGTCAAAGGAGTCCTACAATATAGCTCTTTTGGTATTACTTTGCTACTAGATGTCAACCAAACCGACAAGCATGTAATAAGCAGCTAGTATGTGCCAAGCACAATATTACTAAGGATACGAAGACAAAAATGAAATGGTCCCTGCCCTCAAAAGCTTTGCTTCTATTGGAGAAACAACATGTACACATATAGGAATATGCAAAATAAATACAAGAAGAAGGAGACTATGCATAAATGGAGGACGTTGTAGAGAGAGCAAGCATAGCATGAACCTCCCTTTTATCTGAACCAAACAAAGAAGGATTGAACACACACGCGCGCACACACACACACACGCACACACACACACACACACACACACACGAGTTTGGTGTTTAAAAAATGCATTCAAATCAATGGGAGAATAGGAATGGAGAGAAAGCAGTTTCAGGGGAAAGGGAAAACTGAGAAGGGAGTCATTAAAAGCAAAAGAAACTTTTAACTACAGAAGACTGATGGGGGAGGAGGGACAGGAAAGAAAGGGTAGAAGAACAGGATCAGGCAACTCTAATTACAGATTACTAGCATGAATTTTATTCCCTTTATTTCAACATCTTATTTTATTTTATAAAGGGAGGAAAGGAAAGCAAAGAAAGGAAAATCAAAAGAGATTATAAGGAAGGGAAAAATACAACTATCAGTCAGAGCCACAAATGTAAACAGGATGAACTCATCCATAAAACAGGAAGGTAGTGAGCGGCATAGATTAGAAAGCAGAATCCAACCACTTATTGTTTACAAGAAATTCACTTGAAACATAAAGATTCACATAGGGTTGAAATGTTGGAGTGAGTGGAATCTTTTACATTTCAGATGAATTTTAAAAAGTAGGGGTGGGGGCAGCTACAGGTGCAGTGCATAGAGCACCAGCCCTGGATTCAGAAGGACCTAAGTTCAAACCTGGCCTCAGACACATAACACTTACTAGCTGTGTTACCCTGGCCAAGTCACTTAACCCCACTGCCTATCCAAAAAAATAAAAGTAGGGGTGGTAATCATGATCTCAGATAAGGCAATAAAAACACATAGTTAAAAGAAATAAGGAAGAAACTTCAATATACTTAATGGGTCAATAGATAATAAAATAAAAATCAGTGTTAAATATGAATATATACCAAATGGCACTGTACATAAAACAAGCAAAAGCTCATTAAATTATAAGGAGTAACAAACAGGAAAAAAATGATATCAGGGGAAAAAATCAAAGAAAAATAAATAAGAAAGAGAATGAATAGAATTTTGGAATTACTAAATGGGGATCATGAAGAGTACACATAATTCTTACTTTTGTATGGCAGCTTTACCACAAAACTGACCATATTGTTAGGGCAGAAAGAACTCATAAACAAATACAGAATAGCAAATATGTTAAACGTATTCTTTACTAACCAGGTCAGAATAAAAACTATACTCAGTAAGATACATTTGAAGAAAGAATTCAAATTCAAATGAATATAAATAACATAATCCTAAAAAGGTATGGAACAAAGAATAAATTATAGAAAGAATAAAAACATTTATCAAAGAAAAATATAGCAATAAGACAACAAACTGAAACTTTTAGGATGTAGCCAAAAAAAGTCCTAAAAGGAAAATTTACAACTGTAATCACTTTCATCAACCAAAGAAGTAAGTCTCGTGCCTCAAAAGCAGCAATCATCAAAACTACTGAGTAGTAATTAAAACACAGCAAAACTGTCCAGTGGAGCAGATTAGATAAACAAGACCAAGAAGCAATCTAACATAGTGGCACACTGTCTGATAAATCGAAAGCCACTGTCTACTAGAGCAAGGACTCATTACAAGAGAAAAGGTGTTTAGAAAACAACAAAATAGGGGCAACACCAGCCCTGGAGTCAGGAGGACCTGAGTTCAAATCTAGCCTCAGACACATAACACTCACTAGCTGTGTGACCCTGAGCAAGTCACTTAACCCCATTGCCTTGCCAAAAAAAAAAAAAAAGGAAAGGAAAGGAAACAACAAAATAGTCTGGTAGAAATTAGTCTAGTCTAGTCTAAAAATCTTTACAACAAATTTCTTTGATAATGGTCTGATAGCCAAGAAGGACAGTTAATATGTACAAAGTAAATAAAGTGTGTTAAGGTTTGGAAAGCACTTTACTATCTCATTCAATATTCAAAACCACACCATGAAGTAGGTACCGCTATTATCCCCATTTTACAGATGAGGAAATCTAAGGCTCAAGAGAGGTTAGGTGACTTATCCAGGATCACAGAACCAGCATGTATTTGAGATATACCACTAATGCACTGTTGGTGGAACCATGAAGTGGGCCAAACATTTGGGAATGCAGTTGAGGACTAGACCCCAAAAGTCACTAAACTGTGTATACCCTGTAAGACCCACCGCTGGCCATAACTTCTCCAGAGGGGACAAAGATAAGCCCGAAAGAGGCACAAGAATATTTCTACTTGGGCATGAACTATTAAAACCTGGGTTGGAATCTTACCCCTGACACTAGCTGTGTGACCCTTGGCAAGTTACTACCCTCTCTGAGCCTTAGTTTCCTCATCTATAAAATGGGCAAAATAATAGCACCTATCTCACAAAGTTGTTGGAAGAATCAAGTGCAATAATGTATGTAAAACACAGCAAACTTTAAAGTGCTACAAATGTGAGCTATTATTATTTTATGGTGACAAATATTTAGCCATGAGCTTTGTAATACAAGATGAGCAAATGTCTCTTGTTTCTTTTGGGTCCAGGATAAAAATAAAACTAACTATGCAAAATCTGAGGGGGAGAGTTGTTACCAACCAGGACCAAGATTTAATTTAGAATTCCTCTTTCCCTCTTCATCAATGAAGCTCTCCAAAGGGGAAAGAAATGAAAGAGGAGGAAGGAGGTGTATTTCTGCCCTTGCTTGTGGGAGGCCATAGGCAGAAGTTATTTTATCAGCTGCATGTGGTTTGCTCCAGGTCATTTACTTCACATACCTCGGTTGGGCTGAGGTTGAATTTACCCACTCAGGTACAAACCTTGTGACACACCATATGGGAAAAAAAGTTCCCACAAAAGAACTTGGCATTAAAAACAGAATTATCCAGCCTGAGGGTAGGCTAATCCTAAAATAACTTGCAACTTTAACACCACCTAAAAGTAAAGAGTAACTTACCCCTCTCCATGACTTTTCTCTTTGGTTTTAGGTAGGCCCTTGGATGATAATGACCCTGTATAAAACATGATATAAACACATCATCAGTTTTGCAAAGTTTAATTTGTGAATTAGGATGAGTTTCCTGAAATCCAGGTTCTTATACAGTAAATGTGAGCATTTCCTTTTGGTCTGTATCACTTTATCTTGATATTAATCTTTTCTTATTGACTTAAATATAAGAGACAAGCTGTCTAACCTCAGTTCAAAGTTGATAGTTATCCTCTGGATATATTTCTTCTCTTGCCTCCACTCCCTACTCCCCGCCCCCAAATTTAAGTTTCTATAGCAGACAAAAAAAAAAAGAAAGAAAGAAAAGAAACAAAGTTACCCCACCAACTCTATTTACCTCTCAACTGTAGAAAATGCCTAGAGATCCCAGCTACAGTTTAAATTCCTGCTTATTGTCCTTATCAATTTGTCTGTCCTCCATCCCTTGGACAAATATAAGTTTAATTCTCTATTAAGTTCAACATGTTTTCTGCACATTAACTGAAAGCATCACCCTCTGGGATACTAATGAAATTGACAGTAATGATTAAGCACAGCAACCCAGGCAAGTTATCACTATTAAACTATCTATTATGATTAGATAGGCAGTATGGCCAAGTATTGGATAAAGTCCAGCTGGGAGTCAGGAAGATCTAGGTTGGCATCTCTAACTCTGACACATACTGGCTATGTGGCCCTAGTCAACTAATACCATAAACTGCAGATTACTGTAGACTGCATTATTAAAGCTAGTTTCCTCTCTACACCAATGAAATCACATACCAAAAAAAAAAAAGGTCTTTAATGAACAGAGAATTAACAGAAAACATAGAATAGAATACTTAGGAGAAAAAATACACACACATACACACACACACACATACACACAAATGCAAAAGTATGCAAGGGTAAATAAAAATCCTGCTGTTTAATTTTTCCCAAAAGCATGAACAAAACATACACAGGTTAAAAAAAAAAACAACTCAACAGTGGTCTCACTCACTTGAACAGCACTGAACCCTTAATCAAGAGAGGAAACAATCAATTAACTAGCAATTTTTTTTGGTGGGGTACTAGCCATTACCGAACACTTCAAGGGCAATAAAAGAAGCATAAGACACGGTCTCTGCCCACAAGTTTATGACTTACATGATGATAAGGATAAGTAACATGCCTATAGGAAGCAATTAGAGGCTAACACAATATAAGTTGTGCTAAATTGTATAGAAGGTGCTGTCAAATAAAAAAATGGACTAAAGGCATGCATTCTAAATCCTGACCTTGTCAATAACTGGCTATTTGACCTTGGGCAAATGAAACTATTTGGGCTTCAGTTTACTTACGTGTAAATTAAAAGAGCTAACCTATTTCCTTTTCCCCAGAACATAATAATACATCTTCAGTAAAGGCTCTAGCATTAAATATACACTTTTTGGTATGACTTTTAAAGCCCATCCCAATCTGGCCCCAGTTATCTTTCCAGGCTCACTGTATATTACTTCTATTCTATTCTCACCCTTCCCCCTTAACTCTGTGTGATGCCACAAAACAGGCTTTCTCTCAGATCCTCACACATAGCACTTCATCTATCATATCTACATCCTTGCACTGGCCATTTTCCAAGTCTGGAATGCATTCCCTCCTCACTTGACCTCACTTGAGTTCCCTCTCTTTCTTCTAGACACAACTCAGGTACCACTATCTACATCAAGTCTACACAATGCCGCCCAGGAGCACACCAAAGGATTTTGGGAGCCTGCAAAAATTGAAGATGTTTTCAGGCTACCTAAAAGCCTTTGGTGTGCCACAAGGGGCCTGTGGGCTGCTTGTTATGCAAGCCTGATCTACATGAAGCCTTTCCCAATTTGCCCAAATCAAGTGCCCTTGATCACAGACTAATCTGCAATTAATGATGTAGTTTTGATTTCTATTGAGAGATGCACCAATAGTATGTAGCAGACAGAGCAATCATTTTAGTGTCAGGACGATCTTAGCTCAAATCCCACCCAGATACTTAATTAGCTGTTACCTCAGGCAAGTCATTTAACCTCTATGGACCACACTTTCTTCATATGTAAAATAAAAGGGATGGACTCAACAGCATCTAAGGTCCTGTCCAGCTTTAAAGCTATGAACCTATCTATTCTCTACATGCTTACCTATCTATATCTCCCAACCTACTATTAAAAGGAAACTCCATGTATAGAGGAATTGTTTCATTCGTTGTGTTTTTATCTCTAGTGTGCATGGGATATTCAAGGGGTCTAGCATCTCTGGTGTGAGGGCTTGTCCAACCCTTTTCAGGGCTGTTCATTGACCTTTGGTGTCCACCTGATTCACCCAACTCTCACACTGAAGCACGTGCCGCAGCCACACCCTGGTAAACTGTTTTCAGCAGATGAGCTAAACCAGGTTGAGGCCTCAAAACTGTTGGTGAATTTGGGGGATGTCTACCCCAAGCATGTGAAAACTTCCCTGGCAGAGAAAATTGGAAAAGAGTATGGCAGAAACTAGGCATAGACCCAAATCTCACACCATATACCAAAATAAAGTCAAAACGGGTTCAAAAACTTAGATATAAAGGCTGATACCATAAGTAAACTGGGAGAACAAGGAATAAGTTACCTATAAGATCTATGGAGAATGGAAGAATTCATGACCAAACAGGAGATAGAGAACATTACGGAAAGCAAAATGGATAATTTTGATTACATTAAATTGAAAAGTTTTTGAACAAACAAAGCCAATGCAACTAAGATTAGAAGGAAGGTAGAAAATTGGGAAAGAATTTTTACAACCAGTCTCTCTAATAAAGGCCTCATTTCTAAAATATATAGAGAATTAAGACAAATTTATAAGAACACAAGCCATTCCCCAATTGATAAATGGTCAAAGGATATGAACAGACAGTTCTCAGATGAAGAAATTAAAGCCATCTATAGTCATATGAAAAAATGCTCTAAATCGTTATTGATTAGAGAAATGCAAATCAAAACAACTCTGAGGTACCACATCATACCTATCAGATTGGCCAACATGACTAAACAGGAAAATGATAAATGTTGGAGAGGATGTGGGAAAATTTGAACGCTAATACATTGTTGGTGGAGTTGCGAAATGATCCAACCATTTTGGAGAACAATTTGGAACTATGCCCAAAGGGCTACAAAAATGTGCATACCCTTTGATCCAGCAATAGAACTTCTAGGGCTATATCCCAAAGAGATCAGACAAATGGGAAAAGGACCCACACGTACAAAAATATACATAGCAGCTCTTTTTGTGGTGGCAAAGAATTGGAAATTGAGAGGATGCCCATCAATTGGGAAGTGGCTGAGCAAGTTGTAGTATATGAATGTAATGGAATACTATTGTGCTATAAGAAATGATGAACAGGCTGACTTCAGAAAAACCTGGAAAGACTTATATGGTCTGATGCTGAGTGAAGTGAGCAGAACCAAGAGGACTTTGTACACAATAGCAGCCAAGTTATGCAATGACTAAGAATGTTAAATTGAACCCTTCTCAGCATTACGAGGATCTAAGACATCTCCAGAGGCCTCGGGATGGAAAATGCTGTCCACATCCAAAGAAATAACTATAGAAGTCGAATCGCTCTCACTAATTTTTATCTTCTGTTGAGTTTTGTTTCATCTTTCTGATGGTTCCTCCTATTGGTTTTAATTTTTACTTACAACTTCACTAATGTGAAAATATGTTTAATGGGTATGTAAATGTAAAGTCTATGTCAGATTGTGTGCCGTCTTGGGGAGGATAGGGGGGAGAAAAAGGGAGAAAAATTTTCAACTCAAAAGCATATGGAAAAAAAAATTGAAAAAATAAAAATTAAAAAAAAAAAGACTTCCCTGGCAGAATGAATGGATGGATGAGAACAATTTGTTCCAATAGTCATGAAGCAGCACTATAGGGCATTAGACATTGAAGATGCCTAGGTCATCTACTGCATCCTGGGTCATCACCAGTCATCCTGACTTTTGTCTTGCCCCTGAATGTCGATGTCTCAGGAAGAGATAGTGAGGTTGACAATTTTGTGTAGCTCTCCCTCACTTAAATCCAATTCAGGCCCAAGTCAAGACATCATCCCATGATGTTAGTGTTCCTCTTAGAAAACAAAGGACAAACAACATCTCCAATGCTTAACAGAGTACCTGATACACAGCAGGTGCTTACTAAGTGTTTGTTGATTAACTGATGATACATTCTCATTAAAACCTGGTAAAGAAGGTGCTTCATAAATGTTAAGTAACTGATACTACATTCTCATTAAAATGTAAATTTCTTTTGCCTAGCACAGTACCTTATGTGTTATAGGTCTGTTAAATTGCTGAATTGAATTCCCACTTAACATTCAGTGGATAACACAATAAAGCACTCATTCTACAGCTAACATTTTTATATCAATTACTACGTGCCAGGCACTGTGCTGAGCACTTTATAATTATTATCTCATTTGATCCTTGCAACAACCCTTGGAAACAGGTGGTATTATTATCCCTGTTTTACAGACGAAGAAACTGAGGCAAACAGCGGTTAAATGACTTGCCTAGGGTTGCATAGCTAGTGAGTATCTGAGGCTGTTTTTAAACTCAGGTCTTCCTCATTCCAAGCCTAGCTACAGAAACTAATGGAAAAGGCGTTACCAGAGAAATAGGTAAATGTGGGTGGCAGTCATTGGAGACCGATGCAAAGAGATAAATCTGGGCCTCTGGGGCTTGATCTTTTTTTTTTTAAGACTTCTGCTTTATCCTATTTTCTGCAATAAACTGGGAGCATAGGAAATGTTTTCATCAGAGAAAAGAACCACTGACAGGAGGAGAAGTCCAAGCTCCTAGTCATCCTTGTTGGAAGATGTGGACTCTGAGGCAGACATTAAAGACCAGAGGTGAAATACAAAATGCCTAATTAGTAATCCCAAAAATCATAACATGCATAGATGGTTATAAGTATCAATAACAGAAGTCATCAATGCTGTTTATTTAATGTCTTACTGTCAATTTGCCCTTTCAAGTCTTTTGTGTTTCATTGTTGTTTAGTCATTTTTAGTGGTGCCCAACTCTTTGTGACCTCATTTGCGGTTTTCTTGGCAAAGATACTAGCGTGGTTTGCTATTTCCTTCTCTAGCTCATTTTGCAGATAAGGAAACTGAGGCAAACAGGGTGAAGTGACTCGTCTGGGGTCAAACAGCTAGTGAGTGTCTGAGGCTGGATGAGGTCTTCCTGATTCCAGGCCCAGCACTCCAACCACTGTGCCACTTAACAGCTGAGGAAAAAATACATGTCCTATGGAGCATACATGGAATGCCTTACTGATTCCCCTTTCTGGGGAATGCTTTATAGATCAGCCAAAACCTAAGCTCTAAATAATTTGTCCCCAAGGTGTTAGAGAATAGAAGGAAAGAGAACTGAGCTCCCCAATTCCAAATCAGAGGCTGATCTCAGAGAACTGAACCAAGTTCAACCACATGTATGGATCTGTAACAGAGGAGCCCCTGGGTGAAGAAGAGAGTGGGTTCCTGGGGTCAAGCAGTGGTTCTTAATATTAGAATACAATTAACTAGGATAATATTTTCTTAAAACCTTTCCAGTGAAGGAATAGACTTGGAACAATTCATGAATTTTTAAAAAAGGGAAAAAGACAACAGGTACAAAAATATTTATAGCAGCTCTTTTTGTGGTGGCAAAGAATTGGAAATTGAGGGAATGCCCATCAATTGGGGAATAGTTGAACAAGCTGTAGTATATGAATGTAATGGAATACCATTGGTCTATAAGAAATGATGAGCAGGTAGATTTCAGAAAAACCTGGAAAGACTTACATGAACTGATGCTGAGTAAAGTGAGTAGAACTAGGAGAACATGGTACATGGTAACAGCAATATTGTGTGATGATCAACTTTGACAGACTTAGCTCTTCTCAGCAATGCAATGATCTAAGACAATTCCAAAAGACTCATGATGGAAAACGCTATCTACATCCCAAGAAAGAACTATGGAGTCTGAATGCAGATTGAAGCATACTATTTTCTCTTTTTTTTTCTTTCTCGTGGTTTCACCTTTTTGTTCTGATTCTTCTTTCACAACATGACTAATGCGGAAATATGTTTAATATGATTGTAAAAAAAAAAGGATTCATGAATTTGAACACAGGCCCTAAGAAGTAAGGCTAAAGGAAGAATGATGTAGGCCTGGGAAAGAAAAGGCTAAGGGGCAATTTATTCACCCTCAAGTAGAGAAAGGCAACAAAGTATAGGCTGAAAAACAGCATTCTAGACACGGAGTTCATTTGAATACTGAACTTGTTTCTAATTTTGCCTCTAAGACTTACTAGAAGCATGATGGTAGGCATCTTATCTACTATGAAGGCAATAATACCTGTTATTACAGGTATTTACAATTATTATTACCCACTTCACAAGAATGTTGTACAGATCAAGTGAGAACACATTAGGAGTGTTTTGCAAAAGCAAAGTAGCATATAAATATCAGTTTTTATTAAATTTTGGCTATGTGACCTTAGGGCAACTGTTTATCCATTTCAAGGGGAATAGAAATTTCTTGAAGGCATGGGCTGTTTAATTTTCCACCAATGAACCCATCACCGTGCTGTTTTACTTATATTGATATCCCAAATGACTAAACTATCTTCCTATACATACAAAGTAACTACTTAATATTTGTTGAACTGACAAGGTTGAATGAAATAGTTCCATTTGTCCTGGAGGGTAGAAAGCAGAGACATTAATCTTGGTGATTCCACCTACCAAGTATGGAAAGCCATGTCTTAAAAATAAGACTGCAAAGGGGCACTGTCTCTTAAAACTGGATGCGATGTTAGAGTTGGGATTTATTAAATCTGTAGGTGGCCTAGAAGATTAAAAGTCCAAATCTGAGGTTATGTATACAGCACTGTTCTACATAGTGATGAATGCTTCTGTCCTAAAGCAAAATGGCTTTCTCCTGCAAAGCTGGTCGAAATAAGGGTATGAATCTGTCCAGCCCTTCCCTTGTGAATTTGTTCAGGAGTGTCTTCCTTCTGAAGGGCAGGAGGCTGGATTAGCACAAGATGGTCATGAACGCCTTTAATATAACAGCTATGGTGGTACCAGTGTAAAGATATAAAACCTACCCATCAGAATCCCAATGTAGATGAGAGTGATAATCATATTGTCTAATGTCTGCACAGTGTTTTATGTTTTGCAACATGCTTTCCATATACTATACTTCATTTGACTTCCCACAATAACTTATTTAAAATAGGAAGGAAAGTGATTTTTTTTAATAGATGAGGAAACTGAGGATTACAAAGGTTCAATGACTGCCCCAACGTCCCAAAAGTAGCTGTCAGAACTGGAACCTGGAACTAGAACAAGGACTCCTATTCCAGTACTCACGTTGGTATACCACATAAAGTGATCCAAATTACAAATAGCAACAAGGATTTACATAGTGCTGTCTGCCAAGAGGGCAGCTAAGTGAATGCTGACCCTGGAGTTAGGAAGACTCATCCTCCTGAATTGAAATCCACCCTCAAACACTTAACTAGCTGTGTGACCCTGGGCAAGTCACTTAACCCTGTTTGCCTCAGTTTCCTTATCTGTCAAATGATCTGGAGAAGGAAGTGATAAACCACTCTTGTATCTTTGCCCAAAAAAAACACCAAATGGGGTCACAGAAAGGCAAACACAACTCAACAACAACAGCAACAACAAATGTGCCAGGCACTATGTTAAGCACTTGCAGTTATTTTCTCATTCGGTCCTCACAACCACTCTGCGGAGTAGGTGCTATTATTGTCCCTATTTTACAGATGATGAAACTGAAGCGAACAGAGGTGAAATGACTTGCCCAGAGTCACACAGTGTTTGAGGCCAGATTAGAACTCAGGTCTTCCTGACTGCAGGCCCAGAGCTCTATCCACTGTGCCAATTTTTTTAAAGTACTCTGTAATGAAGTTAACACTGGCCTCCTTGTGGTCTTCTTACAAGACACTCTGTCTCCTACATCTGTGAATTTTCACTGGCTGTCCCCCATAACTGGAACTCTCCCTCTCCTTCCTCATCCCCAACTCCTGGCTTCCTAGCTTCTTTCAAGTCTAAGCTAACATCCTACCTTTTACAAGAAGCCTTCCTCCACCTTAGTGTCTTCCCTTCCCTCTGCTGAATATTTCCAAAGTATCCTGTATATATCTTGTTTGTATAAAGTTGTTTGCAGGTTTTCTTCCCCATGAGAAATTAAACTTCT
This sequence comes from Phascolarctos cinereus, assembly GCF_003287225.1. Classification (NCBI taxonomy): domain Eukaryota; kingdom Metazoa; phylum Chordata; class Mammalia; order Diprotodontia; family Phascolarctidae; genus Phascolarctos; species Phascolarctos cinereus. The sequence continues at coordinate 65,217,632 of NW_027556098.1, forward strand.
TAAAAGTATGAACTATCTTTCACCTTTCTCTGTATCCCTAGGAACTCTGTAGGACTTTATTAGATGCTTATTAATTTGCTTTGTTGATTTGACTTGATTTTTAAAAATTTATCTTTTGTTTTTCCACCACCTAAAATTTCCCCTGTATCCCTCCTCTTTCCCAAAGAGACATCCCATATTACAAAGATGAAAAAGAAAAAAATGAGCAAAACTGATCAATACATTGAAAAAAATCTGAAAATATAAGCAATGTTGATCAATCTTATACCGTGATAACATTGAATAAGATTATGCTATATCTGAATGGATTGGAAGTGAACAGAAGAGAAAAAGGAGGAGAAAAAAAATACAACTCTCAAATCCTTCACATGAGATTAGGAAAATTCCAGAATTAAAGCTTCTGCTAAAATTCCTTTTGGCCGTTTACAGTATCAACTCTTTTATTATTCTAAAATCAATGAGTCTGTTCCCTTAGTGGCATATCTAATGCACTCAAGATTTTCTGCCTGGATTTGGAAGGCCAAGAATTAATTATCAACTGCTCATGAGTTAGCCTCTACAGAGACTCCTGTATACCTAGCCAATGTGGAAACTGATCTTTTTCCCAGTAAATGTGAAAAACTGGGAATAAGCCATAATGAGAGAACAAAGGAAAAGTAAGACATTTACAAAGCAGATATAGGATGTGGAGAGAGGAAAAAACCCTAGCCCAAAGAAAAGCTGAAGTGTTCTGAATAAGCTCTCTACAAAAGATGCTTCATTTTGATCTTCCTAATGTCATAAGCCTCTTGGAGAATGAAGGACAAACAACCTGTGAGTAGTAGTAGCTGCCCCACTAGCGACCCAGATTTTCTAGTTCCAATTGAGCAATGCAGCAGCTCCCTCCTTCCTTCCTTCTTCTTTCCTTTTTTCTCTCCCTCCCCCTTTCCCTTCTTTCCCTCTGTCCACAGATACTTTTACCTTTGGGTGCTCTGCCCAAAGGAATACAAATTTTGATCCCTGAAACTTAGCAACATATCTTGGTGTTTAAGGGCTAGATTTCTTTTTATGGATCATGCCTTAAACCCTGAAATCACTCTGGCTCTAACTGATTGGCCAACAATAGGTCTCAGCCCAAGCTTCACTTGATCTTCCTTTGAATTCTGATGGCTCAGAGTAAGTGTAAATAGCAATTGTTTCTGTTTTGGTCAGAAACTGGGTCTTCCCCTCCCAGATTGATGTTTTTTGACTAGGGGAAAGAGACTAATCTTTACCTCATTTTTTACCTAGCTTTAATCACTGAATGATTACCTAAGACAAACTAAGACCTGGGAAAGACCTTAACTTAAAAAGGCCAACGCCTCCCATTTGCATCTGGGGCCATCTCCAGTCCTCCTAATCCATATCTTACCACTGGACTCAGATGGCTCAGAGGGAGAGAGAGTGAGGCTGGTGACCTTGCACAGCCCTGCCTCACTTAAATCCAATTCTCTTGCAAGTCATGACATCTCCTTCCTGGACCTGGAATCAGGAAGACCTGAGTTCAAGTGGGGCCTCAGATACCTACTAACTGTGTGACCCTGAGCAAGTCACTTAACCCTGTTTGCCTGTTTCCTCATCTGTAAAATGAGCTGGAGAAGAAAACAGTAAATCACTCCAATATTTCTGTCAAGAAAACCCAAATGGGGTCACATAGAGTCAGACACGACAGAAAAATGAACAAAAATTCTGCATTACCTCATTTAACATTAAAAAAACCAAGAACCTAAGTTCAACAGCATTTGAAAAAAGTTGAAGTTGGAATCCATTCAGAGAATCATACATTTAGAGCTAGAAGGTACCTCAGAGGCCATTCTAACCCAATCCCCTCATTTTTCAGAAAAGGAAACTGAAGCCCACAAAGGCAGCAATTTGCCCAATGTCACCCAAGAAGTAAGCATCTGGTTAGAATATAAGCCCAGGGTATCTGACTTCAGTGCCAGTATATTTTTCATTATACCACATTTTTTCCCTTCCCAGAGGCAGCTAGGTAGCCCAGTAGATAGAGTGGCAGGCCTGGAAATCAGGAAGACCTGACTTCAAATCCAGCCTTGCACACCTCCTAGCTGTGTGACCCTGGGAAAGTCATTTAACAACTGTCCAGATCATTTTCCTCAACTGACAATGGGGAGGGTAAAAGCACATACCTCTAAGTCATCAGGAGCAAATAAGAATATTTAAAATTGATTAGCACAGTGCCTGGCACTTAGAAATGTTTACTTTCTTCTTTCCTATAGGCCTGTCTCCATTCTTAGCCTCACAGACACCTACAAATTTCCACTTGTCTTCCTCTAGATTCATCATTTTAAAAAAATTTTCAAAAATCCTATCATATTCCAGAAAAAAAAATTTCACTGTGTAAATAGTGGACTTCAAATAAAGTCTGTGCTCTTGGCTTAGCTCCGCCACTGGTGATGTGATGTTGAGTCAAGTTATTGAATATTAATGGCACCATAGCTTTGTCATTCCTAAAACAGGAATGAAGTTTAAATACCAGAAACATAAGTCAGTCTACAGAAGGGGTTCTTAAACGATTATTGTGTCATGGACCCCTCTAGCAGTCTGTGAAAGCCCATGGACCCCATTAACTTAGCATGAACAACTCCATTTTGTGATTAAATAGTTGTTATGTAAGCTGCTTTTCTGTAATAATTTGCCATAATAATTTTCTGTAATAATTCTGTAACAGTTTACACAATACAAAATGCATAAGATTACAAAGGAAACCAATTATATCAAAATACCTTTACCAAAATATTTTTTAATAACAAGTTCATTTCCAGGTTCGGTTTCTTGCTCTACAGAGTGGCTAATGTCAAATTTAACTAGAACCTATTTTCAATTAACTTAAAATTTTCCAGGCTTCCTCAATATTACTAACTAGACTGACTAGAAATACAAATCAATAATACCATAAGTCTTTCATCTTCATGTGAAAGAGCATATGGGGAAAGAGAATTCATTTTATACTGAAAATAGAGACAAACAAATCAAACTAACTATAATTCTCATGCCTCTGGTCCCATATGCAAATTGAAGAATAACAAAGCTATCACAATAGGATAAAGCTGATCTACACCTCTGGTATATTTGTTAGGCCTAGAGCAGGGGTGGAAATGTCACAGAAGAACATAATGATCAGAGCACTTTTGTGACTACCAGGGGTTTCCCGGGTTCCTCGGTATTGGCTCTACTGACCACCAATTTTTTTATCCCTCATATATCTTGTTCATACCTAGTCATTTCCATGTTTTCTCCCTCATTAGACTGTGAGCTCCTGAAAGCAGAAAATATTTTGGTTTGTTTGTATCTTCAGCACTTAGCAAAGTACCTGCCACATAGTAAGGACTTAATAAATGTTCAGGGACTGATTGACTAATTGACTGTTTAGAGGGCAAGAATAAAGAAATACTGGCACAACCTGAGTAATGATGCCCAATCAACCAAGGTTTACAATATCCTCAGAAGAATCAAATGACACAGTAGGGTTGTTTGCAAAATTTTGTTATAATTTTGTTTTGCCAGCTTCCAAGATGCAAATTAGGTGGTTGGCAATGGCCCAAGCTAACACTTGAGTCTAGCCAGTAACCTCTGAGCATCACAACATTTATTTACTGCATGGGATAATAATAAAGCATTCTATAAATGGGAGTAAAGGTCTGCAGAGTGTTTTCCTCACAACAACCCTCTAATGTAGTTAGGGCAGGTATTATCACCATTTTACAAGTAAAGAAATTGGGGCTCTAAAACACTTGCTCATGGTGACAATGAAATGCTCATTTCCCTTTCCAACACTCTTGTCACTAAACATTCCTATGGCACTAAGTGCTTCTTTTTAGCAGTGCTGTGCTTAATGCCAGGTTATGTATTTTGTACAGAGAAAGTCACAATATGTAAGGGGATTTGGTGTCTTTGAAGGTAAAGGACAGGGTATTTGATGAGCATACAGATAACCGAATAGGAAATATTTTGCCATTTTGGAAACATAGTTAAACTTCACTTATACTTTCTTTAAAAATATTAAGAAATAACAAAGGCCTCTCTTAGGGAAATGGATTAAATATAGTAATAAAAATTTAGACAAGTAGTACCCTCAGATAGGGCTATTGACCCACCTAAGGGCAATCTCCTATATATCTACTCCCTGAAGGAATTGGTATGACTGCTGTTCAGTCGCATCTGACTCTTCCTGACCCATTTAGGGTTTTCTTGGCAAAATACAAGAGGAGGGCCAGCTAAGTGGTGCAGTAGATAGCACCGGCCCTGAAGTCAGAAAGACCTGAGTTCAAATACAGCCCCAGACACATAACACTTATAGCTATGTGACCCTGGGCGAGTCACTTAACCCCACTGCCTAGGCCCCCCCCCCCCAAATACATGAGTGGTCTCCATTTCCTTCTCCAATTTATTTTACAGATGTGGAAACTGAGGCAAAGAGGATTAAGTGACTTTGGTGGGGGGTGGAAAAATCACATTGCTAGTAAGTGTCTGAGACTAGATTTGAACTCAGGTTTTCCTGACTTCAGGCCCAGCACTCTATCCACTGAGCCACCTAGCTGCCCATGGTACTATTAGCTTAATCCAATTTCTCCAAAAGGAAAGGATTAAGATATTGATCAAAGAAGGGGGTGCCTTTGTTTACTCCAGTAAAACAACTTGAAGGGAGTAGTCAACTAAGGAACAAAGTAGTTACTTTAGTTTTGGAATATTAATTCCAAATTGTGATTTTCTTCTTTAAGATTCTTATAAATCAGAGGTTGTCAAAATTATTCTCATAGTAATACTAAGATTTTTCCAACTACAATCTGTGTGAAGCTGGATTTTCTTCATATACTTCAACTAAAATAACATTGCAACAGAGTGAACGCAGAAGCAGACATAAAAACCCAGCTGTCTTGCATTAAGCCAGACATTAAGGAGACTTAACAAAAATATATAAAACAATGCCAGTTTTCCTATTAATTCTGTAAAATATAGTTATTTCCATAAAATGTTATTTATGTTAACATGTAATGGGTTAATGAATTAGCCCATTGTAAATGAGTTAACAAACACTGTATCATTTTTATTTTCTAATATAAGCCACATAAACAAAAACTCTTTGGGGTCCTAAATTTTTAAGAGTGTAAAAAGGTCTTGGAACCAGAAAGCTAGATAACTGCTGATATAATTTGCCTAAAATCATCTTGGGGAGGTTATGACAGTTTCTACCTCTCTATCTTTGAGCCAGAAATGCAAAGAAGGAAGGAAGGAAGGAAGGAAGGAAGGAAGGAAGGAAGGAAGGAAGGAAGGAAGGAAGGAAGGAAGGAAGGAAGGAGGAAGGAAGGAGCAAGCCTTCTTCCCATTCCTTACTGGGGACACTCCTCTTTCCGTTTCTTTTGCATGGGACATCTTTCCAATTCACTGCCTCACCTCCAACTCTTAGAATTCTGTCCAACTAAATATAGGTATAGAAGGTTCGAAACAAATAGTTTGCTTAATTATAAGGAAATTACTTCGAAAAAACACTTCTGTTCTTAAAATATTGACTTCATTATTTTACTATTGACAAGGTGGTAGTTTTTGCAAAGTACTTTATTGACTTTTTATTTAAAAAAATACTGCCAGAAAAAGTACAGAATAAATAAAACATAGATTGAATGGCAAATATTCAATATGATTAATAATATCAGGTATGAAGCCATCATTTCACTAATAACCAAGTCATAGATATTAATTTTATATGACAATGGTGTGTACATCAAATACTCAATAAAATATTAAAGATAATGGAATAACAATCTGAATAAATCATAATAACGCTATGAAAGAACCTTTCAATGAACAAACTATGGAAGTTGCCATAAATTATATCTACAAATTGACTGATAAAGTCAAATCTATTTCCCATGTTCTCTTCCTTTGCTGATTACATCAATCCCACATATTCAGCTATTACCTTCAGGCAAAAATGATTGATTCTAGAATCTCCATCCCAAGTCATGCTCTTTCCCAACCTTCAGTCCTGAATTTCTGTCAGATCGAAATTTCCACCTGAGATATTTAAAACACTATCTTCCTTCCCAAACCAATTCCCCATCTTAATTTCCCTATTTCTAATGATGTTATTAGCACTACCCCCTCTCAGTCACAGGACTTGAAACCTTACAGTTATACCAAGTCCTGTTGATTTTTCTTCAAAATGTTCCTCTGCTACTGTCTGCTCTTTCATTCCCACTGGCCACACTAGGAAGTCAGAGCTAGAAAGGACCTCGAAAAGGTCTTCTAGTCTAAGCCCCCACATTTCACAAAGGTGGAAACTGAGCTTCAGACTTGCCTAAATCGTCAAGGCTAGTGGCAGAGCCAAGACTTGAACCCAAATCTCTTATCAAATAGTATATCTTAATTTAAGCCCTTGTCACTTTATATCTAGATTACTATGATAACTTTTTTCAGATCTAGTCAACCAACATTTATTAATCACTTACTATATACCAGGCACTGTAGAAGATAAGCTTAGCTCTGGCAATACATATACAAGTAGAAAGACAGACAGTCCAGACCAACAAAGAACTTACATTTTAAAAGGGGAAGTCAACATATAAAAGGAAGCTGAAAAGAAGTGGGAGAGGAGGGATTAAGACAAAGGGGAGGGGGGAGAGCAGGGGGAAATGATATAAATAGCCTGGAGTAAAGCCTGGAGAGGAATGAGAATCCACTGGCCTGGGCATCCTCCTTAAATGAAGGTTCTAGGAGAATACATACAATCGGAAGGAGAGGCACCAGGGTGGAGGGTAATTTCAATCTGTAAATTCCAGAACTGAAGTGAAGTTTCAGGATGAACAACTGGGACATGATAAAGATCTTTTATTCTGATTTCTTCCCATTTCAATCTATCCTGCACATTGATATCATGTTAATCTTCCCAAAACAGTATTTTAACAAGTCACTCTTGCCCTTAAAACCCTGCAGTGGCTCCCTGCTACTTACCAAGCACAACCAAACTCCTTAGCCTGGCATTCAAGGCCTCCTACAATAAGGCCTTAACCTACCTTTCTACCCTTATCTACACTATTCCCAAACTTGAAAACACCACTCCACACAGCAAAATTTTTTTGGGGGGGAGGACAACAATGGGGATTAAGTGACTTGCCCAAGGTCACACAGCTACTAATTGTCTGTGGCCAAATTTGAACTCAGGAGCTCCTGACTTCAGGGCCAGTGTTCCATCCACTGTGCCACCTAGCTGCCTCCACACAAATTATTCTACTCATTATTCCCTCAAAATGCCTTGCACCATTCAATATGATAATAACAATTAGTATTCATTGAACACCTTAAGTTCTACAAAATAATATATAGTTATCTCTTTCACATTGTGACTTTCCCCATTATGATTTTGAAATATTGTTGGTAGTCATAAGAAATTAAATGGGAATTTTTGGGGAGTTTTCACTTGAAGTCCAGCAGACAACACAGAAAAAGTTTAGAAACTCGTAGATATGTAAAATATATGTATAATACTGTATAACATCAATATATTTTATTTTTTTAATACCATAATAATTCAGACTTCTTCTCTGATACAAAAGGAGGGCCAAAAATTTTATACAGATTTTCCATATCACAGGGACACTGGTGCCCCTAACCCCATCAATGTGGAAGGGATAACTATATTCTAAGGTATTATCCTAATTTTAAAGCTGAGGAAACTGAGACTTAGGGAGGTTAAATACCTAGTCCATGGTCACAAAATTAGAAAGTGTCAGGAGTAGGACTCAAATTCAGATCTCTCCCGATTCCAAACCCAGCACTCCTGCCACTATATCATACCATCTCAACAGTGCTCCCACTGTTCTGTTGCCTGAAATTTCTTTACCAAGTATTCCCTAAACTGTATTCTACATGATGTAAAAAGGAATTCCAAAATTAAATGTCCATATTAATGATAATTTACCCCCTGAAAATAGCAAATGAGAGGCAGTGTGCTGTGTGTGTTTGTGTGTTGTGGTCTGTGCTTCGTTCTAGGAGAGGACGATGACATCAGGGAGATGATGATATGACTTGCAATTGACTTCGATTTGAATGAGGGAGGGCTGTGCAAAGTCACCAGCCTCACTTTCTCCTCCACAGACACCTGGGTCCAATGGCCAGATATTGATCAGGATGACTGGAAATATCCCAGGATGCAGTGGGAGACCCTGGCTCTTTTAAACTAAGGTCTTTCCAGGTTCCCACTTTGAGTGAGGCAACACCCATTCAGTGAATAGGCCTCTTTAAGAAGTGAGTCAAGGAATGGCCCCTTTAATTAAAATTTTTTTAAAAAATGGGAAGGGAAGAGCCTCAGGGTTGCTGGACAAAAGAGAAACAGTTACTATTTACATTCACTCTGAGCCAGGAGGGCCCAAAAAATGCTTGGGCAGGGACCTATTGTTGTCCAAACCATGAGATCCAGAATGAATTGAGTTTAAGGTTTTAAGAAAGAAATCTAGAAAGTAAACCCCAAGTTAACTACTACAGTAGAGTGGAGAGAAAGCCAATCTAGAAGACAGAAAGGCCTATTGTCAATAAGGGTTGGCTTTGGAGTCAAGAGGGTATAGGTTCAAGCCTACCTTGTGACATACACTTCCAGTATAAGTCATTGGGCTAGTGAATTAAATTCCCAGTATCCCAGGCAACCAAGACTCCAAGTTCAGCCCAGGTTGTCAGTTTGCAGTGGAAAGCTCCCAGAACTGATGAAACCGTAAGTCTGAACCCAAAAATAAAATAAGAAATTATGTGTCAAAAATGGAATTGTGAATTTTTTTCTGTATATATAACTAAGCTTAATTCCCTTTATTTTAAACCAAAGATTTCCCTTTATCCATATTCCTAAGTTCCCGAACCAGCATTGATGGTTTCCATAAGAATATTTCAACTTCCTATAACCCAAAAGGATCAAAGGATCTGTATACATACAAAAATATTTATAGCTGACTTTTTGTTTCAATAAAAAAACTGGAAACAAAGTAGATGCCCATCATTTGGGAGAACAGCTGAATAAATTTTGGTACATGAACATAATGGAAAATTACTAAGCTATAGAAAAATGACAAATAGGAAAGAGTCAGTGATGCCTGGAAGAATTTGTATGAACTGATGCAAAGTGAGCAAAACCAAGAGAATAATTTATAAAATGACTTACAGATTTACAAAGAAAAATAACTGTGAAAGGCTTCAGAACTATAATAATACTTAACATAAGATAATCCCTTGTGGTTTTAAAAGTGCTTTGCATATGGTATTTCATTTGATCCTCACACTCTTGTGAAGTAGTTACTATTATTATCTCCACTTTACAGATGAGGAAACTGAGGCAAACAGGTTAAGTGACTTGCCCCGGGCTACCCAGCTAGTAATGATCTGAGAGAAGATTCTAACTCAGGTCTTCCTGATTCCAAGTCCAATGTTCTATCCACTATACCACCCATTGGCCTCTCTAATTACTTATTATAATGATGATGATCATATAACAACCCATTATGACTCCAGAAATCTGAGGATGAATTGAGATTCCCATCTCTTGTCAGAGAGGTGATGAACCAGAAGTAACAAAAAGTTTTGGCCATGAGTCTGTGTCAACTGAGACCCAGAACTCAGGTTCCTAATGAAAGGCTGAACTCATAATTGGCACCAATTCCATAACCTTATGCCAAGAAGGAAGGAAATGAGACACTCAGGAGCAATCCCATTAGTGCAGCACACACTCAACTGCTGATTTAAGTACCCAGCAGCACCTACTTTCTAAGGACTTTTGTTGCCCAGAGAGAGGCTCAGAATTTCTGGAAGATTTGAATCCCATTCAACAAAGGCCCCATGATGTCTTACATTAGTTTTTAAAAGACTTTTATTTCCTGCCATTCTGTGCCCTTCCAGCTATGCCTCCAGAGACCATGCTCTGGAGGAACTAAACCCCTGCTTAGCTTCGGAACTCATCCTGGCACTTTGCTATTCAGCCTGGTGAGAATCATCTATGTTCAACTAGCCTGATCCTGACTATGCTTTACTGAGACCATCTTCCCTATCTCTCTATCATACACAATACCTCCATCCCTATTTTCCATCTCTTGCTCTGCAATAATAATCAAATCAATACCCTCATTGCTTCTAACTACTGCCTATAGTTGCACTGACCATCAAGGAACAAAGACCCTTTTACAATCACTCTTTCCTAACGTGTTGGCTTCTCCCATTATATGGCAAGCTTCATAAAGGCAGGTGTGAGAGATAAACTCTCAAAAGTGAAGCCTCCTCAAAAGGTCAATAATTACTTTCAAAATCCTCTCCCACTCAGACCCTGTTTTTAAGCACATGACAGAAAGAATAAGCCCTGCCCCACCCCCCAACCTGAGCCATTTACCCTTGGCTTCCCACCTCTTTTCCTGTCTCTGGGATAGGGGAGAAAGGGGGGGTTGGGGAGGATTTCGGTTTCCTAGGAATTACCTAGCTCTTGGGAATTTGGCCCTAAACCCCTCCCCCCTTTGATACGTCAGCATCAGGTTTACTGAATGGGAGTACATGTGCTTGGATTGGCTATACCCCATTTCCTTGTCTTTGAAGTTCAAGCTTAGAATGTAAGAACACCCCCCAGTTAAGGGGAATAAGGGATAGTGGTGGTTGGGGACTTGTTTGCATTAGGGTTTATAAGGCATGTCTCCGGTGGCAGACCGGCCTCTCTGTCCTATGTGCATAGAAGGAACAGATAGCCATCTCTCGAGATTGTATAAAGGTAACCTTTGCTTTCCACCTTGAGAAATCTCTGAGTTTAATTTGGGTTAGGGTTGCTGTCCCACACACAGGGACTATCTCTTGTAATTATATCACTAGTGTTCGGCAGAAATCTAGCTAAATCATGACTAATATATGATTTTTCATTCATTAATTCACACTTGCTAGAGGTCTAGACTGAATCTTTCTGGAATATATTCCCTTCTTAGTTCACCCCTTAGAATTTCTAGTTTCCTTAAAATTCTAGTGCCACTTCCTATGTGAGGACTTGCTCCCTTTATTAGATGACTAGGAAATGAGTCCCTGCCTGGAAATGCCATTCATCAGAAATTCTGCCTCCCTCTCAGGTCACTCTGGTCCACTCCACCTCTATCAGCTACCTGACTACAGGGACAGTCATGTTTTCTTCATTTTGAATCCCCAGCAGTTAGCACAGTGGCCTGCCCATAAAAAGCACATAATAAATTCTTTACCTAACTAGAAAGCACTTTTTCTGTATTTAAGGTGTATCAATGTACTTGTTTTATACTCATTGTAGTAGATTATAACCTCCTTTAAAAGAAAGACTTTTTTTTATTTTTTTTTCACATTCTCACACCTACCTAGCACAGTACTTTGTATATAATGGGTGTTAAATAACAGTTTGATTAATGGAGAGCTCAGATCTCATAAATGAAATGTTGCTTATCTGTATCAGAATGACCTCTTCTATTCAAAAAGGTGCAGGTTAAGATGTATTGCTGATATTTAGTTCTTTCAGTTGTGCCCGACTCTTCGAAACCTCATTTAGGGTTTTCTTGGCCAAGATACTGGAAGGCTGCCATTTCCTTCTCCAGCTCATTTTACAGATAAGGAAACTGAGGCAAATAGGGTTACATGACTTATCTAGGGTCACAGCTAGTAAGTATCTAAGGTGGGATTTGAACTCAGGTCTTCCTGACACCAGGCACAGTGCTCTATCCATTGTACCACCTAGACCAATATATGAATTTGTTTAACTGTACTAATCTGTTATAATAGTTTTTTTTTAATTTGGGAGAAAAAATTGGAAGAGATGTGGAAAGAAAGGATATTGAGTGATAGGGATGTGTAAAAAAAAAAAGAAAGAGAGGGGCGTTGAAGTACTTTTTTTAAAAAAGTGCTTCCAGGTAGCTAAGTGGCATAGTGGATAGAATGCTGACTGGGGATCAGGAAAACTTAAGTTCAAATCCTAACTCAAACACTTACTAGCCTTTGTGACCCTGGGGCAAGTCATCTAGCTTTTGTCTGCCTTGGTTTCCTCATCTGTAAAGTGGAAAAAATAATAGCACCTACCTCCCAGGGTTGTTCTGAGGATAAAATGAGATAATATTTGTAAAGTCCTTAGAAAACCTTAAAGTACTATACATGTTAGCTATTATTATTTAACACACACACACACACACAGAGGAATACAAGTCTGGAAACACAGATAAGCAAGACAGCTTTAAAACTTCCATACTGAATTTATTATATTTTTAAAAAGGAAATGTGTTTTAAAAGATATCTACAATTCTTTTTTTCCCCTGTTCATCTCTACACACAGAAATATTTATGTTCATTGGTGTTTGTCAAGTACAGAATAACTGATTTTTTTTAAAAGAATGTCCTCATCCTCCCCCAACTGGAGTGACTATGGAGCTCTGGGAAGCAGGTAGGACTGATGCTCTATTGGATCTTAAATACTTGAAAACAACCAAAAACTGCTGGGGGTGCCTTACAGCATCTCAACTGTTAATTCTGTAAAAATGACATCACTCCATGAGTCAGTAGGATGATGTGACAGCCAAGAACAGTCATGTAGTCTACATTAGGAGAGACATAAGTTGCAAGAACAAGAAAGAAGACAGTTTATCTGTACTCTGCTCAAGTCTGACCACAACTGGAATACTGTGTTCAGAAGAGTAATGAAAAGAATGACCACATTCAAGAGGATGACAACCAACATGGTAGTTTCTTAAATGTCTAGAAATAAGAAGGCTGATGGAGGGTGGGGTAGGATAGAAGGGTGGGACTGGAAAGGACAGAAGTATGAGACTTGTTCTGTTTGGCTCCAGAAAGTCAAACAAGAAGCAATAGATAGAAGAGGAAAAGAAGCAAATGTAGGCTTGATGTAAAGGAAAACTCTTAACTATTGAAGCTTTCTAAAACTGTCATGGGCTATCTCAGGAGATGGTTGGGTTCCCTTCATTGGAAGTGTTCCAGCAGAATCTGGATGAACTCTCACCAGTTACTTCATAGTACATGGCTGCTGAGGTTCCTTCCAACTCAAAGGACAAGAATGTGAAAGACAGTGACAGAAATAATGTCCTGAAAATGGTTAGATGATCCTTGGGATCTAGAAATATTTAAAGATGAACAATAGGAAAAAACAGAGTGTGGCAGCAGGAATATGGAATGGAAAAGGTGAAAGCAGAACAGATGACTTCCAAGGGAGGAGGTAAGAGCTTCCTAGGGCTGAGAATGAGGTGGGGGTGAGTCTGTATCCAGAAAGGACCCCAATTAGTGAGCCAGTGGCAGCAAAAGTCTGCACCAAGTATTGTAAACCTGAAACAATGCTGAGTAACTCTGAAGTTGGTGTTAACTGAGTCTGGTTTCCTGAACTGTCAGTACTCCATACCTCAAAAATCACTCTCCCTCTTCTGCCTTATACTAAAGAGAAGGTATGTACTAGACTGTGTACACTTTATTTTTTTTATTGTTCTTTTTCAAAAAAAATTCATTATTTATTTTTAGCGTTTATTTAAAAAGATTTTCTGAGTTCTGAATTCTCTCCTTACCTCCCACCCCTTTCCCATTGATTGAGAGGGCAAGCAATTGGTATCAATTATACATGTGAAATCATGCAAAATACATTTCCACACTAGCCATGTTGCTACCCCCCCAAAAAAAACCCACAAAAACCAAGAAAAATTTAAAAAGTGAAAAAAGTATGTTTCAATCTACACTTAATTTCATTAGTTCTCTCTCCAGACACATTTTTCATCATGAGTCCTTTCAGAATTGTCTTGGATCATTGCATCCATCATAGTAGCTAAGCCATTCATGGTTGATCATCATTACAATATTGCTGTTACTGTGTACAGTGTTCTCCTGGATCTACTCACTTCACTTTGTATCAGCTCATATAATTTTTCTGAGGTTGTTCTCAAACCACCTTCCTCACCATTTCTTATAGCACAGTAATATTCCACAGAAATCATATACTACAACTTGTTTAGCCATCCTCCAATTGATGGGCATCCCTTCAGTTTCTGATTCTTTGTCACCACAAAAGAGCTGCTAAAAATAGTTTTATACATGTGGGTCTTTTTCCTACACTACCCTAGTATCATGAACTAATTTAGAAGGCAGGAAAGGATTAAAGGCAGAAAAAACAGGGAGACTCCTTTGAAGAGGGAAGGGAAGATTAATATGGAATATTATACTGTCATACATGATTGATTTATTTTATTAAACTACTTTTATCCCCTCTTTCTTTTTGTTATTATCACAAAGGGATTCCTCACAGGGTAGGAAAGAGAGAGGGGATATATTCAAAAATTAAGATGATGGAAAAAAACCCAAGATATCAATAAAGAAAGTTTCAAGAAAAATCAGGAACAGAGTGGAAAGCATCAAGAGGCTGACAATTCAAGCCAGAGTTGGAATTAGAAAGCTTTCTCTTTAATGTTCTAGAGTAGTAGTTTAGACAATAAAATGAAAATCACTATTATTTGACATCAGCAATGCAAAATGAAAAAAAAAAGAGGACTAAATATTATGGCCCTATTAACTTTCCCACAACAAAAAGAAGATAATGCAACAGAAATTATTTATTCTTTAAATATTATTCTTGACACAAAATATTTGTCTTTAAAGACTTTTTAAATGAGGTCTCTCAAATAAAATGAGAAAAATGCCCTTATGCATCATACTTACCAATACCCACCCATCAAAATGGAGAAGATAAGGGAGAAAAAAAAAAGAAAAGACAACTAAAATAGTGAATGATAGAAGAGTTGTAGAAATTCAGGCACGTTAATACACTGTTGGTGGAGCCATGAATTGGTGAGTCTAGCCACTCAGGAAAACAATTGAGAACTGTATTAGAAAAGCCACTAACCTTCCATACTTCTTGACCCAGTCATTCCTCTACTGGAAACCTACCCAAAGAGAGTCAGTTACAAAAAGTTTGACGTATACTGAAATAGTTTTACAAAACTCTTCCTGGTAGCAGAAACTGGAAACAAACTGGATGTACATCAATTGGGGAATGGCTAAATAAATTGTGGTTTATGAAAGTAATCAAATATAATTATGCTATAAAAATTGAATATGAAAAACTCAGAAAAACTTACAAACATCTGGGTAAACTGATACAAAACTAAGCAGAACTGAGAAACAATATATACAAAATAACCTCTATAATGCAAAGGAAAACAACACTAAAAGGTAATTAGGATTCTGATCAATGCAATGACCAATCTTAATTCCGAAGGTATGATGAAAAAACATACCTCACTTCTCTCAGTAGTAGGATAGTGGACAACAAGTATAGAATGAAGTATATGTCTTTAGATATGGCCAATGGGTCAGTTTATTTTGCCTAATCCAGTTTTATGTCTTTCTGACAAGGCAAGTTTTAAATGGAGAGGGATAAGAAATAGAACAAGGTAAAAACTAGCATTAAAAATCATTTTTTGAAAGAGATTATATGAATGTAACAGAGTATCACTTCACTGTAGGAAAGTATATAAAAGATTCAAAGAGACACAGGAAAATACATATTACATAATATTCAACCAAGTAGAAGAATGAGGAAAATATATACAATGTAAATGGAAAGAACAACAAAAACTTAACTAAATACTGCGCAATTTTAATGACAAAGCTTATTTCCAAAGAAGAGATGAGAAAATGCACCTCCCTTACTTTAGTGAAGAGGTGAAGGCCTAACAGTGTAGAAGTGGAAAAGAAAAGGAAACAAGCATTTATTAAGTGCCTACTATGTGCTAGGAGCTATGTTCAGAGCTTTATGAATATTATCTCACTTTAGAACACTTCATACATACACACACACAATTAGATTGTGTGAGTGTGTCAGTTTTTCTGAAAAGCTTTGGCTCTCTAAGAAGGATAAGAGGGATATATTCAGAAAAGATGACATAAAAATCAACAAAAATTTTACAATTTTACAATAAGGTTTTTTTAAAGCCATTTCCTTCTACCTCTATTTGATATATTTACATATTTCCCTTCCTTTCTTTTGAAACTGAAGCATGAACAGGTTTGTGTTTTGAATATGCTGAGAATTCAGACTCACCAGTAAAATCAGAGACTTTCTAAATCACTGAAGTATCCCAAGAAGTCTATATTAGACTTCTGTTTTTATTAGTTATGAGAATATACTATGGCACTAACTGCTTATTTGGGTTTACCTTTCAAACTTTAATGAGCTTCTTCAGATTAAGAGAAAAGAATCAGTAAAAGTTAGCATTACTGGAAATCAACAATGAAAAAGTGGTTTTGTTAACTTAGCAAAGAATCTTAACCCTGAATGGAATATAAATTACCTGCAATTTAAATTTTCTTCTATAAACAAACTATTTGTGTTCTTGGAGAATTTTTAAAAATAAATCCAGTTGTACTGAGTAATTTCTCTTTAACAAGGACACTTTGAGAGAGCTAAAAAGCCTCACTATTCTACAATGCCTGTGTGTATGTATACCATAATGCTAGTGAATTCCCAGGTAGCAACATCACATATCTTACAAGACAAACTGAATATGCCTCTGGAATTACAGAAGGAAACACTGCTCTCTGAAGGACTTTTAAAAGAATGCCTAATGAAGCACATCATAGGTTGAAATGTGCAAGCTCAAGCAATATTCATTAAAGTTTTCTAAGAGGCCTAAAGCTTGATGGCTGGAGAGGCAATTCAAATGTAAGCCTTGAACCAAAAATAGTGAGACTTGTGTAGGCTGAAGTTTTCCAGTTACTCATCAAAATGATTTCTGACCAGAGTTTTCCCCAAGAATTCCCATTTTTGGTTCCCATAAGTAGAGCACATTTTCATACAGCTCCCACATCTGGCTTTGAAAAAGGAATTACCTGCCTTTTGTAATAGTAAAATGAACTGCCAAGCACTTTCTCTTTCACAAAATGTTTACACACATTATCTGAAAAGCACAGTGGGCTAAACAATTCCATTAGTATCACCATGTAATAGATGAGGAAACTGAGGTACAGCCATTAAGTGATTTGTCCAAGAACACACAACAAATAAGTAACAGTCATGATCCAAACTAGGATTATGTGACAATCCAATGCTTTTCCTAGTACACTACAGCTATCTCCATACAGATACAGTTAATATAAAAATTACGTTCTATCCTTTCGTCAAGGATTCGTCTCCTACCCATTGCTATGAAGCCACAGAGTTCTGTGAGGCTATTAAAAAAATCCCCATTTCAATCTACCCTCTCAGGTTCACAGATTTAGAGCTGTGGTTCAGTTCAACCACCACATTTTATAGATGGGGAAATTAGGGCCCAGAGATGCTACTCATATAAGGTCACATGGATAATAAGTAGAGTAGCTGGAATTCAAACTTACATGTTCTGACTCATAAGATATGTGGTATAAAAACTTGTCATTCACTACCATTATGCAGGATAGGCGCGGAGGGAATAATAAGTGTGCTTCAATGGCAAGAACATGCAAGTCAAAGTTTGGCTATTTATAACCTCTGTGGTCATGGGCAAGTCACTTAACTGCTTCATTTCCTCACCTGTAAAATAAGATAGGCAGCTAGGTGGCACAGTGGATAGAATACCAGGCCTAAAATCAAGAAGACTATCTTCCTGAATTCAAATCTGGCCTCAGACACTTACTAGCTATGTGACCCTGGACAAGTCACTTCATCCTGTTTGCCTCAGTTTCCTCATCTGCAAAATGAGCTGCAGAAGGAAATGGCAAACCACTGCAGTATCTTTGCCAAGAAAATCCCAAGTGAAGTCACAAAGAGTCAGGCACAACTGAGATGACTGAACAACTTTTAAGGAGTTGGATATAGAAACTTTCAGCTCTAAATTAGAACATTTTTAACCTTTTTTTTGTCACATAGACCCCTTTGATAGGCTGGTGAAATACTTGGACCCCTTCTCAGTACAATGTTTTCAAATAATAGAAGGAACTGAAAGAAAAACAAATTTCCTAGAGGTTAATGAAAATAAAGATGTAATTTTTTTTCCCACCTGTAAATTCTCTACATGGGTGTGCTCTAAATTCTGCATCCTTAAAATAGAGGAAATCTGTCTTAAGTGAAGGATTTATGAGTTTCTAAGTTAAGAAAAGTAGAGCTGAGAGGAAGTAAGGTAGATAAGTGGAAGAGAAGGAAAGAGAAAAGAAAATCCCAAACCTCTTAAAAAGACTTAACACGTACAAGAAGAACTATAACTTCTTCCTTCTACTTTTAAAAATATTTTTAAGCAACTAAAAGTACTCTTTATGGGTTTTTGCCTTTTAATTTACAATGAGATGATTAAACCATATAAGAAACTAACTACGAAGACATAATGAATAGCTTAATGTTGTTATAAAATAAAATCTAGGCAAATTTAATCTGGAACATGTGATGATATGCATATTGTTATTGGGATGAATGGTAATTAAGCAAAATTAGGCAAGCAATTCACATAAATAACAATAATCAGTATTGATTCTGGCTTTTCCGGGGCCAGCTCAGACAAGAGAGCAAGATGATGAGAAAGATACTCTGGAGCACCCTCTGAAACTATCTGAAACTATGTAACCCAGGAAGCTCCTTTTTTTTTCTTAGTTTATTCTTTAAATGCTGTTCTAAATTCCTATTTAGTTATGCCAGGATTAGCCATGCACATCTGTGGTTCTGAGCTGGGCTTGCCTCACATCCACTGTGCCAACGGGAACTGCCTCCCTTTACAGATGAGCAAAGCTAAAATTGGCCAACTGGACAAGAAGCTGGTGGGAGGAGAAACTGAGCTACGGATCACCCTTGCAGTCAAGGCAGTAACAGCATTTTTTTTTTAATGGGAAAGGCTCTTTGAGGAGGAAGGAGAAAGTAGTTTATAACACCCAGATCCTTTCCCTGCTATCTCCCAGGGATGACCTTATTTAGAGGAATATGCTGAGCAGTGTGATACAATGTACACAGAGATCATGATAATGTAAATGAAAACAACACTGTAAGACAAGATTATTTAGATTAAATGTCAGGAACAATCTTACTCCCAGAGGACCTCTCTTGGTAAGGAGATAGTAAACATTGTTCCGTCATTCCAGTCATGTCCCCATTTGGGGTTTTCCTTAGCAAAGATACTGGAGGGGTTTACCATCTCCTTCTCTAGCTCACTTTACAGAGGAGAAAACTGAGACAAACAGAGTTAAGTGACTTACCCAGGGTCACACAGCCACAAATCTGAGGCCAGATTTGAAATCAGAAGATGAGTCTTCCCAACTTTGGGCCCTGCACTCTACCCACAGCACCCCCTAGCTGCCCAGATAGTAAACTATGGGTATAGAAGGTTGCGTAAATTATGTCAATGAGTGGGCTGTGTGGAAGAATTGAGAAATAACAGCAATATGAAATAAAAAGCATCAATTTTAAAAAGAACCAAAGTTGTCACTCAATTCTTATTATTTCCCCAAATTACCATTAAGTACTATTACTACCACCACCATCATCAATTGGTCTGAAAACTGGGGAGGGAAGATCAAATCATTTTCTCTCTTCCCCAAAACAGTAATTTCTTTCCTAAGTCCCTCTTACTAAACCAGACAAACTGTCCTAATCCTCTTTTACCTACTGCTTGATTCCATTTGACCTCTCTCCTCAGGATCATATGCAAATGGAATTAGTTTAGTGGTGATGGATAGAAAAAATTGGGATAACTCCAAGCCAAATATGATCACAAACAGGTGTATTAGGAGAGTGTTCAGCCACCTAATTCAAATCATAATTATTAACAGCCATTGAAATATCACACATTTGGCAATCTCAAGTCAGATCATGACTGTTATAACCAGATCATAATAATCAAGAAATATGAATCAGATGCAAATTACTAAATTAAACCCTATTATTTTTAACTATTAAAATAAATTTTGCTTATCGTATTTGTAAAGAATTCCTAGGAATGCAGGGGTTGCGGAAGGGTAGTCTAGGGATATAGCATACCTTCAGGGACAAAATGGAGAAAATTATGCCTTTAACTTATTTCCAAAACAACATTGATCAGCAGGAAGCATGCTAGGCAGAAGGCTGATTACAGGAAGATTTATCTATGACTTCTAGTTATTAAGAAATATTATTTTAACAAAACAGACAAGACTTACCCAATCAATACTCAAAATTGGTAATATACTCTATCTTTTCTCTTAGGCCTCTTAGTAAAAGGACTGAGAAGCAAAAGCTGGCTGAAACAACGGCTAATCGTATACCCCATTCCAAGAAATCAAGATTTCTTTCTATCAAAAGATCAGGAGCTAGTCACTCATTTGGGTCATTCTTGAGGGAAAAAAATATCAGAGAAAGTTTCCCTACAAAGGTTTACAAAACAAATATAGCAATAAAAATAAAGAAAAGAAATGGGGGGGGGAGAAGGCAACTGGAGATGAAATGAGCAGGTGAACTGAAGCCTGTAACCTTAAACTGAAACATTCAAATGTCTAGCTTTTACATGAGCTTTAAGCATTGGTCAGTAAAGAATTCAGTGCTCCTGTTCTTAAGTAGTTTTAATTCTTCTATTCTACTTCTGATTGGCTCCAAATCAATCCAGACCCTTCACTCCCCATCTCCATCAAAGCTGCAGAAGGGAGTAAGTGGGAACAGGCAGGGGTCATTAAATTAGGTTTAAATGCTGCCTCCTGCGTTTAGCTGTGTGACCATTTGCAAGTCATTTGACTGACTTCTCTGTAAAATATATCTACTTCTCCAACTCCAACCTAGTAACCTTCTCGTGCTGGTAATACCTTCATCCCACTTCCTTCTCTTCCAATGAGTGAATCTCCATTTGAGGAAGTACATATGCCAGCCATGCTCACTTAAAACATATCTCAGTTCTTGACTCTCCAGACAGCCTCTCACCTTACCCCTGCCTGGGTACTTTCTCCCAGCTCCCTCCCTTCCCCACCTTCTCAGCTCCCTTATATGTATTATCTTTCTTCAAAAGAATTTAAGCTCCAAGAAGACAAGGACTATCTTTTTTTTCTTTGGAAGGGGGGTATACTTGTATCCCTAGCATAGCACAATGTCTGACACACAATAAGGACTTAATAGGTGCTTTATCTATCTGCCTGTCCCATATGCCTGAAATGTTCTCCCTCCCTCATATCCAACTCTTGAAATCCATGAATTCTTTCAAGACTCAGCTCAAGTGCCATCTTTTGCAAGACCTTTTCCAATTCCTCTCTCCATGTTCACCCCTTCCCTACATCTCATCAGCTCAATGCCTTCCCCACAAAGGTTACCTTGTGTCTGCTAATTGTCTTGTATATACCTAAATACGTACATTGTTTTCCCCAACAGCTATCATCCTATTTCTCTCCTCCATCCCGTGGCTGATATTCTTGAAAAGGTCATCTAAAACCTATGGCTCTATTCTCTTTCCTTTCATTTCCTTTTTAACTCTACTCTCTGGTTTCCAACACTAAATTGAAACTGCTCTCTCCAAAGTTATAGTAATATCACAATTATAAAATCTAATGGCCTTTTCTCAATCATCATCCTTCTTGACCTCTTGGCAGTCTTTGACACTGTAGATCACCCTCTTGGTCCCTTAAGATACTTTTCTAAGTTTGGTTTACCTGACACTGCTTTCTCCTGGCTCTCCTCCTAACCATCGGAGCATGCCTCAGTCTCCTTTGGTGCATCTTCATCCAGGTCACACCCCCCAAAAATGGGCATGTCAGCCAAGACTCTGTTCTAGGGCTTTTCTCTTCTGTATAATTTCACTTGGTGATCTAGTCAGTTCCCAAGGACTCAATTAGTATCTATATGCTGATAATTCTCAGATTTAATTATCTAGTCCTAATCTCTTTCCTGACCTCTAATCTCTTGTCTCCAACATTGGACATTTCAAACAGGATCTCCCATAACATCTACAATTCAACATGTAAAAAAACTGAATTTATTGGACAGCAACAGATGATATATGTTTCTTAAAGGAATAAATAATAAATAAATTCTCAATAAAAAACCTGAATTTATTATCTTTCCTTCCAAGACCTTCATATTGACATAGAACAGACTGCACAACTTGTAAACTTCTTTGGGCCGAAGATAGGTTATACTAAAGACAGACTAATGACGGTTGGTTGCCACGGTTCACGTGACAAACAGGAGACAGTACACAGTGGCAACGCTACATTTTTCAAAGGCTGCCTGAAATTCTTTGACAGCCCACAAGTGGCCTTTGGGCCATATGTTGTGCAGGCCTGATATAGAGGATACCATCATTTTCCCAGTCACCCAGGTTCACAACCAAGGTATCATCCTTGACTCTTCACTCTCATCAACCCATATCTTATCTATTGCCAAACCCTCTCAGTTTTACCTTGTAACATCTCTTGAATATGCCCTTTTTTTCTGGCACTACCACCATGATGGTGGCAGTCCTCCTAAAGTGCAGGTATAATCCTGTCTCTCTGTCTCACACACACACACACACACACACACACACACACACACACACACACACACCCTCAATAAACTCCAGTGACTCCGTATCACCTTTAGTATCAAACATAAAATGTTCTGTTTAATTTTCAAAGCCCTTCTTAACCTCACACCAATCCTCTTTTACAACTTACTACCCTCCACACATTCTCAGTCCAGTAACAGTGGCCTCCTCCTGTTCCTTTACATAAAACACTCCATTTCCTGACTCTGAATTTTCACTGGCTGTCTCCTATGCCTGGAATGCTCTCCTTCCTCATTTCTGTCACTTAGCTTTCTTGGCCTCCTTCAAGTTCCAGCTAAAATCCCACCTAAATGCTAATGCCTTCCCTCAGCTGATTATCTCCAATTTATCCTGTATATATCTTAGTTGTACATAGTTGTATGCATGTTATCTCCCCCATTAGACTGAGGACTCCTTGTGAACAGGGACTGTTTTCTGCCTTTCTTTGTTTCGCCAGAGCTTAGCAAAGTGTCCACAACACATCAGACCTTTAGTAAATACTTGTGGCTTCTCCTTTTCTTTTCTCTACTCTTTTTGGGAAGGGACTGGGAAGAAGAGCAGAAGATCTCAGTCTTACTCAATCTTTAATTAACCATGATATAAAACTGAAGCATCTCTTAAATTATAGAATGGATATTTTTTTTCCTGTTCCCTGCTCTTAATTTAAAAAACAGAAGCAATTGCAAAGAAGCCAAGAGTTTCCCTCTTCTTTATACTCTCTCAGTGTTTATGTACCTAAGGATTTATTTTACATAGGTTAGTGTGGACTCCTGTCTATTGTTTCACATGGCTTAGAGTTGATATAATTCACTAAATGTAAATATTTGTGCTCGACCCATGCTTACCAAAGAAAGATAAATAAAACTTTACTCTTCTATCCTCTACCCTTCTACTCTTCTAGAGGAGGAGAACAGCAAAGAAGACATTTAACAGGTGAAATTTCTACTAGCAGTTTATCAGTTATAAGACAGCCTAACCTAAGGAACCAAGTTGGCAGACCTGCATGAGCAGCTTGAGAATCCTATCCTCAGCTTTGCTTTACCACCAAGGGATGGGGCCAGATACCCAAACACTAGCAAATGAAAATGTAAAGTGCTACTAATCATAAAGTTATAAGATGGTTAGCTATTATGTTGTTAAGATCACTGAAGAAATTTATAATAATTAAAGATTTCTAGCCACATTTTTTACTTTGACCATTATCTCCTCCTCCTCTCCACAGGAACTTTGGACTCAGATCCCAGGTCCTCAGGTTCTTAAAACTGAGATTTCTGCCTCATTTTTCCACTCATTTCCACACTAAGGCCCCTAAGGATACTGCCCACCCTTCCTGGGGCCTTTTAAAGTTATTATCTTCTCTTACTAGAATAAAAGCCCCTTGAGGGCCAGACCATCTGGCTAGCTTTTATTTGTGTCCCCTTAGCAAAGAGCCAAGCAAGCAGATAGCATCAATAAAAGCTTTATTTCTCAATTACAAATAAAAAATGAACAGTGGCCACTCAAGTTTCTCCTAGAAAATTAATTCAATGACTTTTAAGAATTAACAGTTAATGTATTTAAAACAAGAAAACCATTTCTGAAACATGAAGAATCAAATATAATTGCATTACTGCATTCTAGACAGATATAACCAACCAGCTCAAGAACTTAGAAATCAGAGGATGCTGGTTGTATGTAGTGACGCAAATGAAACTCTGATAGTATCAACCATTTTACGCATATGTTGTTCAGTCATGTCCAACTCTTCATGTTCCCATTTGGGTTTTCTTGGCAAAGATATTGGAGTGGTTTGCCATTTGCTTATCCAATTCAATTACATACACATGAGGAAACTGAGACAAACAGGGTTAAGTGACTTGCTCAGGATCACACACACAGTAAGTGTCTGAGGCCAGATTTGAACTCACAAAAATGAATCTTTCTAACTCCACGTCTGGCTCTCTATCCACTGTGCCACCTAGCTGCCCCTTTATATCTCAAAACTATCAGGATGAAGAATTCCTGAAATGATATTCTCCTTCATACTTGCCCATTTCTACTCATGGTTACAGTAACGAGAACTTTATGTTGGCTCCTGAAAGACCCATTGGGTAACATTCAGTTTAATCAAAAACTGTATCCAGAACCACAATTTTCTAGGAAAGGAGACTTACAGAAGTGGCTAGTTTCTGTCAATTTCAGTTTTAGAAAGTCTACTGCTACTGAATATACCATTGTTACCTAAACTTTTTCAGCTGGAAACACCTGTGAACTTACCAATACACATTAGGGAAGCTCCCCTTCCCTCCTAGACCCAAGAACATCTGATAAAATCTAGGTGGTACAGTGGATAGAGCATTGGGCCTGAAATAGGGAGATCTGAGTTCAAATCCAGCCTCAGATGCTTACTAGCTGTATGACTTTGGGCAAGTCACTTAACCTCTGCCTCAGTTTCCTCAACTGTATAATGAGGACAATAATGGCACCTACTTTTTAGAATTCTTTTGAGGATCACATGAGATAATATTTTAAAGCACCAACAATATCTGGCACATAGTAGGCCCCAAATAAATGTTAGCTATTAAATAACCAAAGCCTTGAAATTTAATTCAATTCAATAATATTTATTAAGCACCTACAATGTGTCACTGTGCTAAGTGCTAGGAATACAAAAAAGAGGCAAAAGATAGTCCCTGCCCTCAGGGAACTTACATGCTAATAAATATATACAAAGCAAGCTATATACAAGATCATCAGAAATAATTAACAGAGAGAAGGCACTGGCATTAAGAGGATTAGGGAAGGCTTCCTGTAGGAGGCAGGATTTTAGTTGGGACTGAAAGGAAGGCAAGGAGGTCAGTAATCAGAGTAGAGGAAGGACAGCATGTCAGGTAAGGGGGGACTGGCAGAGAGAATGCTCAGAACAGACAGTTGGAGTGTTTTGTTTGTGGAACAGCCAGGATGCCAGCGTCTCTGGATCAAAGAGTATGTGTTGGGGCAATTGTCATTATTTTTTGTCCTTCATTCTCAAAGAAGATGTCTTGACTTGCAACTGAATCGGATTTAAGTGAGGCAGGGTTGTGCAAAGTCAGCAGCCTTACTGTCTCCTCTAGAGTCATCTGAGTCCAGTGGCAAGATATAGGTCAGGATGACTGGGGGATGGCCCAGGATGCAATGGGGGACCCTGGCTAGGGTCTTTTCCAGGTCTCAGGCAACATCCATTCAGTGATTAATGTCTAAGTAATAACTGAAGCAAAAGATGGTGTAGTTTGGCTTCCCAAAAGAATCAATATAGGAGCTTCTGGTCAGAACAGAAACAACTGCTATTTACACTCACTCTGAACCATCAAAACCCTAAGGAAGATCAAGTGGGGCTTGGGCTGGGACCTTTCATTGGCCAATCTGTGAGAGCCTTTGGGTTTAAAGGCATAATCAAGTGGCTCCATTTGAATCCCTGGTTTGCCAGGCTTTGATAAAACTACATGAAAACTAGATGAGACAAAAGAAGTAGTTGTCACCTGGAGGCAACAGGGAGCCACTGAAGTTTACTGAGTATGTGAGTGACATGAAATACACTCAGGATCATAGATTCAGAACTCAAGGAGACCTTAGTAACCATCTGGTCCAACTCCTTAATTTTGTGATGAGGACACAATACAAGTCCTGAAAGTTTGAAGTGACCTTGCAAAGGTGACAATGAACAGGTGGCAGAGGAAAGAAACTTGAACCAGATCTTCTGAATGCCAATCTAGTGCCCCAGATTCACTGTCATTTCTAGATGACAAGAAATGCATTCTTCCTGTCCTCTACACTAAAAACTGTTCTTCGAGTTCTTTAGTATCCAGGAATTGGATTCCTGGCTTAAAGCGGCAGCACCAATTTACTGCCAATCACCAAAAACTGCAGGGTAAACACAACAATACCAGGAAATAGCCAAAGAGATCACCCCATGCTGTTTTGCAGCTCCTGGCTTAAGGGGCACTGGAAATAAATGGGATTCTGTTAAAAAACTACTTCATCATCTCCTTACATCTATTTAAACTACTAGGGAAGAGTCATGTTAGATACATGCAGCTTGCTAGCAATGGCACCACCACAAGGAACGCCCATAAATAATGATAATAATGCACTAACATTTATACCAAAAGTCTTTGGGATAAGAGGCACTCTTACCTACACAAAGACTTGCTCAGTTCTTAGTGACACTAAGAGAAAGCAATTGTTTCTTCTCATGAATATTTATTTATCTAAACCAAGGGCAGGGAACCTGAGGCCGTAGGCCACTTGAGGCCCTCTATGTTCTCAAGTGGGGCCCTTTGACTGAATCCAAACTTAGCAGAACAAAAAGTTTGGATTCAGTCACAGGGCAACACTTGAAGACCTAGAAGGCCACACGTGGCCTCAGGATGCAGATTCCCCACTCTGGATTTAAACCTTTCCTAAATTAAAAGAATGCAATTCAGGGTGATAACTATCTAGAAAAGTCTTCCTTTCCAGTTACTCTTATTCTAAGAAAGATAAAGTAAGGAACTTAACTACAGAGTCCCCCTCTCCTCCCCTCAGGGCATTTCTCTACCTTTCAGTCACTGATACAGAGTCAAAGGGTAGTAATTCATCTCCTAATAAGAAGTCAATGGACATTGTCCACACAAACACCACAACGCCCCCCCCCAAAGAAAACAACAAACAGAGCAACCAATCCACCATTCTTTTCTTCCATTATAGAATCATTCAAAGTTAGACCAGGAAGAAATCTTAGAGATTATCTACTCTAGCTCCTTTACACAAGAGAAATTAAGGAAGGAAACAAATACTTATTAAGCATCTATTATGTGCACAAATATTTATTAAGCACCTACTATGTGCCAGGCACTGGGCTAACCACTTTGCAAATATTTATTTCCTCCTCACCTTGTTGTCTCCTTTAAACCTTGCAACAACCTTGGCAGGTAAGTGCTATTATTATGCCCATTTATAGAGCAAGAGGGAGAATCTGAACTCACTCCAAGCCCAGCGCTCTCAATCTAGTATGCTGGAGGTCACACAGCTAGTCGGAAATAAAGCTAGGACTGCAACACAACAAGGGTTCACCAAGTGTGTGGGGGAGGATAGAACAGGTTGGAGTAGGGAAGGAGAAGCACAGAATTACTGCAAAGATTTTGTGAATATCATAACAAAAAAATAACTAGCATTTTTTTAGTGCTTTAATGTTTGCAGAGAGTTTTTATAAATGTTATCACATCTGATCCTCACAACAATCCTGGGAGGTAGGTGCTATTACAATTCCTACTGCATAGATAAGCAAACTGAAGCAAATAGAAGTTAAGTGACTTGCCCAGGGTCACACAGCTAGTAAATGTCTAAGGGAAGATTTGAACTCTGGTCTCCCTGACTCCAGGCCCAGCATCTATCCATCTAGCAACCATTTTGAACTTTTTTCCCCCCAGGACAATGAAATATGCAATATGACTCAGCATAATAAATAAGCAAATATACTTTTTGCAGCCCGTGCCTGAAACATAACTTACATTCATGCCTTTTCTGCCCTAATGTATACAATTGCTCCTGGCTAATATGAAAATTTTTTGCATAACTTCATATGAATAATTAATGTTTATTTCTTACCTTCTCAATGGGTAGGGGAAGAGGGAAACAGAGGGAGATAATTTAGAACTGAAGATAAAAATTTAAAAAAAAACTACTAGGGAATCTAGGTGACACAGCAGGTAGAGTACCAGCCCTGGAGTGAGGAAGATCTGAGTTCAAATGGACCTCTGACACTTATTAGCTGTGTGACCCTGGGCAAGTCACTTAATCCCAATTGCCTCAAAAAAAAAACCTAATGGAATTAGTTGCTATTTTAGTTTAAGTTTTTTTTAAAGTACAATTTCATTGGCATAAGGAACTTCCAGTATAGAAACTGTCCACTCATGTAGACACATCTGTACATCATGTAGGCACATCTGTAACATAATTATAGTCATACCGAGAAGTTAGGTGACTTGCCCTGTAGGTCATGAGATTAATGAGTTTGGGGTAGAACTTAAACCCATGGCTTCCTATCTCCAAGATCAGCTCTTTATCAATATCTCACAGATGTTATGGTTAACAAAATATTAATTTCAAAGTTTCACTTAATTTACAATAGTTTTTGTATTTCTCAGTCAAGGGATATTAACCATATACTGCAACTATCCTGGAGGTATCAACAATTTTTGCCTCATAAAGCTCAATGAACCTGGCTGGATCTCAAGTTTCAATTCAAAACACCTAGGAGTAAGGCAATGCCAAACCTCTTATTTCACTAGTAAGCCAACATGCTATTTGCATCTCATTACCATTCATGAGCACACAGCATTTGGGATGGGACCTGTAATTCATTCTAATGATGTAGTTTCCACTACAAACCAGTCAGAATTGTGAATAACTAGTTGGAGTCGGGGGAAATGGAGGGAGAGAATAAGTTAAAAATCACAGAGTTTAGCAAAGTGTGTTTTGATTAATTTTAGTCTGTTATATTTATGGCCATAATAAATTGTACAACAAAATAGTTTACCTGTCATTGTTTGCAATCATAGCTTAGCACATGTCTGGGCTCCTAAATCTTTAATAAGAAGTGGTATGAGTAACCTCTGTACAAATTTTGGAGTTTTTCATGGAAATAGTCTGATTTAATTTGGCTGCCTTTGAAAGCAATAATGATAAAGATGGGCTGTATTTAATTACCTAGTTCACTATTCCCCACAGTACTTACACAAAGTAGGTAGGCAGAAGTATGAAATGATATTTATCCAAGCCTTTTCCAATGTTGTTATTCTTGCTGTACTATTCAGTCTATCATGGATACATTAAACTGTTGAGTATTTCTTCTTCCAAAAACACCTGGAATTTATTATGTACCTTCTATATACCAACATATATATATATATATATGTGTATGTATATATGTATATATATATATGTATATATATATGTATATATATATGTGTATATATATATGCATATATATACACACACATATATATGTATATGTATACACATGTATATATGTATGTGTATGTATGTATATATGTATATGTATGTATGCATATATGTATTTCCTGATCAATTTGCTTACTGGACATTTTTTTTCTTTAACTCACATTTTAAGGTGAAGGGAAGAAAACAGAATAAACATTTATAATGCTATTATGTGCCAGGCACTGTGCTAAGTATTTTACAAATATTATCTCATCTAATCCTCATAACAATCCTTTGAGGTAGCTGCTGTTATTATTCCCATTTTACAGGTGAGGAAACAGGCAAATGGAGGTTAAGTGACTTGTCCAGAGTCTCACAGCTAGGAAGTGTCTGAGGCCCCATTTGAACTCTGGTGTCCCTGATTCAAATCTAAGCGCTCTATCCATTGTGCCACCTAGCTCCCTAATTTGACTTTTTTTTTTTTGGTGAGGGCAATTGGGGTTAGGTGACTTTCCCAGAGTCACACAGCTAGTGAGTATTACGTGTCTAAGGCTGGATTTGAACTCAGGTCCTCCTGACTCCAGGGCTGGTGCTCTATCCACTGCACCACCTAGCTGCCCCCTAATTTGACATTTCTTATACAATAATAGGATATGTCAATAATTCACATTCAGCTAACTGGTTAGTATAGGACTGAGCTTGGGAGTCAGAAGATCTGGGTTCAAATCCTAGCTCCATCACTCTTACCTTAGCTCCTTCATCAGTAAAATTGGTCCAACATGGCTCTCATATTCAATAAATTACTACTTATAACCTCATTAAAAAGAATTCAACCCCACTAATTTTTTTTAATGCAAATTCATTGAAAGATTTTACTTCTCTTCTCACAAAAAGAAAATGGGAAACACTTTGGTGGTTCAGGGCCTTCAACACATTACTTACCCATGAAAGAATGTCCCCTGACTTCATGCCCTCCTACATGGATATCTAAGACATACAAGAATCTATGTCATTAAGAACATTCTATTCACTACAGATATTATATGATACCATTCTAGTTGTTATGTTATATACCATTTCACTGAACAAATATTTATAAAATACAATCATAATAACTAGCATTTATATAATGCTTTATGGTTTACAAAGCATGTTTCATATTTTCTCATTTGATTCTCACAACAACTCTGCCAGGGGTATCATCATCCCCATCTTACAAACGAGGAAACTGAGGCTAAATTTGAACTGCAGTCTTCCTGACTGCTAGTGTAGAACTCTTGAGCTCTTTCCACTGCACCTCAGGAGTTTCCAGTGGGGTGGGGTACGGTGGATAGGGGGTGGGGTAAAGACCCTTTCCTTTTTCCACATCTTACTTGGAGACTTGAAGAACTTGCCTTCCAATTGTTAATAAGGCTCCAACAGAAACAATGCCTTAAAAATGTGCTTAGTTTCTTCAGTTGCAGTAATTCTTTGTTTTGGGCTAGACAGTCCCACGATTGGCCTGTGTCCACTGGTAAGCTGTGGAGAGCAGGGTAACCAGTTCATCCACTGCCCTGACGTGTCAGGGAGCCCAAGTAGGCTGCTTCTGTACCAAGCCTAGATGTATGAAAAAGTAGTATGGGTTTCTGCTCATCACTACTTTCAATAGTACAAATGGTACAAAGACTATGCCAGAGAAAAGCTCAGCTCCTCATGCCTACTACACAAGAAGCCACAATCTGCAGCCAGTGGTGCTAACATTTGCCCTTGTCAAAATACTCCACAAGCTATCCCACCAAGAAGCTAGGCACACAGCTAAAGGGTTTCCCCAGCAAGAGGTTTCATATGCCCGGAGAAGATGCCCAAGCTACCTGCTTTCTTAGGACTGGAAGCAATACTGGAGCTAGGACTTCAAACACTCCCCATTGCAGCTTATGGTCAAATCAATTTTGGGGGAGAGGAGACAGGATGGTTCTGAAGCAGTTAGTACAAAGTAACCAACAAGGGTTACCGCAGGCAGCTGGACATGTCACTCTGCCCTACAAGCAACTAGGTGATCCACAGGAGAGACTCCTGGACCTGGACTAAGGAAAACAAGAGCCTAGATACAGCCTTAGTTACTACCTGCAAGACCCTGGGCTAGTCATTTAACCTAAGCTTCCTCATAATGCCCACCTTCTAGGGTTGATGTGAGGATCCAGTGAAATAATATTTGTGAGGTTCTTTGCAAGCCCTAATTGAATGCTGGCTTATTGGGCATCTAGGTGATGCAGTGGAAACAGTACCAGGCCTGGAGTCAGGAAGATCTGAGTTCTCAGATATTTACTAGCTCTGTGATCCTGGGCAAGTCACTTAACCTCTGTTTGTCTCAGTAATCTCATCTACAAAATGGGGATAATAATACCTACCTCCCAGGGTTGTTGGGAACTTCAAATGAGATAATAATTATGAAGTGCTTAGCATTGTAAATGCTACACAAATGCTAGCTATTTGTTTTTAATTATTATTGGGCAACATCAGAGCCCCAAGTCCATAATATCAGCTCAAGGTATCAGGTACTACCACAGAGTTGTTTTTGAAACCTATGCCATGGAGACGGAGAATTGCATTTGCCAAAGAAATTCTGTTTTTCTAACTTACTAAAAAATGATTCCATTCACTGGGGATCCCAAACATTGTCTTTCTTTTCAATGTCCTTTGTTAATTTATCGTTAACACTCCTAAATGTAGCAAAGAGACACTTGAGATTTCTGTCAACATTATGTAGAAACAAGTTCAGTTTATAAAATACTGTTTGGTGGTGATTAATAAATTATTTTAAGCCTTCCCTGTCAAGAAAAGACAGAACTCAAGGCTATTATGGTAATGAAACAGTGAAATACATTTTTACAGCAGAAATATAAGCAGAAGACTTGGGAGAACATGCAGCATGCCCAGGGTTCATCCTCTGAATCTCTATTTTCCCTACAAAATAGGTGTTAGGAGAGCAGTGTGGGGAAAATCTCAAGAACCAGGAGCCCCCTGGAGCCCCTATGATAGCCTCCTCTAGCCCAAGGAGATAGAAGCCACTGCCAATTAAGCTATCTTCTGTGGCCTCAAGCCTCAGAATGGAATCAGGAATTTCAGAGCTAGGAATCTGAAATTTTGACCAAACAGAAGATATGAAGCAAACTCAAGTTGATGAGAGCACCATGTCCAACTCTTCATACTGACAGCTCAAGCAAAACTACAGTATAAGAAAAACACCTCCTTTCACATGTATGGAAAGTTGTTAGTTGTCCTCCATGTCCCAGATGTCTTTTGATAAAAGAGTAAAAATAGAATGCATGTAAAATTATGCCTTATTAAGCATGTTTTAAAGCAGAAAGAAAAAATGGTGGCCCTCATTCCTATTTGACTCTGTTCAAGTAGGGAGGAGGGACCAAGACATCTATGTGGAGAGAGGGCTTACGGTTTTATTTCCTCCCTTAGGTCATAGAGCCTGAGTCCTGGAGCCCATGATCTTATTATATTACTTCTGTATGCGGTGGTCTTTTGTTCTGTTTATTTGTTCAGGAGAAAGAGAGAGAGAGAGAGAGAGAGAGAGAGAGAGAGAGAGAGAGAGAGAGAGAGAGAGAGAGAGAGAGAGAGAGAGAGAATCCTATGAGGTCCTCCCCACTAGAAGCCAAAGCAGGTTGAGAACACAAGCCTATGTTCTTTGCATTTTTTTTCCTTTTCTATTTTAAGTGAAGGAGCTTGGAGATGGCTATAACCTCTTAGGCTTTGAGAAATTGGGAGAGCAAGCCACCAGAGGTTTGGGAGTCAGAACTCATGTCAGAATTTTCTAGGAACTAGATGGTGAGGGATGAAGTCCAGAGAGACCTGTACCACCCAGGCCAGGAGATTAAAAAGCATCCATCCATAGGCCATGTTGCATTTGGAGGTGAACTTGGGTAGGGATCAATGCTGTGTAAAAACTACATTAAATCGAAGTCTACTCTTCTCACCGACCAAAAGGGTACAGGGAAGAGAGAGCACCCTCCCTTTCCCTGTGTTAAGGGAAAATGTTTCTATTTCTGTTCTTGTTATGTTTTCAAAGTAAATACTCTTTTGCAAAAACTATTTTTAAAAAGTAGATGACCTATTTATTATCTGGGACTGACAAGGTCTGTCAGTTAGTACATGACTATGGAAAACTGCTAAGGTACCAGATGGGCCAAATTTGAGTCTCCCTAATCCATCATCTCTGACTCCACAAATATCAATTTTACATACCACAGAGTAGTTGAAAGCCATGATGAGAGTGTTGGGAGCAATTAGAGAAATGTTTCCTGGCACCTCTTGCTCCATCCAATTGTGCCATTAATGAGAGAGAGAGAGAGAGAGAGAGAGAGAGAGAGAGAGAGAGAGAGAGAGAGAGAGAGAGAGAGAGAGAGAGAGAGAGAGAGAGAGAGAGAGAGAAGAGAAAGGAAAGAAAGAAAAGAAAGAAATCCTCAAAAACCAGAAGAATCATTAATTTGAAGAAAAACAGGAGGTGAGGTTTCATTATAATTCTAAACCTACCTTTTATCATGTAAATAATGGGTTCTTTCCTATAGGAAAATGTGGCAATTAGGCTCTAGTCTCCTTTGGTCAATAAATTAAAGCTCTTCTAAGTATACAAAAATAAGACCTGTACCCAACCTACTTCACCCAAGGGCTGGTCTGATTAATACTTTATTTTCAGGTAACTTTGATCATTCATGTTCATTGAAATTAGGATTAGATTAAGTAAAAAATACAAAATCCTGGCTCCAGAATAACCCATCAAGTCCATCTCCTCTGCCTCTGGCAGGTTAATCGTCCAAATGTTACAACTGTGTCAATCTCCCTCCTGACACAAAGCACACTTTGGGAATCTCTCACTTGTCTGGCTCTATGCTCCCACTCAGATGAAAGCTGGGAAATTCAGTATCCGGCACTCTCCCAAGGAGAACCACTAGCTTCCCTAGTGGCCTTTAAGCTCGCAAGATTTCAAAACCTAGAATAGTTTTATTTACACAGTAAAACATACAAAAAAGGGTTCACATCCAGACCCTAGAGATAAAAGCCATCGTCCTCCATTAGTTCACCCTCTCCCCAGAGCCCTAATGGGTCCTTACGGTATACAGTACTGCCTGTGGAGTTCCCATAACATATACAGGATGTCACAAAAGTCTTAGTGCAATTCTGAGCTTTAAAAACTTCAGAAGTACAAAAGCTACAGACTTTTTTTTAAAAATCACTTAAAAGTTTCACTTTTTGTTTGGATGATCTTAAGGCTAAGATTACAAATGCAAGCCCTTCAGTCATTGAGCAGCAGCTGATGAGTTTTCACCAAATTTGAAAATTGCCTAGAGCAATGTATAACACAAGGCAGCGGTTATTATTTTTTTTAACAAGAAGTCTATGTTTCAAAAATTGAAATAATTTATTTTTCAAACTTTTTTTTGTAGGTTTGTAATAGCTATGAGTTTGAGGCAGCTAGGCAGTTCAGTGGGTAGAACTCTGGGCCAGGAGTCAGGAAGAATTGAGTTCAAATTTGGTTTCAGATGCTTACTAGCTGTGTGACCCTGGGCAAATCATTTAACCTCTCTGTCTGCCCTAATCCACCAGAGAAGGAAATGGTGTTCTGCTCCACGTTGGTGGTTTGTGCTCCGAAACTCCTTTATAAATGAGCTCTTCTAGTTCTGCTCTCTAGTTCTGACATGTGTCCTGGATCCTTTTTACACCTGTCAATCAACCGAGCAAAAAAGCATTTAAGTGCCAACTATGTGCACCAGGCACTGTGCTGGCACTGGTGAATAAAGTATAAAGAATAAAACAATTCCTACTTTCTTAAGGAGATGAAATGAGTAAGGACAAAGTAGAAAGAAAGGAAAATAAACATTTATTAATTGCCTATTATGTGCCAGGAAACAAATGAAGAGCTTTACAAATATCACATTTAATCCTCATGACAGCCTTGGATGAGAGAGATGCTATTATTATCTCCATTTTACAGCTGGGGAAACTGAGGCAAACAGAGGTTAAGTGACTTGCCCAAGGTTACAAAGCTAGTAAATATCTGAAGCTAGATTTTATATCAGGTTTTCCTAGCTCCAAACCCAGCACTCTATTCACCTCACCATTTAGCTCAGGGGTAGGGAAACTGTGGCCTCGAGGCCACATTTGGCCCTCTAGGTCCTCTAGTGTGGCCCTGTGACTGAATCCAAACTTCACAGAACAAATGCCCTTAATAAAAGCATTAGTTATGTAACACTTGGACTCAGTGATAAGGCCACACCCAGGACCTAGAAAGCCTCATGTGGTCTCGAGGCTGATCTAGCTAATGAAATTATAAGGAATTTGGGGAGGGAGGCACTAACAGTTTGGGAACTCAGAAAACTAAGATTCATTTGGAAAATGATGTTTGAGTTGAACCTTAAAGGAAGAAAGGAAGTCTGTAAGGTAGAGGTGAGGAGGAAGGGCAATCCTGGAATGTGAAATGAGCTATGCCAAGGCAGGGCAATGAGCACTAGAGTGTCAGATGTGAGGCACAGAGAAGGCCAGTTTGGCTGGCTCCCAGCATGTGAGAAGTAATGCCCAGTGAAGCTAGAAAGCTAGATTGGGGCAGGTTGTGAAAGGCTTT
This sequence comes from Phascolarctos cinereus, assembly GCF_003287225.1. Lineage (NCBI taxonomy): Eukaryota > Metazoa > Chordata > Mammalia > Diprotodontia > Phascolarctidae > Phascolarctos > Phascolarctos cinereus. Next base: position 65,253,662 of record NW_027556098.1, read on the forward strand.
AAGAACTAAATGGAGCAGACAGTAGGAAGTCATCACAGTTGACAGAGTAAAGGAATCCTGTGGTCTAATTTGCATGTGAGGAAAATTACTTTGGCAGCAGCGTGAATGGACCTGAGTTGTGACGGGCTGGATGCAAGAGGCCAATTAGAAGGCTATTGCAATCCTCTAGACAAGAGGTAATGAGAGCCCGAACTAAAGAGGTAGCTTTGCAAGTGGAGAGAAGGGTCGTATCCTTGAGATGTAGGGGAGGGAGAAAAGCCGAGATTTGGCAAATGATGAAAATACGTGGGGTAAGGGAGAGTGAGGATGTCCTCTCCTACCAGTTGGTGCTAGTTTTTCTCCAGTATCTAGCTCTTGAGCAGCAGGCTCACAAGCGAATTACACTAGGGCCTGAGAGAGGGTTAAAGTTCCCCACAGTTCCCAGGGCAACAGATTTGCCATTAGTATACTTAAACCTTGCTTTGTTTTCCACCCAGGTGCCTCAGCCCAACCCTCTACACAGTGTCTCCTCAGATGGGTATGACCCATTGTATGGCTCAAATTCATCTCTATAATCCACTCTACATTCTCTAGAGTGGCTCAAGGGAAATCTGTAGGTTCTCTCATCCAGAACCTAAAGAGTATGCTTTCCATTCACATTAGCACTCCTTAAATGAGTCCTAAGGTTTAGAGATACATTTCTATTCCCTCCACATGTCCTTCCACCCTCCCATTCATGTCAGGGCCTCTGGGCACTGGGTTATGCAAACTCTCCAGAGTTGCTTCTTGAAAGACAGCCCAGTCAGAGAAATGGCATTGATTTTCCAAGTACCAAGGGAGACAGATATAGATTCTTTTTTAGCCTTGTTGCAAAATTCCATTTGAATTGGGCTGGTAATAAGATAAATTTGCATTTCTCAGATTTACCAACAGGGAAAGAAGTTCAGAAAAATTTTAGGGTGGGGCTGGGGGAGTGGGAGGCAGGATGGGAGGATGAAGAAGGAAATTATTTTGTAATCAGCATACTTAGTAGATCATGTAAAATGAGTTAACTATCATTTAGTTAACATAAGAGTTTACTTAAGTTGTACTTTACACTGAAGAACAAGGATCACTTTGTTAGTGTTTTGAAAAAGGAATCATCCTGACCTAATTAGAAAAAGGCTCACTGTAAAAAAATTATAACGGAAGGAGGTACTGCACATAACTATGCTAGGGGGAGCCAAATAAGAAATAGCAAAAAACATATAAAAGAGACAATTCTGATTGCATAAAATTAAAAAGCTTTTGCATGAAATAAATCAATATAATTAAAGAGAAGTTGTGGAGTGGGAAAAAAATCATACAAAAAAATCACTGAATCATTGATATCTAAAAATAATTTAGGCTGGTTTTGTCCACCATTGGTTTTTTCTCCTTTATGAGGCTATTTGCTCATAATCACCCATCATACTCCTTCATAAAATTTTTACAAATAAGTTTATTTTTTCTATTCTAGTGTTACCTTTGGCAGTTATCTCTGCTCAGCAATTAAGTCAAATGTTTGTTGGCTAAGGCACTTTCTGGTCTCTATTGGTCTCCTCATTGTAGCAATTAATTTATATTAGTTTAAATTACTGATGAAATTATTATTATTAGGTTTCTATATAATTTCTGTTGCCCATTTTGCATTTTTTATGTTCAGTAATCTGTTTAAATAATTCAATTAAATCTTCATAATTTCCTAATAAAGAACTATTCTTTTTTTCTTTATTATTAAGAATTCTGATTTTAGCTCTGATAAATCAATGCTCTGCGAACAGAATATACTCTATTAACATGTTATGTTAACCATTATTATAAGTATCACCTTTACAATTCAAATATGCATCAACTGCTCCTTCTGGATAGTCTTTCCTGTGTCTCCTACTCATCTATCTGCTCCTTTGGTTTCCTTTCATCCCTGTTTTTGACTACCTCCACTTATAGGAGGTAACTAGATGGCACAGTGGATACGGGCCTGGAGTCAGGAAGATCTGAGTTCAAATACAACCTCAGACACTTACTTACTAGCTGGGTCACTTAACCCTATTTGTCTTAGTTTTCTCACCTATAAATGAGCTGGAGAAGAAAATGATAAACCATTCCAGTATCGTGGTCAAGAAAACCCCAAATGGGCTCATTAAGAGTCAGACATCACTGACAACAACAAAGCTATCTCTGTGCAAAGGAATCTTCAGATCTAGTCTCTCTTCTGAGCTACAGCCCTAAACCACCTATTAGACATTTCCACCTGGATGTCTCATAGGGATTTCAAGTTCAGCATGCCCAAAATAAAACTCATCTTTTCCGCAAAAGCTTTCCCTCTTCCTAAATTTCCTATTTCTGTTGAGGTACATTTCTATTCTCCCCATACACCATTCCATCTTCTACCTATGTCCAGAACTTCTGGGCACTGGTCACACAAATTCTCCAGGGCTGCTTTTTGAAAGATCTCCCAATCAGATTCATTTTTCATTTTGTTCCAAAATTCTTTCCAGGCACACAGGCTCAGAGGCTTGAAATCATCCTTAGACTTTTCTCTCGCTCATCACAATTAACTGACAAATCTTATCAATTCCATCAATTCCACCACCACTACATCTCACCTTCCATCCACTGACTTGGCCACGACCCTCATTCATGTCCCTGTCACCTTCTGTCCAAATTATTGCTCTCCCTACATACAGTCTCTCTCATTTTTTTTATCTGTCATCCATCCATACAACTACAAAAGTGATTTTCTTAAAGCACAGATATATCTATGTCCTTCTTCTTCTCAACATACTCTAGGGGCTTCCCCTTGCCCCTACAATACAATACAAACTCTTCTGCCTGACGTTTAATGCCCTTCACAATGTGGTTCCAGGTTAGAAGCCTGGAACATTATTCTCCTTCATACATTTAATGCTCCAGCCAAACTGACACATGATATTTTATCCCCTGTTTGTGTGCCTTTGCATAAGTTGTCTCCTTGTGCCTAGAATGTGCTTCCTCCTCAATTCTACCTCTTAGGAACCCTACATCCTTTCAAGCTCAGCTCAGATGCCACATCCTACTCTAGGCCCATCTCGATTGTTAGCGCATCTCCCTCCCCTGCCATCCCCTAAAAAATTAACGTCTAAGTTTGTAAATAGTTTGACTTACTTATTCATCTTTCACCTTTATTTTTTTTATTTGTTCACCTTTCTGGTCTTCTTACACACTTCACACAGGGACCTTTCTTCTATTCCTTGAACAAGACAATTCATTCACTGGCTGTCTGGCACACCTGGAATTCTCTCCTTTCTCACCTCTGCCTCCTGGCATCCCTGGCTTCCTTCAAGTCTAACAACTAAAATCTCACCTACTGCAAGAAGCCTCCCCTTAATGCTAGTGTCTTGTCTCTGTGATTATTTCTAACTGTTCTCTATATATCTTCTTTGTACACAGTTACTTACATGTTGCCTCCCCCAATAGACTGTGAGCTCCTAGAGGGGAGAGTGCCTTTCTTTATATTCCCAGCACTTAGTACAGTGTCTGGCACAGAGCAGGTGCTTACTGATAAATGTTTGTTCACTTTGACTTGCCTTATCTTATCTGTATACTCATTTTCCTCTTCTTAGATTAGATTACATTAGGATGTAAATTTAGATTAGAATAGATTAGAATGTAAACTCATTGAGGGCAAGGATTGTCTTTTGTTTTTATTTTGGTCTCTATATCCTCAGTATCTAGCACTGAATCTGACACACACCAGATGCTTTATAAATGATTATTATATGAATTAATCTCCTGCTCTTTTCTCTCTTCCAGACACCCAAGAAGCCAGCACTGGAAAAGGACGTTAAGCTCATCTAGTCCAACCTTCTCATTTTAAAGGTAAGGAGACTGAGTTTTGGTGCAATTACTAGCCCAAAGTTACACATATAGGCAGACAGAGGCAGAGTCAAAACTAGAACCCAGCACACAAGACCTCCAATTAAGTGCACTTTCTATCACACGAGGTTTCCTATCTTCCAACTGTTACCTGAATCACTATCTCCACCCAAAAGCAAAATCATCTCAACCTCAAAATGCCTCAAACTCAAAATACTTTCTAAATAGAACTAGACTTTACCATCTCTTTTTTTAAAAAATGGCAAAGCTTCCAATCACCCAGGCTCTAAACATTAGAGCTATTTTTTAGTCCTTTCCTCTGCCTGCCACCTAAAATTTATCAGTTAACATTGAGGGTTAAGGAGAGTTTGGGAAGAAGACTTACTTGGTCTCCCTATCACTCTCAGGCTGCAAGTACAGCAGCCACTCACTGGCCTGATCCCACAACTGACTGACATGGAATCTATGACCTGCTCTATTTGGTCACCCATGGTTCCCAGGGGCTCACCATATTGATGCCAGACAGTGCAGACATCTGATCAGCTTTAGCCCTACTCAACCCACAAGCTTCAGTCTTCATAGCTTCAGAGATTACAGGCACATACCACCACACCTGGCTCCATTTAACATTTGTTAAGTATCTTCCATGTTAAAAAAAAGAAAAAAAGTCCCCAGCCTTGACGCACACATTACTAAGAAGAAACAATATGTAAACATATAAGTAAGAAGTAATCTGAGGAGGAAGAGAATACTAATACTGATGAGGTCAGGAAGGCTTTGCTTAAGGGACACAATTGGGCTTAACCTTTAAAGAATGAAAAGTTTCTAGGAGGTCACAGTGAGGAGGGAGTATATTCCAGGTATACGGGACAGAGTACTCCCACCATTTCTGCTGCTACAATCTCTCCCATGCAAAGTATCTGTCACTCTTCTTTCTATTCCCACTGCAATAGCCCTGGTTCAGGTCCTCATTACATCTTCTTATTTGATTATAGTAACCCTTTAACTGGTCTCCCCAATTCCAGTTTTTCTCATACCCATTATATACCCCATAAATAAATACACATACACATATATAATATTTATAGCAAAGTGGTTCTGTGGATAGTGTCCAGCCTGGAATCAGAAAGATTGGTTTCAGTCACATTGGACTCTTTATGACCTCATTTGGGGTTTTCTTGGCAAAGAAAATGGAGTGGTTTGTCATTTCCTTCTCCAGTTCATTTTACAGGTGAGGAAAGTGAAGCAAATAGGGTTAAGTGATTTGCCCAAGGTCACAGAACTTGTAAGTGTCTGAGACCAGATTTGGACTCAGGAAGAAGAGTCTTGCTGACCCCAGACCTAGAGCTCTATCCACTGCACCACCTAGCAGCCCTGCTAAAGATGGCCCATAAGACAAACAACAAGAAAAAGAGTTAAGAACTCCTGCTCTATAACTTCCTGGCCCCTCCTTTTCCTCCCATTTTGTCAATCCGGTACCTACCTCTTGCTCACAAAGCATTATTCAATACCACCTCCTTGATCCTCTGTTCAGAAGTCATTTTATCCTCCAAACTTCCTTAGCCCTTTTTACTGCTCTTCTGTTGCTCATTTTCACATTCTCTCCTTGTATTTATTTCTGTCTGACCCTCCCTAGTAAACTATAAGTTCCACGGGGATGGGGTAGTGTCCCCTTAAGAATGTCTACTGAACATAGGATATCACTAGTTGGAGGTTCTATAGGCCTCTTAAACTCAAATCATTCAAAACTGAACTCATTATCATTTCCACCAAACTTCCCTACTTCTGGGCACCAACATCTTTCCAGTCACCAGGATTTGCAATCTTGGGATAATAATCCTGTCACCCCTCACATCCAATTAGTTGCCAAATTCTGTCAATTCTACCTCCACACTGTCTGACATCCATACTTTTCTCTGTATTCATACACAGTCCTCCTAGGTTAAGTCCTACTCACCTCTCACTTAGACCCCTAATTTGTCTTTAAAATGCTGCCTCAAATCTCTCCCCACATTACTCTTTATCATGAATTATGTTCCAGCAAAACCACACTACTTGCTGTTTCCCATTCACCATAATTGTTCCTTCTTCCCCATCCCACCTCCTCCATGCTTTTGCACAGCATATACTGCATTCTAGGAACATTCTTTCTCCTCACCTTGCCTCTCAGAATTCTTAACTTCTTTTAACATTCAGCTCAAGGCCACCTAATCAAAGTAGCAAAGCTTACCCTGATTTCCCAGTACCTAATTGCCTTCCCTGCTCCCCCTCCCCCATTATTTTGTACCTGTTTTGTATTTAATTTTCTAAGGACTTATTGTTTCTCTCCCCATCATCCAATATAATGTAAAGTCCTTGAGGGAAAGGGCTAGTTTGTTTTTCTCTTTTCTCAGAATCTTACTCACAGATGGAGTTTAATAAATACTTACTGAATAAACGCATTTCCCAGAGTGCCTCATAAATAGTATCCACTCAATAAACACTTGCTGAATAAATGAAATTTTCAGATATTAGATGATTGGCAAAGTTAATGTGAATTCCTTATTATCTTTTCAATTGCAAATAAAGAAAAAAAATCATACACAACCCTTGTACATCAGAAAGCAAGTTCAAAATAACTTTCATACAGATCCAAATGTAAATGTTAAGAACTAATTTTAAAGCCCTGAAAGAGTCTAAGTTTCCAAACAGAATGATTCCATGCAGAAAATTATCATTTTATACAATACTTCATATTCATTAAGACTAAAATATGTGTGCTTTCAATCTATTTTGCCTATTAGCAAAAAAAAAAATCTACTTTCAAATTTCCTATGCAATGTTTTATTAGAAAAATCCAAATAAGCTACTGGGATACCAAGTATGGGGAAATTACACAGAAAGGAACATATTTTTTAAAAATTTTCTGGACATATGAGTAACAATAACCAAGAGAAACATGAAACATTCAATTAACTTTTTTCTTGCAGAGACAGCAAATTCAAATTTTGTGCATGTGTTTCTGAATTTCCAGCTTCTTCCCGGCAAAATTTTTTTCCCCCAAGTACATGTAAAAACTATTTTAAACATTCTTTTTTTTTTAAATTTCGGCAAAATGCTACTCAGGGAACTACTGGGGCAAGTTACTCATGTAGATTAATCACCAAAAAAAAAGAGAAAAGAAAAAAAGAATCCATGTTAGATGTCAGATCACAAAGCCCAGGTATTGACTGAAAAAAATTTTTAGCAGCTCTACAATCTAACACTTTGTATAACAACCTTTTCCTTGCTACCAAGCCAGAGTAGTTTGAGGCTATAGGTTAAGTCCTAAACACACTTGTCTTACTTTTTAAATGCCTGGATTTGAACTAGTCTACATTTGACTTAATTCAAGCTCAGGATTCAGAAAAGACCAACATACCTTCCCACAGAAGTCATGGGTTCAACGTTACAGTCATGCTGAACGCTAGCCAGAAGAAAGTCTAATTCTCATTTAAATTCCACCTCCCCTCCCCAACCTTCAACTGCCACACCTTTTAAAGATCTAATAATAGGTTCTTTCACAAGCTCATTATCATTGTTTGAATAGGCTTTACAATAACTACATCAGTTATTACCAAGCCAGGATGGGGGAACTAGGCAACTTCAGGGATAAAATCTACTCTATTAAGCATTTCTAGAGCTCCCTAAGCAACTAGGGCACACTATCTTACTTTACATTTCATTCTGTACACCATTTCTGGAAGATAAAGTGTGTACCTCTGCTTTTGCACAGGGTGAATCTAAGGCACCCAGTAACCATGCAATTTGCTTAAGACACAAATGCAAACTATATAATTACTATGGCTCCTATTTTAGGAGTACTTGGGCTACTGTGTCATATGTCTGCTTTAGTAAAACACCCCAAACTATTAAGCAGGTCATTACTGTCACCATGTCACTTTCATGAGCAACTCTACTTTAGCAAGACACATCAACTGAAGGATTTGAATCCTGGACTTCTGACTCCGTTGTGTTTGTTGCTTTTTCCACTCTACTATAGACATGTCTTAAGGAGTTGTCTATGGCTCAGAGAGGTAAAGGGATGATCATAAATGATGAAAGTAAATAATCATAAACCCAGTAAGCTTCATAGGCAGGATTTGAACTCTGGTCTCCAAAGCTTCCAGGTCAGTCAGTCAATACACATGTATTAAGTGCATTGTAGGTGCTAGGTGTAGGTGCAGGTGTAGGTGTAGTACATCTGTTCTCTGCACTAAGATAGTCCCTTGCTCTCAAGGAGTGCTCAGTCGAACAATATGGAGAAGACAATATACAAACAATTATGTACAAACAAGACATGTACAAAAGAAACCAGAAATAGTCCACAGAGGGGAGGCCCTAGAATTGGGTGAGGCTTCATGTAGAAGGCTGATTTTAACTGAGGTTGAAGGAAATAAGGGAAGTCAGGAGGCAAAGATGAAGGTCAACAGTCAGTGAAAATGCCCAGAGCCCAGACAGAGATTAAATGTCTCATTCGAGGAATAGCAAAGAGGCCTGTGTCACTGGGTAGTATGAAAACTGGTGGAAAGGAAGGTGTAAGAAGGCTAGAAAAGTGAAGGAGGATGTCCTGGGGAGAGGTTACAAAGGTATGAAGGGCTTTAAATGCCAAACAGCATTTTATATTTGATTCTGTAGGTGATAAAGAGCCACTGGAGTCTGGGGTAGGGGGAGAAGGTAACGTGGTCAGATGTGAAGTTTAGAAAGATCTGTCAAAATGACAAGCGACTTGAGGATGGATTAGAAACAGACCTGAGGCAGGGAGGACACCCAGAAGGCTAATGCAATAGTCTCGATGTGAAGTGATAAGGGCCTAGCATCAGGCTGGTGGCAAGTGTCCACGGCTGGATAAGAGCCTGTGTAAAAGAGCTCAGTAAGTTAAAATAAACAGGCATTGGCAATGGATTTGATGTGGAGAGTAAAAGTAAAGGGTCAAGGTCCAGCACTATATTCACCACCCCAAGCTGCCTAAGTGGATGATTTATTTAAATAAAATTTTCTAAATAGAAAAAAAATTAAATATCATTATCATTATCATACACACTTACAGTCACAAAAGGATCTACATACATCTACATGTAATATGTATACATGCATATATACATACATATATATATATTATATAATATATATACACATACATACACACACACACAAAATTTTCAATTTTGTTAAAACAATAGATCTTATAAACCTTTGAATGGGTTTAGGCAAAATGTCCTCAAAACCACAAACACAGACCTCTCTAGGCTGGGCCTTAAATCAAATAGTTTCATTAAGTACCACCTAGAGAACAGAAACACTTAGCAATATTTAAAAAGGAGAGCAAACTTCCTACTTCTAATTCCAGAAAACACTTGGTCACTCTGTTAAATGGCACTTCTCAGTTTTTCCACCCCCATTAAGTTATTGCTTCACTTAAGGCTCTTCCAAAAGAGGAGAAAACATACGTAATAAGTTACCAAAAGTATGCAGTGCATGAGGAAACAGTAAAGAAAATAAATGGACCGTTCTGGAAACTTGCTACAAGACTGTTTTATAACACTTTCTTTCCACTACAGCAGAATTCTGTGTAAGGCAAATCTGCCCCACTGTCGATCTAAGGACCATTACAAAAGTACTGCAGAAATACATTAACCGTGGGATTCTCAGGTTCCAAGGATATCTTATATTGAAACTTACAATATAGCTGAATTTAACACAGCTCCAAAGGATTCTTAATGAAGAAAGGAATTCTAACACACTAGAAATATAATAGACTCCAGAGTTGTTTAAATCATTCAGTAGTATATGTCATGTGCAAGCGTCATTAAGCTTGAAAAATCCATCCTAATTAGAGTTAACAGCATAATAGAGAAAGTTCCATGCAAGAGTAAAAGGTTTACAAATCAACCAATCTATCCTTCCTTTCCTTTGTCAGATTATTCTGTAGAACAGAAGCTCGAAGTAAAAGGTGTACCAAATTTAATTTCTATGGAAAGGTTAGCAGCCAGGTGGTACGGTGGATAGAGTACCAGCCTGGGAGTCAGGAGCACCTGAGTTCAAATCTGGCCTCAGACACATAATACTTACTAGCTGTGTGACTCTGGCCAAGTCACTTAACCCCAATTGCCTCACAAAAAAAAAAGGAAAGGTTAAAGTTCTATGAAGCCCACCCCTGAAGATACACTAATTATCACTATATTTAATTTGCTTTGAATGTAAATTAGTAATTTAAACCATTTGAATTTTCGAAGCTTATTAGAATTAAAACTCACACTAATTGCCATTACAATTATCCAACTCCTAATTCACAGAAATGGTTCAAAATTCAATATTGATATTACATGAGGATATAACAAACCAGATATTTATTTATACAATAAATATTTACTAGATGTCTAGCCCATCCAAGCCATGGAACTACTACTAACTTTTGCCACAAGAAGCGCCAACATATTTCCATAAACACATTTTCAATCACTTATACATTTAGCACTTGAAAAGGAAGAGACAGGTGGGGCAGCTAGGTGGCGCAGTGGATAGAGCACTGGCCCTGAAATCAGGAGAACCTGAGTTCAAATCCAGTCTCAGACCAAACACTTGACACTTACTAGCTGTGTGACCCTGGGCAAGTCACTTAACCCCAACCGCCTTAAAAAAAAGAAAAGAAAAATAAGAGACAGTTATTTGTTCACTATATGATTATATATTACTGTTAGCCTGGTGAGTACACAGAAAGATGACATATTGTCTTCTGAAGTTTTTATCCAAATACAAAGGGAAAATTAGTGGATAAACTTCTGGTAGGTATAAGTTAAAATCCTGCCTCAGGCTCTAAACTATTTTGGATCATGGGTAAATCATAACATCTCAGAACTTCAGTTCCCTCATCTGTAAAATGGGAATAATATGCTACCTACCCCTTAGGATAGTTGTAAGGAAAGCACTTTGCTAACTATAAAGGGACAGGAATAAATTTCATGTGCTTATTTCGTTACAGCCAATAGTCTAATGTGGTGACTAGCCAATGAGAGCACAGGCATGAGGAGCATCCAGATGGAGGTTTGATAAGCCTATTTCTGGAAATTCATGATGAAGGCTTCCTCTCACCACTTTGGAGAAAGAGCAGGCATTCTCTCACTGTTTCCCATCTATTTCATGGTGATGAAAAGCCTTTTACCTGGCTGTTGAGCATAAACTAATGCACATAAAAATGGCTAGAACAGATGGAATAGGTTTCTTCCTTAGTGATAAGCAAGGAGAGAACTGCTGTAAGCTTCCAGGTAAGACAGGGAGCTTAGGCCGTCTCAACCCCTGAAGGCCTTGGTTTCTTTCTTCTGTCTTCGTTGTGTTTATCCCCTCCTGATCTTGGCTGATGGAGTCTCAGAGACAGGGTTAGTCTGTTCTAATGTTATATAGCCATAGGAGCAAGCAGCAGCAGGAGACAGGCCATCATGGAAATGATGCTGTCTAGCAGTCAAGGGAGCAGCTCATCCCATCAGTTATGAGACAACTTTTGTAAAGTGCTTTGCAAACTTTGAAAGCCTATATAAATGCTAGCTATTGTTACTCTATCACACAGCCAGAAGTTACCCTGGTAAGGGGGATGTTTTATAATCAGCACTTTCAGTTGAAATCACTCTGCCCAAGGATCAAGGTGTATGGAGTAGAGCTCAGTTTGGGAACGTTTTTGTTCTTCTGTGCTTGTTATAATTTCTCATCAATATATCCCCTCTATTAAAGCTAATTGCTGTTAGCTGGTTAATTGATATTTGGGAGACAGGGATTGGTAGATTGATACTGGAAGAAGACTTGTAAGAAATGGTATTAGGAATTTCTTACAAGTCTTCTTCCAGTATCAATCTACCAATTCCCATCTCCCAACAAACTACGCAGGCCCTCAAGGTTGTCCCCAGGACCCTGAGCAGAAACAGTAGCCATTTGCTGGGAGCCCAACCTGCCAGCAGAATGGAAAGGTTATGAGAATAAGATCACAGAATATGTGCTACATAAGGAGCTCCCAGGAAAGGAAGATCCCTCTGTTAACGCACATCAGCACCTTCTCTGAAGTCAATATTCCTATGCAGTTGCCAGAGCACTGAGGAGTCCAGTGATCCCAGGGTCACACAGAACCAGTATGTAGCAAAGGCAGAAATTGAACACAGATCTTCCAGGCTCCGAGACTGGCTCTATGCACAATGCCACAATACCTCTCATCTTGAGATGAAAAGCTCTAAAAAATGAAATTCGGAAAATTGGGAAGAAAAAAGAGAACTGCCTAAAAGAACTAATATGAATGTACAGGAAATTCATGCACAATCTCCAATTTTTAAAAATACCAGTTCTGAATGAAGTCATCTGATTACTAAGCCACTGTTGATGATCTTTCAAAACTTTCAGAGAAAGGGAGAAGTGGTCTAGGACCAGAGAAGGACAAACACACCAGTTTTCAAAGAGGGAGAATAGAGTCTGCAAATTAAAGTCTCCTCCCAATACAATCCATCCTCCTGTCTAAGTGATCTTCATAAAACTCAGGTTTGTTAACCATAATGATCCCTGAGGGCTCCAGGATCAAATATTCAATCCCTTCTTGGGCATTCAAACCCTTCATCACCTGCCGCCACACACATACCTTTCTGGTCTTCTTACACTTTACTTACCCCCAAAAGTGCTCTTTAACTTAGTGACACCAGCCTCATTACTGTTCTTTGCACAAAATATTGAATGTTCACTGGCTGTCTCCCATGACTAGAACTCTCTCCCTCCCCTGGAACTCTCTCTCTACCCTAGCTTGCCTGGCTTCTTTCAAGTCTCAGCTAAAGTGCCATAGGCAGCCAGTGGATAGAACGCTTGGCTTGGAGTCAGGAAGTCTCATCTTCATGAGTTCAAATCTGGGCTCTTGCTAGCTGTGTGGCCCTGGGCAAGTCACTTAACTATGTCTGCCTCAGTTTCCTCACCTGTAAAATGAGCTGGAGAAGGAAATGGCAAGCCACTACAGTATCTTTGCCAAGAAAACTCCAAATGGGGTCATAACAAGTCAGACCTGACTAAAGCCTGAAGAACAACAAAGTCCCACCTTCAGGAAAAAAGCCTTTGTCAGTCCTCCTTAATCTTAATGCCCTTCTCCCTCAGATTATCTCAACTTTATTCTGCATATATCTTATTTGTACAGTTGTTTGCATTTTGTCTCCCCATTAGACTGTGAGCTCCTTCACAGCCAGAACTATTTTTATACCCCTAGTACTTAGTTAGTATCTGGCACACAGGAGGTGCTTAATAAATGTTTACTTACTGACCACAAAATATAAACTATAAAGAAACATTTTATTATGTTGCTCAGAAAACCTAATTTATTAATATTGGTTGAACCTAGCTTGATGTAGCTACAAACTGGTTGACCTCAGAAACACTCCCAGGGAAGCCATATAGCTTCAGGAAATACTTGGATCCTACCCAAGTCTAGGGTGCTTACATTTAGGGTGCCCCATATTTGAAATGTTTAGGTTTACATCTCAATCAACCTTAATTTGAATGTTTACGCTTATTTGTGTACACATCAATGGACCTTGAAAAGGAATTACCCTTTCTACGAAATAGCTTAACTTCAACCAGTGGTGCCAGTGCTGGTACTTTATATAATTTAGACCTCACAGAGACAGAGAAAGGAGCCTTTTTCTGGCTTTCCTTCTCTATCAAATAAATTTCCTTCCAAAATTATTTCAGATTTTGGGGTTCATTCTCATTAACGAGATCAATCAGCTTGGCTTCCATTAGCAAAATTCCAAAACATTTACTAAAAAATGTTTTGATGTGTTTTAAAGAAAATTCACATTTCTGGATACAACTCAACTCATTTCACATTCCCCACAAGGAGCCTTCCCTTATATCAAAGACAATTAAGCAAACACAACCAACAGTGAACTTGTCTGCCAATACCGCAACATTCTGCACCCAAAATCTCCCACCATTCTCTTGAAAGGGAGGGAAGTATCTTCCTTCATCTGTAGAACACATTATTAAGGGAATGAATGGCTTGTGAGCATTCAGAAAAGAAAGTGCAGTTATCCTTTCAGGGGTTAGGGCAGGGGGTGGGGAACCTGTGGCCTTGAGGAGACATGTGGCCCTCTAGGTCCTCAAGTATGACCCTTTGACCGAATCCAAACTTCACAGAACAAATGCCCCTGGGTTAAGGGCAGGGCACCCCTGAGACCTGGAAAATCTACATCAAATTTTTTGGCCCTCCCTTCGTAGCAGAGAAGTAGTCTGAATTTTTTCTTTTATGGGGTGTTTACAGTACCTTATTGTAAAATTTGGGTTAAGTATTTGGTCATAGGCTCTGTGTCATCTACTGGCTTTCATATGTAGTCTGCAGCTTCCGCAAAACTCCCCAAAAATTCCCATTTAATTTCTTATGCCAACCCTTAATATACTGAAACCACCATGGGGAAAGTCTCGATGTGCAAGGGATAACTCTGGTTATCAGTAAAAGCCAGGATGGCTTCATTGAATACAGTTTATGCCAGACTCATCTTATTCCCTCCTATGCTCATATATATGATGAGAATGTTGTAGAAATAGTTCAGGTAGATTTCAGCAGAATCTCATGCTATCCTTCAGAATAAAATGAAGAGACTCGAGCTCGAGGAAAAGTAGGCACATTTGTAACTTGTTCAGTGTCTGGAGAGGGGCAGCCAGGCTGAGTGAACAGAAAGATGGCCTTGGAACACAGACAGAACTGGGTTCACTTCCCACCTGTTAGATGTAGGCAAGTCACTCGGATCTCTAAAGTTTTCTAGTCCAGAGACATCAAACATGTGAAGCACAACAGTCCCAGTGCCTTCCAAATCAGATTAAAATATAATCGAGAAATATTTAACAAAATAAATAAAAATACAATAGAACATCGATTATATTAACATGTGGTTTTCTAAGTCAATATGAAGACTGCAGGGATCCTTTTACATGGTTTAGAGGCCCCTTTTCTATTAGTTTGAAATCACTGCTCTAGACAGCTCTCTAAGACTAGAAATGAAAAGAATATGCCCACATGTTTTGGTAGAGGAAGTTTCCTCACCTGGAAGGTTTAATATACCAATGAGACCATTGGTCCAATGCCTTTCCCTACCCCTCCTATGTCTTGCAAAGTGGTCTTTCTTAAAACATCCCCAAGTGGTTAGATAATGAAAGTATTATCCCCATTTTATGGACTGGAGATGACCTGAAGCTCTGATTTTATGACTTACCCACAATCACATAGGCAGTATGTGGCAGTAGGAACACAGCCTCAGGTTTTCCTGATTCTTGTCTAGCTTTCACCTGGACCACTCTTAGGAGATAATGCCTCCTAATTGTTGGCCAGCCTCCAAACTTTCCCTATCTAATTTGTCCTTCCTCCTCCAAGGTGACAAAATCCCTGATGTACAGGTCTGACCAAGACACTCCTTCCATCAAGAAATTGTAGTAACTCCCTCTCACCTCTAGAATCAAACAAACTTCTCTATTTCGTCATTCAAAGTCTTAACAATCTGGCTCCAGCTGGTCTTAATAAATTTATTGCAAACTTCACGTCCAGCCTAAATGCCCTACTTGCTATTTCCCTGGTACATTATTGCATCTTAGATCTTAGTACCTTTGCACACTTTAGAAGGCACTCTTTTTCTCTCTCACCTCTGGCTTCCTTCAAGGCTCACCTCAAGTGCACAAGGTCTGTCCAGATCTCCCTGATGACATCTGCCAGCCTCCCCCACCTCCACTCAATTACTTTGTAGTTACTTTGCTTACATTTTAGTTTTACTTTGTTGCAGCTCCTAATGAGCCCCTTGAGCCTAGCACAACAACCTGGCATTCAGAAGACATTTAAATGTTCATTAAATGAATTTATGAAACCATAGGCTATCTGTCATAAGCTCCCACTTCTTGCTTACCGTATTTCAAAAATCCTCCATGTTATCCACTGTTCTTTCCTCCTTTGGTTCAGTCTCTGGTGAAGAGAGAGGCCTTTCTACTTGGAGATGCCAACCCCTTTTCTAGTACCCTAAATCCCAACTCTATTCTCCTCCCATAAATTACCTCATCTATCATTCCCAATCTCATTTACAATCTCTCCTTATTCACTGGCTCCTTCTCCACTCAGTACACACATGATCAAGTCTCTCCCATTTTCCCCCTCAAGCGCTCACCCTCACCCCCCAAAAAAAAACCTTCATCTGAGCCTGTCTTCCCCCCCAGCTATCAAACTTGGACCAGTCACTTCACCTCACTTGATTGCCTCATCAGTCACATGAACTGAGTGGCCTTTGAGGTCTCTTTCCATTGAGGTAATCAGGTGATGAAGCCGATAAACTGCTAGATCAGATCAGAGTTCAAATATAGCCTCAGATACTGAGGAGCAGTGTGACCTTGTGTCTTAAATGCCTTGGTTTCCTCAACTGTAAAGTAGGGATAATAATAGCATCAATCTCCCAGAATTGTTGGGAAGATCAAATGAGCTAATATTTGATAAGCGCTTAATACAGTGCCTAACATGTAGTAGGCCCTTAATAAATGCTTCTTACCTTACCTTCCCCCTTCCATAATATTAACAATGTCTAGCATTTATATAGGAGTTATGATCCAATGACCCCAAATTGAATCCTCTATTTCACAAACTCCTAAAAAGAGTTGCCTTCATCATCACCTCTCCTGAGCCACCAACTCAACTAAAACTATCTCTCAGAACCTCATCAAATTTCAAGGAAGCCTTCCCTGATCTCCCCTCCTCCCCCTCCTCCAATTAACTTGCATTTACTTATATGTGTACATGTTGTTTCTCATACATTCACTATGTTTTTATACACTACATTTTATTTTTTGCTTTTGCATCCCTAGGGGATACCACAGTATTTGGCACATTAAATTACATACTTCGATGAATCTGTGACTGCATAGATGTGGAAGAAGGAAGCCCATCCACAGCTTCTCATCCTGAGCAACTTCTGAAAAGTCTGTTGTACTGAACTGAAAGCCAGGTCAAGAAGAGGCTGAACAGGATAGTGACAGAATTGATAATTTGGGTTTAATGTACAGCAGTAAATATGGGACCAAACATTTGAAGCTCATTCAAAATCCAGCCCTCTTCCACATTGCTTTCTCATCCTTGTCCATCTTTCAGGTATATGAATCTTTGAATAATCTTTTCTTCCAACTAATTCAAAGCCTTGATGTAGTTACACAGGTTAGTGGTTCCATTTTTTTAATACCTGTTCCCATCTTAAATTTAGAACATTTTTCATTTTCCAACAATACTTAAAAATATGTGTGCCATTTTGAATTTCTAGGTTTCTTTTAAACCCATAATGAATAAAATAATAACACCCCCCCAAATGTGATCATGTCCCATCACTAAAGCCAATTAGTGCAACTTATCACATACTAGACATTTTCAAATGTCTACCTACACTGGGAATTTTAATATTGAAAAGGTTTACATTTTAATGAAACACTGCATTTGGTACAGTTAACTACAAAGCACTAATCTTAAGGGTTTTTTTTTAAGAATTAAGACCTTCCTAAATCAGTATTCAGCAAAACCCCTAACTGTTTCCTACTTGAAAGAAGATGTGACTGTCTTTTAAACTGAACAAAGATCTGAAAATCAGTGTTTGTAAAACAGGATTCAACAATGAAGGGAAAGGGGTGGAGGAGGAAGAAGTCTAGAATGTTTTGTTGTATTAACCAGAACAAAGGAGTAAAAATATCTACATCAGAATGGAGCTATGTTCTCATATTCACATACAATCATTTATGCCATACAGAAGAGAAATTAGACAATGAAAGCCTGAGAATCTTTAGCCAATCCAGGATTCAATGTTGTGCTGTTATTTTTTCCCAGGACTGTATCATTTTCAGGGTCCTAACACAATGAAACTTAAGTTTTTCACACATAACCAACTTGCCTATTAAATTTAATCAGTCCTATTTCTCCCTTTGGTAACACCTTGATTTCTTCTTTCTCCAAATGTTCTATAGCATTGAGAATTGAGTTCTTCCCTAACTTCACACACATAATTTCTCTTTAACTTTGCCATTCAGTCATTTCTTCCATCCATGTTCTGTCAAATCCCCCTTCTGTATCTTTTACCAATCTGAACTCCCTTCAACTAAAAGTAGGTAGCATTCACAGCACAATCACATCAGACTCTAGCCCGAAGCAGCCCCAGATCTGTGCTATAGTTCACTTTTTTTTTAAAGTGACGCTCCTACAAAAATAGTATCAAATATGAGGGGAAGGGAAAATTTTCTTCACTTTCTTCACTCCTCAGAAGTAGGCAACAAGGTTGGGAAAGTGGAGAGCGCACTGATTTGAGTGTCAGAGGACACAGGTTCAAATACCACCTCTGATGTTACTTACCTGTGTGACCTGGTTGAGCAAGTTACTTCTCCCTGGATCTCAGTCTCCACATCTGTAAAATGGACCAGGGATAAAAGGAGCAGAGAGAAGGGAGGAACTAGATGGCCCCAGAGGTCCCTTCCAGCTCTGGAGCCAATATCCTAAAGAAAGTTCCCCAATCCCCGAGGGCCATGCCTAAGTCAACAGTCAAGCGCCAGCTCTGATTCCCTCCTCCTCCCCAGTGGCTGTCACACATTGCTGCCTAGAAAACAGCCATTCCCTTTGTTGAAATTTCCACCAACACAATGAAGCGGAAAAATGGTCAATGCTCACGTGGAGGGCGTGGGGAGTGGGGGGAGTCATAACTCTCGGAGGGGGGAGAGAAGTCATAAATCCCCGGCACTACCTGGGGACTAGATCTGTAGCCCACACTGGCACTCGTCCACGACCCTCTTCCCCAACAACGAACTTTTCTAGCAACTCCACAGCCCCGAAGGGAAAGACAGGAGACAGAAAACTCGGCACAATCGCGCACTTTCCAAGAAAAAAAGACTCCAGCTCTGCCTTCCCTGGGGAACGGAAAATCACTCGCTGAGACCCAGCTATTAAGCGACCCCTCCCGCCAATCCCACGCCAAATTCTCAAGTCCTTCTCCCAAATTATCTGCCACAACTCCTCAGGCCCATGGGTCGGGACAAAGCCCGAGAACTGGTACGTGCAATCAAACTTCAAGTCCGATTCCCTTCCCGGAGGCAAGTCGCCCACTTTCTTACCCGTGCTCGAGGGCTGGAGCTCATTACCCCTTTCCCTTCCCCCAGCACCCACAGAACTCCCAATAATGCCCCAATTCCCTTCTCTGGGAGCTACGGGGGGGCATCTGTCCCCCACAGCTGGATTCTGTCACCTAGGCAGTTGTGGCACCAGCCCCCACTGCTTCATTTCTCCCCCCGGCTTTTCTTATCCGTCCGGGACTACCTCAGCCTGCTCAGGACAGGGAGGAGGGGAAATGCAAGAACGGCTACCCTTCCCACACGGGAATCGTCTTCTAACCCCCACTCGCAGTACCTGAACCTTTCCCAAAGGAAAACAGAGCGGGGGGCGGGGGGAGGGGGCGGGGAAGGTAGGGCCACTAGGTAGGGTCCTACTCACCCGTGCAATACAGCGACCGCTACTCGCGCTCCAAACCCGGCCAGCTGCTACTACGACCACGGCTGCTGCAGCGGCTGCCTCCCTCCCAGCCAGCTGCGGCCTTGGCGCCTGCGCGTTTCTCCAGCTGCGACCGCCACTGCCGGAGCCCGAGCGAAAGGGCCACTGGATCTGGGCAGGGAGGGAGGAGGCGGAGGCGGAGGCGGAGGCGGAGGCGGAGGTGGAGGCGCCTCCACAGCCACTGGGGACCCGGAGCTCTAACAGCACAGCCTGCACTAGGGAGCTTTGCCTTGAGTGGAAGTGCGTCCAGGAGTTCCCTTTCCAGCCTTGGTGTGACTACAGAATACCGCCAATGCAATCCCCCTTTAGCCCTCCCTTGCATATTACTGGAGTGCATGACTTAGGGAATGTTTAGGGAGTCAGCTTGAATTCCTAGAATCCGACTCCCCTGATTTCCCTTCCCCCAAGCAGCATGCTTTCACCGATTCTTGCTTTTCAGAGCCTCTAAAGGAGCTGTGTTCAGGAAACTCCGATACTACCCTGGGACATTTGTCTTTCAGGAAAGCTAACATATCCAAGGCTAGAGCCAGCAGGCCCAGAGTTGGGATTGCAGCACAACCAGCCCTACAGAATTACCCGCCCCTTCCCCCTTCACTACCTCATTCAGCAGATGGCTCTCGGTGTCTTATTTCACCATCAATCTTAGTCTTCAGCCCCTCTTGAGGAGGGAAGCTCTAGGTGATATACACATAACACACCTATAATTGGGATTTTTTGGTAAATACCTATATTAGTATGCATTGTATCTATCCACCATTGCTTTTGTTTGAGTACACAGAATTGCCCTTTCTCTGAGGACACTTTCAGTTGTCACTGACTTTTTCTGCTTTTTTCTTTAAAAAACTTGAATACTCCTACCAAACCACCTCAGAAAGAAAAACCAGAGAAAATGACAAATCATGGAAGGACCAGCCAGTACTTTGGAAATATATGGTAGGTAGAAGTCTTAGGTTTTAATTTTTTGAATACTGTATTCATTCAACTTCCTGTTTCCTAGCTCTTTCTTTAGTCCTTAGATGCTTTCTGGTCTTCACACCACGAACCTTTAATCCACATCATTATTATTCTGCAGGTCATGAGGGTACAGCATTTTTCTAGTTAGGGTCTAGCATGTGGAATCCTACATGCTTTCAATTAAACTATGAAAATAAGCACAGCACAGCCCTGTTAAGGAATCGTGTTGAATTCAAAGAAAAATTCAACTGAGGGCCAGAAAATAACATTCAGATTCTGCTTGTCTTTTCTGTTGTTTCTTAGTTTGGTGTGCCTGGTCTGGCGTACGCTTTAAACTGTACCTCCTAACACCTACTTACATTAACCCCAGTTAGATTCCCTGAAGATGGCTGCTACTTCTTCCTTCGCAGCTTTTTTAAGAGCATAATAATTTTTACACCATTTGAATCTCGGTTTCATAGGTCTAGGGCTCAAAAGGACCTCACAATCCATCTATTACGACACCATTGTAGTGAGTATTTGAAAGGACTCAGACCATTAGTAAATTCCACCCAATTTGATTTCTACTAGTAATGGCATAAAATCTGAAATCTCGTGGGGCTTTGTAGTTCAGAGGAACAGCAATCCCTTCCAGCCCTGAGACAGACAGAACTATATTAAGATTTATAAATAGGGGACATGGTTCCATTCGACCAGGAACTTTTTAATCCCTCTTTGAGTGCAGAGACAGAGAGAAATAAAGCAGAGCAGAAAGCACTAAGCAGTGCTTTGGTGAATATAGACCCTTGTAGGGGTCTTGGGGTACATGGTCTGGACTAAGCACTAACCTTAGACCCCTTTGCAAATCACTAGCCTCTTATGTGAAGAGGAGTGGATGGGTGGCAATGTGAACCAAAAGGAAGGTCATGTCTCCTTGGTAGTTCGGAGAGAAAAATCTTGTAGAACTCAATTCCTCCTCTATCTTGTACAGAGGGAAGGAATAGGAGTAAGTGTACTACCAGCTTTGCTCCACGATGGCAACATCTACTGATTACACCCTGATTTTACAAATGAGGAAACTGAGGTCCAGGCATGTTCAGTGATTTCCCCAAGGTCATATAAGCATTTTGCATCAGAAATGAGATTTGAACTCAGGTCCTCCAACTTCAAGGTTGTCAACCAGATTAAACTGGCCTTTAACCTGTGGATTGCCAGAGCTGAACAGAGCAGGCTAGAGATCAAATAGTCAAGCATCAAACAGCAGTTAAATTTCAAAGTGAGGGAAATGGCTTGCAAATAAGGAAGCAAATTAGGCACATGTGCCACCCCCTTTCCCCCTCCCCCTCCACCCCATAGTGGGGGCAAATCTTAAAACTTATACCAGTGGCTAAACAGTGAACTGTAGCCCTGACAATGAGGGGTAACAATAACAATGAGAAAAGTTTGATTCATAGCAGGGCTTCGTGACTGGCACATGGATACAGCAGGTGCTTGTCCGAGCTCAGAGAACACCTGGTGCCGTCAAAACAATACAATAATTACATGAAATAACTCTGGGATTTTGCTATGGCTGAGATCATCCAGAGGGTGGGTACAAAGGATTGCTGTTATGCCAAGCTCAGGGCACAAGCTTGGTTGCTGGGCTTTAGCTTTGGAAAACAGGGTGTCTCCTAACATCTTGACAAGGCCAATATTTGTTCCACTGAAATACACTGTCTCCTCAAACAAATTATTTTACCTCTTTGGACCTCTGTTTCCTCATCCGTAAAACAAAGGAATTGGTTCAATGACCTTTGAAGTTCCTTCTAAACCTAATGTTCCATGACTAACCAGTGCCCAGTATTCTGACTGGCTGACAGAGGACTTTTTTTGTGAGTGAGCATGGTATGCTGTGCCTCTGTAAATCTGAACATCCCTGACATACTTTTTAACAATCTACTATGGATCTGTCATCAATAAAACTATTTGTATTTTTTACTTGCCTTTTCTCAGCTAGTCTAGCTTGTCTTCAACTTCCCTTGTAGAAACTGCCATCAACTGTTCTAGGGAAAGAGGCTAGTATTCTCAGGGTAACACAGTTCATGTGGATTCCCCACTACCTCTATACTTAATGATAAGGAACAAAATCAGACAGGGAATAAGAATGGTTATGGATGACACTGTTGAATGTAGATCAAGTTAATGTAAGTCTTTCAGATGGAATAATTTTGTGTCTATTGATTTTTTTAAAAAACCATGTAACTTACATTCTTGAGTTGTTTAGTGTATTTGTTTTCATCACCATCATAATTTTAATCACCTTTTGAGGTCACTGAAGCTCATAACCTTGGTGTTATTTTTGCTTGTCTTCTCATATCATTTTCAAATTCCATATATTCTTCCTGTAATGTCACCAGAATCTATGCCTTCTTTATTTGTCCTCTCAAGACCATCCTAATCTAAGGCCCTCCTTACGTTATTCTGTCTCAGAAGTTGTTAACCTAGCATCCACAAACTTGTTTTAAAAATACTTTTACAGATATATCTCAATATAATTAGTTTACTTTGCCATCTTATGTATTTCATTTTATGCATTTAAAAGCATTCTTTTCTGAGAAAGGGATGTATAACAGTCACTAGGCTGCCACAGGGATCCATGACACACAAAAAGGTTAAAAACCTCTATTCTGGTTGGTTACTGTCCACAGCTCTTCCTGCTTCATCCTGAAAGATAGCTGCCAGAATACTCTTAAACCACAGTTTTTATCATATCATTTCCCTGATTAAGAAACCAAGAACTTTACCATGGCAAATCCGGGCTTTTCAACCTAATATTCCAGGGCCTCCCAAAATTCATCCCTTGTATTTTTTATGATCTACCAAGATGTTTGTCCCACTTTAGTCAAGGTATTCTGCTTGCCATTTTGTCCTACAATGATGTTTAAATTTCTGCCTCTTTGTCTTTGTGCAAACCATCCTGTCCACCTCTAATATTCTAACAATATACTATATCCAACTTTTGTTGCAAGAATTGAGTTCATTCCCTAATTGATCCCACCCACTTCTATTTGCTTTTTTAATGCTCCTTCAATCACTTGTGTATTTGACTTAAATCACAGACAGATTTTTTCAATTTGTTGATCAGTTTTACTGGGCTTTTCTCCCCTCTCCTTCCTCTTTTTTTTAATGTCTTTTTGAAAAAAAAAAAACAGCAACTCTTTGTTAGGAGGACTAGCTCTCTGAGAGAGGGAAAGAGAGGGATATGCAGGAAGAATTTAAGCAACAGTAAAAACAAAAGATGTCAATAAAAATCTATTTAAAAAATTTTTTTTACCATTGTGTAACACTTTGGTCTTGCTCTATTGTGTTAATTATTCTCATATCCTCCTTAGTGTTTTATCTCTTAAATTACATTGTAAATTGCTCAAAGGGCAAGAGCTATTTCCTCACCTCTTTTATATCATCCCAAATCATCTTGTCTGCTGCTTTGCACAAAGTAGGTATTCAATTAATGTTTGTTAACTAATCATAGTATTTACTGAGGCTTCCAGAGTCCTGTGTGCCTATGAAGTCTGTGGCACTTCCAGGTTCTATGCAAATTCTGAGTGTACAGATGAAATCCAGCAATCTCCCTTAAACAGAATTATTCAGGTACATAATTTCATAGATAACATTTACATGTGAATTATCTTTTTTTTTTATTACTCAGCTTGCTTACATAGACATTTTGTCCTAGGTGTCTAAAATTTTCTCAAATTGAGTCTAAAGTGGCACCATATATTCAAAAGAAAATGAGTATTCAAGTTCTGTGATTTTCCTGCTAAGACTTACAAATGAAATATAACTTTACATTTCTAATAATCGTTATTTATTTTGTTGTTTTTTAGGCAACTGAGGTTAAGTGACTTGCCCAGGGTCACACAGCTAATAAGTGTCAAGTGTTTGGTCTGAGATTGGATTTGAACTCAGGTCCTCCTGACTTCAGGGCCTGCTCTCTATTCACTGACACCTAGCTGCCCCTATTGTTGCTTAATTTGATTACACTTTTCATTATTCCATCCAACTACCAAAAAAACATAATCTTTCATCCCTATCAACATAGTAAATCACAGGGATGTGAAGGCATTTTAGTTTTTACTGTTGTATAAAGTTGTCTTTAAAATCTTTCTTCAACTTCAAGAAGGGAATTCTTGACCTCTTGTGTCATAGATCCCTTTGGTATTCTAGTGAAATCTGTGCTGTCTTTCTGAGAATAATGTTTTAAATGCGTAAAACAAAATACATAAGATTACAAAGAAAACCAATTATGTTGAAAAACAGTTCTCCAAATATGATAATAAAAGCAAACACTTAAGGGTAAGAGGTTAGGAACCCCTGACAGAAAGAGGAAATCCTTGGTTCACTGAAGCATTTTGGTAGCCCCTGAGACACATGTCACCGGCCAAATATTGTCCCTGTCCTCAAAGAGACTGCAACCTCATAGGTGGACTTTTTAGGTGCTAATTATTATTTATGTATTTAACAGAAAATATGATTGCAAAATTGTCAAATTACAAATGTTAATTTAGGATAAAAGATTATATGATTAGGTTAAAGGATGGGACCTCCAGACTCTTTAATGAAAACTTTATTTCCAAACCCTGTAACACAAGAATGAATTATTTGTTTAGTTTTATTAATAAAGATTTATTGTATAAAATGAATCCCCCATAACCTTGTAAAAGCCAACAGAAAATTATGTGTGAAGTTGATTGATTGAATTTTTGAATTGCATAAAGCTGAAGAAAAATAAGCAAGCATATATACTAAAAAACTTATTGGAATAGATAGAAATGGAGTATCTTGGGAAAAGTCCTTTTCAGGAAGGCACAATCTAAAGTGAAAAGAGCACTAAATTAGGAGTAGATTGAATGAACTTCTGACTTGAGCCTCAAGTTTTTTCAATAATAAAATAGAGATAATATGAATCCTGTGTAGCACACAGAATATTCTTAGGATCAAATGAAATATGTGAGAACACTTTGCAAATTATAAATCAAATGTAACCTGAGATTGTTCTGTGGGTATTGATAACAGATTATCTTTTTTGTGGAATCTCAGAGTTGGGATTTCAGAGGCCATTTGATACTACTACTACTGTTACTAGTTACTGCTACTAGTTACTGCTGCTACTACTACTACTACTATTACTACTACTGCCTTTTGAGTCATCCTCGACTATTCTCTTTCCCTACCCCTCACATTACATCAGTTGCCAAGATTTGTTGAGTCTGTTTCCATAATATATCTCACATTTGTCTCCTTTTCTCCAATCATACAGCCGCTAATCTGGTTCAAGCCCTTATTACCTCTTGCCTGGATTATTATGATAACTTCTTAATTGGTCTCTCTAGCCTGTCTATCCACCGAGAGCTGCCAAATTGGTATTCATAAAGCACGGGTCTGACTACATCCCTCCCCTGCTCAAGGAGCTAAAATGACTTCCTCTTGCCTGTAGGATAAATTATAAATTACTCTGCCTGGCTTTAAAATACTTCACAGTCTGTCTTTAGCCTACATTTCCAGGCTTATTATACATTACACTCCTTCATGAACTCTATATTCCAACCAATTTAGACTACTTGGTGTTCGTCATCATGACATATTATCTCCACTTCCTTCCGTGTCTTTGCACAGGGGGAAAGGGTACACTGATGGGAATTAAGAGAGAATTAGATTATAATCCTCCTAGATTCTATGAATACTTAACATTTATTTGTGCAGGGTTGGTTGAAAGAGACTCCACTACTTGATTCTTTCTTGTTATTTACATTGATTTTGTGTTTTAATTAAATATTGCTGTGGGGGAGGGAGATGTACTCAGGCTACATTATCAGAAGAATACTGAACAGAAAAAAAAAGAATTATGTACCCTGCTTTGCTCAGATATGTACTCTACTGCGTTTGGTTTCGGGCAACACATTTTAAGAGGGACATTTGACAAATTGGAAATATCCAGAGAAAAGTGACTAGATGTTATATAATGAATGGTTGACAGACTAGGGAACTTTAGCCTAGAAGAGAGAACACAAAATTGGGAAGTTGTGGCCAGACAGGAATTCACATGAAAAAAAGTCGGGGGGTTTTAGTGGATGGCAAACTCACTTTGAGACAACACTGTAACATGGCAGGAGCAAAGCTAATGCTATTCCAGGTTGCATGAAAGAAGTATATCAGAGCAAGGTTTCTTCTAATCCTGCTTTTCCTCTGACCAGGCCAGAGCCCATTTGTCCAGTTCTTAGTGTTTCACTTTGGGAAGGTCACTGATGAGCTGAAGTATATTCAGAAAAGGGTGACCAGGATGGTGAGGTGACTGGGACCCCAATGGAACCACGTGGACTGAAGTAACTGATGATGACTCTGAGAAGACTTAGGAGTGGGAGAAGGGATAGAAGAGCTGTGATAGTAGTCTCTGAGTATCTGAAAGCCTGTAATGTGGAAGAAGGAATAGGCTTGTTTTGTTCGGCGCCGGAAGACAGAACTAACAGCAATGGTCCAGAGAGGCATAGTTGGCTTGGTGTTAAGTAAAAGCTTCCAAACAATTCGTTTTTCCAAAGTGAAATGGGTGGGCTCAGGAAGTAGTGGGTTTTTTCTCACTGAACATTCTTGAGCAAAGACTAGATGATCACTTATCTTACTTAAAAAGAATTCTTATGTAAGTGCAGGCTGGACTAACAGGAGTGGGGAACCTGTACCCTTGAGGCCTCAGGTGGCCCTCTAGGTCCTTAAGTGTGACCTTTTAACTGAATCCAAACTTCACAGAACAAATGTGGCCCATAGAAAAAATCTGTGAAGTTTGGATTCAGTCAAAGGGCTGCTCTTGAGGACCTAGAGGACCAGCTAAGGCCTCGAGGACCCAGATTCCCCACCCCTGGGTCCCAGAAAACCTTTCCGACTCTGAGATTCTGTGAAATAAAATACTACCCAATAGCATATTTCTGGAGTTTTTCTTTTCCTTATTGTATCCTTCTCCTGGATGCTTAGTTACTGGGACAGATTCAGATGAATTCCCCCTGCAACATTTGGAAGTGGTTTGGACCCTCTGAGATCCCCCCTTTTTTTTTTTCCCTTGTAGCCTGGGAAGAGATAAAATGTTGACTAACTTATATTAGACTAGGGGCAGGGTTAGGCCAGACAGAAGAAAGTCTTTTAACTGACCTGGGAAAGAGCAAGAGAAGGGGGATTAGCTGAGCTGTGACATCAAAACAGTCTCACCCTTCCCCACCCCACCCCCTTCTACCCCCAAGAGGCTGGGCTCTGTAACCTTCCATCATCAATAAATACCTCACAGGTAGCTGAACTGAATTATTGTTTTTTTTTCTCAGAATGCCTAAGAAGCTATGAAAAATTCTGTTTTGTTTTTTTCTCTCTAACCTTTCCACTCCTGGTACCTGCTGGTTATCAGGTATTATGCAATTTATTTCCCTGTGTTTCCTTAATTTGTATTTTATCCTAATTTGGAGTTTCTGCTTACACAAAATCTGTTCTTGCTCATGAAAGTTGTGTTCTGTCTGTTTGTATGCTGCCCTCTGCTTTCACCCCTTCATCAGCCCAGATACAGGTCTGAGGTCTCTCTAGCTTCTAACTTTGTCCCACAGCTTCTTCAGTGCTCTGAAGGAAATTATCAGATCAGACTCATCTTAAATTGCAGCTCCCTATTCTCCCCCTGACTGTACCTTCTCTTCCAGGTGAGCTTCTGCGTCTCACAGAACCCAATATCACCACTTGTCAAAAGGTGGGACATTGAGAGAGGGCCCTGATCAGTCCCATCATCTACTTTCCTCTATGAACTTTTTTTTAGTCACTGTTAATCTGTCTGAACTCTTTCCTCAATCATTAACAATCTGTTTAAATCTCTTTAAACCCCTCTCAGTGAATCTGAACCCCTTGCTGTCATTGTACAAACTATTCCATGTTGCCTACTCTCTTACTTCCATCCCTATCAGCTGAAGGCCACTGAGGTCCCATTCCCAATCTACCTATCCTTTCCACTGTGTTCTCTGGAGTGCCTTCTCCACTTTCATGTTAGTCCTTTTCCTATCTTCTCATGTGTACTAAGCCCATCTCTTGTTTGTTTGTTTGGTTTTATTTTGGCTAGGCAGTGGGGTTAAGTGACTTGCCCAGGGTCACACAGTTAGTAAGTGTTATGTGTCTGGAGGCTGGATTTGAACTCAGGTCCTCCTGAATCCAGGGCCACTGCTCTATCCACTGCGCCACCTAGCTCCACCATCTCTCTCTTAATGACACTGTTTCCTTGGTCTCCCTTCCTAGCACTAGTTGCATTTTCATTAATACCATCACAAATTGGTCATGATGGTAGGGCAATCTGCATACTCTTTGTTCCTCATCCACTCCCAGACTTGTACCACCAGTAACCTCTCCTCTTTTGAGGTTCATTCAATTGACATTTATCTCCAAAATATGATTCTTGTAGCTGTTGTCTACTGTTCCCCAAAATGGTCTTCATTCCTCAATGAGTTTGATGCCCAGCTTGTGGTATTTCTCTTCTCCTCAGATTCTGTTCACAAACTAGGGAATTTCAACATATGTGTTGATGCTCCTTCAAACATCTTAAATTTCCCATTTCCTCAGTTTACTCATTTCCCATGATCTCCACTCAACCTCAGCTATCCATAGAGATGGACATATGCTTGATCAAGCCATCACCCACAAATATTACATTTAATGATCATAAATACTGAAATTCCTTTTTCTGAGAATAATATTTTATCATTCCATCTTTCCTTCTGCCTTGCCACACCAACCCCATTCTTTGACCTAACTGACCATCCCTTCACCCCTCAGTTTTTTACCTGACTAACTCTAGCACTGGCTATACTCTCTTCTCTGTCTTAACATTTGGTGAATTAGTTCAACTTTACACCACTCATCCCCTTATCCTATTGCCAATCTTGCTCCAAGCCCCAGCCTTGTACTACTCCCACCATCTGCTGCCTTTGCTCCTATTTTTGTACTGTTGATTCGAGCTAGAGAAAATCACAACCATGCTGAATGAGTCCAATACATATTTATGTTACATAATCTCAACTGGGCTCTCCCTGCAGCGAAGCAATTCTTTTATACCTCCCTAATAAACTCATTATTCCACTCACCACAGCAACTTTTCCAAATGATTTTCATCTCTTCTCAAATTTCACATGGCTCTCCTTTTCTCAGCCTGTCAGCTGAGAATGTTGCCTTAGATTTAACGGAAAAAATTGAGACTATTTGCTGAGAGTCCCACCTTCTCTCTTCCTCATTACATATTACTCAGATGCTTTTCCCAGTTATTTCTTCCTTTACTGTTTTCTCACCTGAGAAGGTGGCAACCTTGATCTTGTTCCATCCCATCTTCCCCAGTAGATTGACTGTTCTGTTATCTTCACTCTCATTAATATTCAATCTCTACCAGTGCAATGTCTCTCTTATTATTAAAAAAACAAACAAAAAACAAATGAAGAAAAAAAACCCCTTACTTAAACTATCCACCTTAGAGGACTATTGCCTTACAGCTTTGTATCTCACATTCCTTTTGCTGCTAAACTCCATTAGAAAGCTATCTACCATTATGCCTCCACTTCCTTTTATCTCACTCTCTTTTTAATTCTATTGTCTGGTTTTCCTCTTCATCTTTCAACTGAAATTGATCTCTCCAAAATTACCAAGGATCTCTTAATTGCCTGATTTAATGGCCTTTTCTTAATCTTCACCCTCTTGACCTTCATTTCTCACCAGCTGTGTCCCTAGCATTAGACTCCTCCAACATCTTGTCTCCAAGCCAAATACCTTCTCCTCCTTCCTCCCTCTTCTGGTTCCTTCTGTGAGTCCTTTCTCTTGTTAGATAGTAAATTTCTTGAGGGCAGGGACTGTCTTTTCTTTTTATTGTTTATATTCGTAGCACTTAGCTGAGAGTCAGGCACATAGGAGGTACTTAATAAATGTGTATTATATTGTATTGCATCGTATTGATCTCTCTTCAACTTTGAATATTGTCAATTAGCCTCTTCCCCTAGATATTCTCTTCTTTCTAGGCTTTTGTAAACTTGTTCTATTTTAATTCTTCTCCTACCTACTCTTTCTCGATCTCTTTTCTTGAATTTTCATCTAGTAAGCACCCATCAACTGTGAGTATCCTCCAAGGCTCAGATCTTAAGCTCTCTTTTCTTCTCCCTCTATAATGTTTTTCTTTATGGTTTCATCAGCTTCCAATGAGTCATTTATCATCTCTATGCAAATGATTCTCCTATCTATTTTTCCAGCCTTGACCTCTCCTGACCTCATCTTACATCTGCTGCCTATTGGACATTTTGAACTGAATGTCTTGTAGACATCTTAAACTCTGAACACCTAAATCTGAACTCATTATTTTGCAGCCAAAATCTTTCCCTTTCTCTAACTTTCCTGTTATTGTTAAGGGTACCAACATCCCCTTAGTTAACTCAAGCTAGAGACCTTGGTGTCATCCTCAACACCTCACTAGCTCTCACTTCTCTCTCTCTCTCTCTCTCTCTCTCTCTCTCTCTCTCTCTCTCTCTCTCTCTCTCTCTCTCTCTCTCTCTCTTTCTCTCTCCCACCGCACACAGAGAGTGATATTTCTACTATATGTCCCCTTCTCTCCTTTCTTCCACCATCCTAGTGACAGGCCCTCATCACCTAGACTATTGCAATAACATTCTAGTTAGTCTCCTTGCCTCAAATTCCTCCTTACTCAGCCCCTAAGGTGATATTCCTAACTGCAAGTCTGACCACGTAACCACCTTACTCAGGAAACCCCTGGGTCTCATCACTTCTGGGATAAAATATCAAATCCTCTGTTTAGCGTTTTATTTCTCACTTCTTATTTTTACTTTTGGAGGAACAAGTATTGTTAAATTAATCTCCCCTACCTCGTTGAGCAAATTAAAACCTAACAAACTCAAACATCAGTCCCTCAATACATATCTACAGAGTCCAACAGAACAAATTCCCATGTTAGCTGAGTCTGGATAATATATGTATCCTCTGTATTTTAAGTTCATCATTGTCAGGTGATCACTCACATGTTTTATCTTCCTTCCTCATCTAATTTATTTATAATGTGACTTTTTATGTCTAAGTCATATATCTGTTTGGAACTTAGCTTGGTATATACCATATGAGATGTTGCTATATACATAATTTCTTCATACTACATCCAACGTTTCTATCAGTTTTGTCAAATAGTAGGTCTTTGCCTCAGCAACTGGGGTCTGGGTTTATCAAACACTATATTGTTTGTTTCTGTACATTGTGTACCAAATCTATTCCACCAATCGGCTTTTTTTTTTTTGGCTAGGCAATGGGATTAAGTGACTTGCCCAGGGTCACACAGCTAGTAAGTGTTATGTGTCTGAGGCTGGATTTGAAGTCAGGTCCTCCTGACTCCAAGGCCGGTGCTCTATCCATTGTACCACATAGCTGCCCCTTGTTTTTAAGAACCGATATCAAATTGTTTTAATGATTACTGCTTTGTAGTATAGTACTGATACTTTGTAGTACAGTATCTGATACTGACCAAGCCCTGTCCTCCCACTTCTTTTTCATTGTTTCCCTTGAGATTCTTGAACTTTTGTTCCTTTACATAGTTTCTATCTCCATAAAATATTCTTTTGGGAGTTTGGCACAACATGGAATAATTTAGGTAGTACTTTCATTTTTATATTGGCTCAGCCTAGCCATGAGCAGTTAATGTTTCTCTAATTTTCTCTAATTATTTCTGCAAAGAGTATTTTATAATTAGATTCACATGGTTTCTGGAATATCTTAAAAAATATACTCTCAAGCATTTTATAGCTTCTGTAGTTATTTTGGATGGAATTTCTCTTTCTAGCTATTCTTGCTGGATGTGAAGGGTTATATTTAGGAATTCTAATGACTTATGTGGATCTATCTTATATCTTGACACTTTGCTGAAAGTTTTTAATTATTTTAATTCATATTTTAGTTGACTTTGTAGGGTTCTCTAAGTATTTGTTGTTGTTCAGTCATATCATCTCTTCATATCATCTGAAAAGCTCTGGCTTCTAAAATTCTTCATAACCTGGCCCCTTACTACCATTCCAGTCTTTACCCTCCACCACATATTCTACAATTAATGGCATTGGCCTCCTGGCTGCTCTTTTGAGGAGATATTCCACCTCCTGACTCCATGCATTTTCACTGGCTGTCTCCAATGTCTGGAATGCTCTCTGTCCTTGTCTTCCTCCCCTTATTGGTTTCCCTGGCTAACTTCAAATCTTAGCTTAAATCCTACCTTTTGTGATAAGCCTTCCCTGACTCCTTTTAATGCTAGTGCCTTCCCCCTGAGATTATCCCCAATTTACCTTCTATATATCTTGTATGTGTTTACATGGTTGGATGCATGTTGTCTCTTTCATTGGAATGTGAGCTCCTTAAGAGGATGAACTGTTTTTTACTTTCTTTGTATCCTCATATTTTAGCTTGTTGCTAAGCATTCATATATACTTAGCATATGCTAAGCACTTAAATGCTTGTTGAGGTGAAGAGGTTAATGGGAGACTTTAGCAGTTTTCTGAAATTTACATAAATTATAAGATAAGATTAAGATTCTAGTCTCTGGCCAATAGTTAAGTTATCCCTAAAGTGGGGGCTCAGGACCCATGTTGTTTTATTAAATAATTCAATTTAACCTCTGAAAGGCAGACTTCAAAGCGGACTTGTGGTTTCTTTTTCCCCCTCTCTAGATTAATTAGCTTATTGTTGTAACAGGATCTGACTGCTTAAATTTCCAAACTTCATTTCAGACAGGGAGAGGAGGGAAAAGGGAAGGAAACCTGCAATCCAGCTCCTTAGGCAAGAGCTCCACCCTCAGGGGAAAGAAGGATGAATAGGGGCTTTACCTGAAGGGAAAGCTATGCCCTATGGGCAGAGATAGGAGTGATCTGGGAAGATTTCATCTCAGTCTCCTTTCCAGAAGGGAGTTAGGAGTAGAAAGTTAGCCACTTTGCTCTCCACAGCAACACTTTCAGATTACATTTAAATGCCTTACATTTACATAAGATTTTATGGTTCCAAAGCATTTGGCACATTATTTCATTTCATTTCATTCATCCATAGCCTTGTATGTTTAACAGTATTATTATCCTCATTTTATAAATTAAATTAAGTAAATTTTCCAGTGTCACATATCTAATAAATGTCA
Organism: Phascolarctos cinereus; assembly: GCF_003287225.1. Lineage (NCBI taxonomy): Eukaryota > Metazoa > Chordata > Mammalia > Diprotodontia > Phascolarctidae > Phascolarctos > Phascolarctos cinereus. The sequence goes on from NW_027556098.1 coordinate 65,287,222, forward strand.
GAGTCAGGATTAGAACCCAGGACTTCTTAATCTATGTCTACTTTTTTTAAAGAGTAACTTGTTAAATTTTCAGTATGAGCCGGGAAATGGGTAAACTACAAAATCAGGGTTTAGTTGAATGTCTAGACTTAAGAAAGTGATGGAAGAAATGTTAACAATGCAGATAAAACTTAAAAGAGTGACGTCTCTATATAACACTGATATGAGCGTTGTAAATCTTAGATATTGAGGTGGAAGGGCACTTAGAAATCATTTGGTAGAGATGTACTAATTAGAAAAACCCCCAACAGTTATGAAGGGAGCCAGATCTTCTATAAAAACTCTGAAGAAATGAAGAAATTTGACTTGGGCTTTTAAGGACAGAGAGGAATTCAACAAGTCAGAGGCAATACAAAAATTACATGTATATGGAATAGTGTGAGACAAGATACTGAGGGGAGAAAACACAGGGTCAGAGGGTTCTAGATTAGAAGGGGTTTAGAGATCATCCCTTCCAAGGGTTCTTAACTCAGCTTCTGTGAACTTTGAAAAAATTGATAATGGCATTTCATCATAATTGATTTTCTTGTAATCCTATGTATTTTATTCCTCTGTGGCTTTGAGATGTTATAGCATGCATAGCATGCACATTCCAGTAAAACCATCTCAGCAGACAGACTAAACCAGATTGAGGCCTCAAATCTATTGGTAAATTAGGGGGATGTTACCAGAAGACTTTCTCTATTGGAATAGGCAGATGACAATAATTTGTTCCAATGGCCATGAAAGCAGCTATCTGACCTATTGAAATCTATTTACTGGTCACCAACAGGAGGTGGTCTGACTTGGAGTCAGAAAGTCTTTTAAATTCCCTATTTAAGTCTTTTTTTTCTTTCTTTCTTTCTTTCTTTCTTTCTTTCTTTCTTTCTTTCTTTCTTTCTTTCTTTCTTTCTTTCTTTCTTTCTTTCTTTCTTTCTTTCTTTCTTCAAGGCAATTGGGGTTAAGTGACTTGCCCAGTGCCACACAGCTAGGAAATGTCAAGTGTCTGAGACCAGATTTGAACTCAGTGAAGTAGGCTCTTCTCTTCTAACTTCTCTATTACTGTAGAAGGCAACACTATCGTCCCAGTACCTCAGACTCTCAACCTAGCTGTCATCCTTGACTCTTCACTATATCTCACCCCCATATCCAATCTGTTGCTACGTCTTGTTGATTTCACCTTTTCCTCATGTCTTGAATATGCCTCCTTCTCTCCTCTGATAGTACCATTACCCTGATATAGACCTTTATTACTTCACCCCTGGTCTACTGCAATAGCTTGCTGATGCGTCTGCCTACTTCAAGTCTTTCTCCTCTCCTCCATTCAGCTGCCAAAGTGATTTTCCTAAAATGAAAGTCCAATCATGTGAAACCTCTCTTCTGCACTCAGTAAATTCCAGTGAATTGCCTATCACCTTCAGGATCAAATAAAAAACACTCTGTGGTCATTCAAAGCCCTTCATAACTCCTCCTCCCACACACTTTTTCCTGTCTTCTTACATCTTACTCCCCACAATGTTCAATCCAGTGACAATGGCATCCTTGCTATTCCACAAATAAGGTCTGTCAGCTCTAACCATTTTCTCTAGCTGTCCCGCATGCCTGGAATGTTCTCCTTCCTCATCTCCACCTGCTAGCTTTCTTGGCTTCCCTTAAAGCCCAATTAAAATCCCATCTTTTACAGGAAGCCTTTCCTGATCGTTCCTAATTCTAGTGCCTTTTTCTTTTAATTATTTCCATTCCCCCCCACCCCCCATAGCTTGTTTGTACAAATCTAGTTGTTTGTTTGTCTTCTCCATTAGATTGTGAGCTCTTTGAGGGCAGAGACTGTCTTTTGCCTCTTCTTGCATCTCCAGCCCTTATCACAGTGCCTGGTACATTATAAGCGCTTAATAAGTAGATATTTATTGACTTACAGAAGCAAACCAGGAGCAGGCCTCAGGGTGACTGAATGAGTGGCATCAGGTGAGGTTTCCAGACCTCTCAGCCTACAGACACCAAAAACAATTTAGAAGGTCAGCAGGAAAGGTCTGTTGCACCTGGGTGAGAGTGGAGTGCAGTCCAATGCAGACTGCACCACCCCCACAGCTATGGCTCCATCACAACCCTGGCCCCAGCAAACCAGAAGCAGACCTAAGGATTCACTGAATCAGCAGTAGCAGCAGCAGCAGCTGCTTCTGGAGGTCTCAGTCCATAGATTGAAGACATTGAACAATTGGTCAGGAGATTATGGGGTCTTTTTGCTAGGACTGAGGCAGGACACTGTTGCCTTGCCCATACTCAGATCCAGGTCTCAGTCCTAGGTGGCAGTCCCAGGGAAAGGAGGAGCACTAGCATAGCAGAGCCTGTGGCAACAGTGGAGGGGGGAATCTCCTCACAGTGCCAGGGCAGAAAAGAGTGCTTGTGGTTAATCACAGACCAGAGCACAGGCCAGGAGAGTAGTAAACACCTCTCCTTAGATCATACTACCTTGGAATAACTGAAGACTTACAGGTCCTTAGAAGTATCTCTGAAAATAGCTGCACAACCCCTGAAGCTTTGGGACAATGCACCCTCCACCCTGGAAGCAGAGCCCTACTTTACAAACAGTTAAAAGTCAAGTAATAGGCTGGGAAAATGAGTAAACAATGGGAAAAACCCCCTGACTATTCAAAGTTATTAGGATGACAAGAGAGATCAAAACATACACTCAGAAGACAACAAAGTTAAAGTTTCTACATCCAAAGCCTCCAAGAAAAGTATGAATTGGTCTCAGGTCATGGAAGAGCTCAAAAAGGATTTTGAAAATCAAGTAAGAGAGGTAGAAGAAAAATTGGGAAGAGAAATGAGAGTGATGTAAGAAAATCATGAAAAACAAGTCAACAGCTTGGTAAAGGAGACACAAAAAAATACTGAAGAAAATAACACCTTAAAAAATAGACTAGACTAAATGGCAAGAGAGGTCCAAAAAGCCAATGAGGAGAGGAATTCCTTAAAAAAGCAGAATTGGCTAAATGGAAAAGGAGGTCCAAAAGTTCACTGAAGAAAATAATTCCTTAAAACTTAGAACAGAGTGAATGGAAGCTAATGACTTTATGAGAAATCAAGAAACAATTAAAAAAAACCAAAAGAATGAAAAAATAGAAGACAATGTGAAATATCTCATTGGAAAAACAACTGATCTGGAAAATAGATCCAGGAGAGATAATTTAAAAATTATTGGACTGCCTGAAACCCATGATCAAAAACAGAGCCGAGACATGATCTTTCAAGAAATTATCAAGGAAAACTGCCCTGATATTCTAGAGGGTAAAACAGAAATTGAAAGCATCCACCAACCTCCTGAAAGAGATCCCAAAATAAAAACTGCCAATGATATTAGGGCCAAATTCCAGAGTTTTCAGGTCAAGGGAAAAATACTGCAAGCAGCCAGAAAAAAACGGTTCAAGTATTGTGGAGCCACAGTTAGGATAACACAAGATTTGGCAGCTTCTACATTAAAGAATCAGAGGGCTTGGAATATGATATTCAAGAGGACAAAGGAGCTAGGATTATAAAAAGAATTATTTACCCAGCAAAACTGAGTATAATCCTTCAGGGGGAAAAATGGATATTCAGTGAGATAGAGGACTTTTAAGCATTCTTGATGAAAAGACCTGACTAGAAAATTTGACTTTCAAATACAAGAATCAAGCATAAAAAGGTAAACAGGAAAAGGAAATCATAAGGGACTTAATAAGTTTACATTCCTACATGGGAAAATGATATTTGCAATGCGTAAGACCTTTCTCATTATTACGGTAGTTAGAAAGAGTATATATAGACAGAGGGCACAGGTATGAGTTGAATATGAAGGTATGATATCTAAAAAATAAAATTTAGGGGTGAGAAAGGAATGTACTGGGAGAAAGAGAAAGGGAGAGGTAGAATGGAGTACATTATCTCAATAAAAGAAAAACTTTTACAGTGGAAGGGAAGAGGGGGGAGGTGAGGGGGAATGGGTAAACCTCACTCTCATCAGAATTGGCTCAAAGAGGGAATGACATATACACTCAATTGGGTATAGAAATCCATCTTAACCCTACAGGAAAGTAGGAAGGGAAGGGGTTAAGAGAAGGGGGAGTGATAGAAGAGAGGGCAGATTGGAGGAGGGGGTAGTCAGAAGCAAAAAACTTTTGAGGAGGGACAGGATGAAAGGAGAGAGAGAATAGAATAAATGGGGAAGGAAATAGGATGGAGGGAAATACAGTCAGCAATAGTAACTGTGAAAAAAAATTTGACACAAGTTTCTCTGATGAAAGCCTCAATTCTCAAACATATAGAGAGCTAAGTCAAATTTACAAAAATAAAAGCCATTCCCAAAATGATAAATTATCAAAAAACATGATCAATTTTCAGATGAAGTAATCAAAGGTATCTATAGCCATATAAAAGAATACCCTCACTATTGATTGTAGAAATGCAAATTAAAACAATTCTGAGGTACTACCTGATACCTATTAGATTGTCTAATAGGACAGAAAAGGTAAATGACAAATGCTGGAGGGGATGTGGGAAAAATGAGACTTTATTATACTGTTGGTGTAGTTGTGAACTTATTCAACCATTATGTAGAGCAATTACTGTGCCCAAAGAGCTATAAAACCAATTATACTCTTTGACCTAGCAATACCACTACTAGGCTGTATCCCAAAAGAGATAAAAAACAAAAAGGAAAAGTACCTATATATACAAAAATGTTTATAGCAGCTCTTTTCTGGGGAAAGAATTAGAAGTTGAAGTGATGCCTATGAGCTGGGGAATGGCTGAAGAAGTTGTGGTATGTGATTATGATGGAATACTACTGTACTATAAGAAGTGATGAGCAGGATGCTCTCAGAAAAACCTGGAAAGACTTGCATGGGCTGATAGAAGTTGAAATGTACTGTGTACAAAGTAACAGCAATATTGTAAGATGATTAGCATGAATGATTTAGCTATTCTCAGCAATACAATGGTTCAAGACAACTCTGAAGGACTTATGAAAAATGTTGTCCATCCCCAGAGAAGAAACTAATGGTGTTTGAATACAGATTGAATCATACTTTTTTTTTAAAAAAAAACTTTCTTTATTTTTCTTGATTTTTTTTTCTTGTCTATGTTTTCTTTCACAATGGGACTACTATGGATATGTTTTGTATGCCTACATGTGTATAATCTATAAATTGAATTGCTTGCCTTCTCAATGAGGGGGAGGAGAAAGGGAGATAATTTAGAACTCAAGATGTTAAAAATAAACTGAAAAATTGTTTTTACATGTAACTAGGGGAAAACAAAATACTAAATAAAAGCTAAAAACAAAACAAAACAACAACAAGAAAAAGAAACGTGGAACTGACTGAGCAATGTGAGTATATTATTGGTCAAGGAACACAGAGTTTATGAGCTAATGCATAAACTATGGAAGTCACAATTTTCTATCAGTTTTATATGGATTGCAGAGTTGCAGGATCAAGAGCTGATTGATTAGCATAATCTAGTTACTTGGATGCCAAAACCAATAATGAGCATGTCCTCCAGAGGAAATAAGGGAGAAGCTAGATGTAGGTCCTGACTTTAATGACTTCCCAAACTCTTCTTATGTTATTGGGAGTTTTTCTAGTGGTATTATGAGATTATCTCCACGAAGAGAGAGGAACTGCTCATCTGGGAAGAATGACTGGGAAAGAAATGGTACTTGCTAACTAGGTTCTTTTGTGCTGTATAGGCTTTTTAATGGAAGGCACTTATCACTGGAAAGAGAGAACTGAATATCTCCAGAACTATCTAGAGAGCTAAAAATTAAGCTAAATATAGATTTTTCTGAAACGGAGCACTAGACGAAATCAAAAGCAAAGATACAGACATTTTTTATTATGCATATTCTAAAACCTTTTTTGGGGGGGGCTTCTCTCTACATATTTTTTCTCTTGGTCTTTTCATTAGCTCCCAGTAGGAGAAGTGAATTGGCAAAACAATATAAGTAAGAAAAGCTTCAGGGGAAGAAATATTCAAGAAAATTAAGCTCCCTCACACACACACACACACACACACACACATATAATATATAATAGATCTGGAAGACAAGTCAATAAGAAATAATTTCAGTCAATAAGAAATAATTATTTGTACTCCTTGAAAGCCCTGACCAAAAAATAAATAATTCTGGTACTATATTTCAAGAAATAATAAATGAAAACTATACAGATCTATTAAAACAAAAGGGCAAAGTGAAAATAGAAAGAATCCACTAATAACCTCTTGAAAGAAATTCCAAAAGGAAAACTCCTGGCAATGTCACAGCCAAAATATAAACCTTTCAAATCAAGGAATAAATGCTACAAAGCTATAAAGAAAAATAAAAGAAAGACCTCAAATAAACCTCAGTTAGTATCACACAAGACTTAGTATCTTCTAATTACATGAGAGGAGGTCTTGGAATACAATACTTCAAAAAACAAAAGATATATATTATACTATATATATGTCTGTACATATGTATATATGTGTGTATATATATACACATATGTATATGTGTGTGTATATGTATATATATACACATATGTATATATATGTATATATATTATAACCAAGAATGATTTCCCCTGGAGAGCAGAATATAATTCTCCGGGGTGGGGGAGGGGGGAACACATGACTTTTCTTGGAGTAAAAGACTTTAATCATTCTTGATTAGAAGAGAAGAATGGAGTAGAAATTTTGAAATTCAAATATGAGTTAATCAGGGAACGTGACAAGACCATATATAAGTATTTATGAAGGGATTGGGGAGGAAGGCATCAAACAAACCTAATTATCTGAACTGGACAAAAGAAGTTTGAACACACAGAGTTTGGTATAGAAATACCTCAACACAGAAACAGGAGCCTGACCACTGCCCCTCTGTGCCAAGGTTGAGCACTGCTATGGGCACTAACACTGTCCCTCTATACCAAAGTTTGAGTCCTGCTGTCTGCCTCCCTCCACCAACATTGGAACCAAGCCTTTAATCTCACAGGAATATACATCTCCGGCTTGGTGTCTACTCGCCTATGCTCAGGAAAAGATGCAGCAGAAAAGGGAGCCAGAGAGACCTCTAGGCCAGTACATGTTCTCTAGATGCCACAGATGTAAAACATTTTGCAAATCTTAAAGTGCTATAAAGATATTAGCCATTATCATGTATGAACATTTGTCATTTCTGATAGTGCGGCTTTCAGGAAGTATAATGATTCTTAAATCATTTCTTATTATTGTAATTATAGAATTATTTCTTATTGACCTGTCTTCTATATTAGTTGTTCTTTTGATAGCAGGTAGCTTACAATTTTCTTCAACTTTTTTGTCTACTCACATTTTCTTATTTAATTTGCCTTGTCAACTAACTTCTGATAGGTGATGAGAAACCAATTCTTGAGGTGGGATCCGCCCAGTTTCCTCACCTCTCTCTCACTAGAATTCCCCGTGAGAAAGAGAGTTATAATTCACAGCTACAGAACAATAGCAGGTATCTCTCCTTTAAAATGATGTAGTCAAATTTGTTCACAACAAATCCCCTGGGTTGTAGATGGCAATTTGTCTATATCTCTGACTCCAGATATAGAAAATTTTATATATACATATATTCCTGACTACTACTACATAATTATATTTATTTCTGACTTCAACTAGACAATTGTATATAAACCTGACATCTACAAGTGAGATGTAAGGTGCTGATTTCTATTCTAAATAAAACCTAAGGTCTTGGGGAGACTCAAGTATTGTCCCTCCAACTGCTTCCCCTTCTCCAAAGAAATGCTACAAGACCTATCTATCTACTTTCCAAAAGTTCAACTAATCCTGAATCTAAAGCTACCTCATTTTTGTTAGTAACTGATGACTTCCCTAGAACTATGCAGGTCACTGTAGTGAAGAGGGGTTTTGGGAAGGTACGGTGGGATAGTGGGAAGAGTAAGGGGAAAGAGATGGTGAAATGTTTACTGATTTATGCCATTTGGAGAGAGTTATTCATTTGCCTTATTGATGAGTTTATAGGTTCCCTGAGTGGCAGAGTCCTGCGAAAACTTAAAGATATTAGGAAACATTATAATTGGAGACTTTTTTCATAAAGCTTATAGGTGAGATTATAAAGAACAGTTGATGAAAAATAGCTTCCAAAAGACTTATGATCAAAAATGCTATCCACATCTAGAGAAAGAACTATATAGTCTGAACGCAGATCAAAGCATACTATTTTCACTGTTTTTTTGTTTTTTCTTTCTCGTGGTTTTTCCCTTTTGTTTTGATTCTTCTTTCAAAACATGACTAATGTGGAAATATGTTTAACATGATTATACATGTATCACTTATATCAGATTGCTCGCTGTCTTGGGGAAGAAAGGGAGAAAGAAAAATTTGGAATTCAAAATCTTATAAAAATGAATGTTGAAAACTATCTTTTCATGTAATGGGAAAAAAATAAAATACTACCAAATGGAAAAAAAAAGAAAAATAGTTTCTAGGATTGGGGATCTTTTGTCTATGGCCGAATGGGCCATATGAAACAAATGTCAGCATGACAGGGTGGTTAGGTCTCATTATACAAGAGGAGCAGAGACACAATAGCACAGCCTAAATCACACAGGATGTCACAGGATCAGAAATGTAGACTGGTTTATTGTTTTAAATCCATTATCCTTTTTGGGTGGGTGTAGGAAAAAAGTAGCTGAGAGTAGGGTTTAGCTGACATGGTGGCTTAGAATTGAGGGAGAGCTGAGTGAAAAAGAAAAACAAACAACAACCAACAACTAAAAACAACAAAACCTCCTTTTAAACACCTTTTAAGTGTAATTTTGCAAAGTTGACAGTTTGCCCACAATTTAATCAGTCTTCAGTTGCTGTTGGTCAGTGGTTTTTCAGTCTTGTCTGACTCTTCCTGACCCCATTTGGGGTTTTCTTGGCAGAGATACTGGAGTGGTTTGTCATTTCCTTCTCCAGCTCATTTTACAGATGAAGAAACAGACAAACAGAGTTAAGTGACTTGCCCAGGCTCACACAGCTAGCAAGTGCCTGAGGCCAGATTTGAACTCAGGAAGATGAGCCTTCCTGACTCCAGGCCTGGCACACTCTACCCACTTCACCACCTAGCTGCCTTTAATTAGTCTACTAAAAAGTATTTTTCATACTCACCACTTCCCTATGGTGACAATATTGCCTCTTGTATTAGCGAGCCTTAGTGTGTAAAGCTTTGGGATGGTGGTATATTTCCCAGGTTAATTAGAAAGTTAACTTGGCACCTGCTTTATTTCATTTATTCCTCAGTCCATCCTAATTTCTTTGTTCCAAAACCTGAATTTGGGCCTGTAAAAAGTAGCATGGCTGGGGCCAACTAGGTGGTGCAGTGGATAAAGCACCTGCCCTCGAGTCAGCAGGTCCTGAGTTCCAATCCGGCTTCAGACACTTAGTACTCACTAAGTGTATGACTTTGGGCAAGTCACTTAACTCCAGTTGCCTCACCAAAAAAATAAAAAGAAAAAAAGTGTCATGGCTGCATTAAATTCCAGATCAATAGGCTCCAAACATTTTTACACATTCCAACGATAAAAAAGTTCCTACACATAACCCCAATATATGTATATTTACTTTGAAAAAAAAACATATGTACCAATACACTAGTAATATATACCTTAGAAAACAAAAAATAAACATTAGAAAAGGATGAAATGAAAACGAAATAACATTAGATCATGAAGTCAATAGGTAGTCCCTGGAGTTTATTGAGCAGGGAAGTGACATGATCATAATTGCACTTGGGGAAAACAACCCTGGCAGCTGAGTGAAGGTAGGATTGCAGATTGGAAAGACTGGAGGAGGAGAGACCAAATAGTCCATGAAAGACGTGATGAGGGACTGAACTAGGGTGGTGGCTGTGTGAGTAGAGAGAAGGGGATGCATACACTATAGATGTAAAGGAAGAAATGACAAGATTTGGCATGTGACTGGACATATGGAGTGAGATAGGGTAAGGAGGTGAACTTAACACTATGATTGTGAGCTTGCTTGTCTAGTATAGTAGAGTCCTGGAATGGACTTCTAAAATAACGATACAGTAATAGGAAAGTTTAGGGCAGCTAGGTAGAGTGCCAGGCCTTGAGTCAGGAAGACTTGAGTTTAAATTTGGCCTCAGACACTTACTAGCTGTGTGAGCCTGGGCAAGTCACTTAACCCAGTTTACCTCAATTTCCTCACCTGCAAAATGATCTGGAAAAGGAAATGGCAAGCCACTCTAGTATCTTTGCCAAGAAAAACCCCAAATGGAGTCACAAAGGGTCAGACACAACTGAACAACCCCACTAACAATAGGAACATTAGGAAGAGGGGCAGATATGGGGAGAAAGATAATTTAATGAGAGCTGCAGCGCAAATCAAAATTCATCCACACCTTTTAACCTATGAGCTCACTCTTTCCGGCCCAAAGCAAGGAGAAGTGGACCCATATGGTGATCTCTGGGGTAATGGATAGATGGAAGCATGTGTTCAGTTGAGAGTTAGGTTATAAGAGCTCAGAATGGGTGAGGTTGGGCGCTTATGCATTCAAAGGAGGGAGCCAAGTTGGAGAGCATTGTGGGTTAAGGATAGATGTGTTGTAGACATAGGATTATCTCATTTTGAGAGAGGGGGAGGGAATCTATCTTCCCATCCTTTAGTTGGATGGTCACCCTTGAGGTTACTATGAAGCCTTCTTGAAGTTGAGTTATGGCCTTTACTTTGAAGACCACCAATGTAGAGGATTCAATCCCAAAGAGAAGATGAAATAAAATCCAAGGTAGCATTTATAAGCATGAAGACCTGGAATGACTAAACTGTGTGAATAATTAATAAATATTTCTTAAATTATTGAATAATAGGTGTCACAGTTTGAGGAGCTCCAGAAAAACTGAGAGTATTGTGAAAAAAAAAAGAGGCCATATTAAACAGGGAACTTCTTAATTGATTTTTTAAAAAATATTTTAATGGACATATTTTGTTTTTACATCACCCAGATTTCCTTCTGTATTTCCCCCTACCCACATCCCTTACAACAAAAAATTCTTTTTAAAAAGAAAAAGAGGAAACAGAAGAAAAAAAGTCCAGCAAACATTTGACCAGTACATTGAAAAAAGCAAATACTTTCATACAATGATACCTACCCATGTGTCCTTGAACTCTATAAAGAGAAGAGAGGAGGGTACCTTCTCATATCTCTTCTTTGGAGTCAAGCTCATTCTTTTGTAATGCTGAGACATTGATTTTTTTTTAAATTTTTTTGGGGTAGTCCTTATTCTTACATTGTAGTCATCATATGTGTTGTTGTTCTGGTTATGCTAGCTCCACTTAGTTTTGGGGAACTTTCTAGGAAATGGTTCACTGTTAAGTAGCTTGTTATTCACACCCTGTGGTAGAAAAGGAGATTTTATATGAACATAGAGTGAGTGGTGGGGCACTGGTGAGAAGCATGGGGAGGAGCATCCTGAGCACCCTCAGAAATCCCCAGTTGTAGAGGGATCCCCTTCTCCCTCCTTTCCTGTTCATTTTTATCTCCTCAATTCCTTACCCAGTGCTTCCTAAACCAAGTGGTTGTTTCTGCAGCTGGAACAAGCGCAGTCTGTTTTTTTCTTTCTTTCTTTTTTTTTTGGTGAGGCAATCAGGGTTAAGTGACTTGCCCAGGGTAACACAGCTACTAAGTGTCAAATGTCTGAAGTCATATTTGAACTCAGGTTCTCCTGACTCCAAGGCTCTATCCACTGTGCCACCTAGTTGCACCTAAGCAGGCTGCTTCTTCTTCTTCTTTTTTAAAAAAAATTTTTTTAAGGCAATTGGGGTTAAGTGACTTGCCCAGAGTCACACAGCCAGTAAGTGCTTTGTGTCTGAGGCCGAAAATTTGAACTCAGGTCCTCCTGACTTTAGGGCCAGTGCTCTATCCACTGTGCCACCTAGCTGCCCCTTGACAGCCCATTTCTTTAAGGGACAGGTAGACCTTGTGGCTAGGCTGAGATTTAAAGGCCTCACTTAAGGACAATGGGAGTCAGAGAGTATTGCTGAGTTTTTATTGCTTTTGGAGTGAAACACCAAGCTTCCTGGTCGTTGGGGTGACTGTTGAGATTACCGCCTGAGGCTTTCTCTCCTAAGTTTCCTGATCTAATGACTGTGGAGGTGGAAGAGAGTTACATTACAACCTTTTTGACTTTGAAGTATATCTTTTTAATGCTTAATTAGTAAAATTGGTTTTAATTGTATTTTAGAGCCTAGGAGTACTTATTGCATTTTAAACCTGAAACCTGAATGGTAGGCTAAGTTCACAATATTTTGGCATGAGTTCTTGTTGTTATTGTTTTTTAACACTAATAAAGTTGAGTGTTGAAAAAAAACAACCAAAATCCAGTAAGCCAAAGAATCCTTAGAGCAATGACTCATGAGACTATCATCTAATGGAGACATTTAAAGTATTTGCCAGTTGCAAAATTTCATCAGCTGGCAGAGCTCACAGATGATTTGCTTTTGCCAAGTCATTTGAATGAATTGTAGGTTCTAGATGTGGGGATTGCCCTTTGTCCATCTTCCGTAGAATAAAATGGAAGTTCTGCATATTTCATGTTTATTCCCATAAAGATGAATTCACTCTTCAGTCTAATTGGGGACTGCAAAGGAAGGGATTTCATTTTTTAAAGAGAGGTTTTGTGGATTACATTTATGTTCTTTTCTCATGAGCCCCAACTTCTTATGACCAACCTGTTTTCAGTGTGATTGGCTCTTACCTTTTGGATGCAGCCTCATCTGAATAGTGTTTGGCTTTAGGTGTGGGTCTTCAACCACTGGACCACAACATGGGCCTCAGCAAGTCAACTGGTGAAGTTTAAGAGGGAGATTGGGGAAGTCCCATGAGCTGTTCCAGAAAATAGGGCTATCAATGCATACAGGTGCATTGGGGATGATGAGAAGAGGCCTGATGCTCACCCTCATGTTACCCAGGGTCGCACAGCTAGTAAGTGTTATGTGTCTGAGGTCGGATTTGAACTCAGGTACTCCTGAATCCAGGGCCGGTGCTCTATCCACTGCACCACCTAGCTGCCCCACACCAATTATTATATACAGATATGTGAGGGACTCCTAAGGCAAGGGTCCTTGACTTTTTTTGTATCATGAACCCCACTGGCAGTCTGCTAAGGCTTATGGACCTATTCACAGAATGATGTTTTTAAATGTATAAAATAAAATATATAGGATTACTGAGGAAATCAATTACATTGAAAGATAATCCTCTCTCTCATTGTTGTCACTGTTGAGTAATTTTTCAATTATATCCAACTCTTCATGACCCCATTTGGGGTTTTCTTGGCAAAGATACTGGAGTGGTTTGCCATTTAATTCTCCAGCTCATTTTATAGCTGAGAAAACTGAGACAAACAGCATTGAGTGACTTGCCCAGGGGCCACATAGCTAGTAAATATCTGAGGCCAGATTTGAACTCAGGAAGATGAATCTTTCTGACTCCAGGCCTGGCTCTCTATCCACTGTGCCACCTAGCTGCATATACATACACATATATGTGTATATATATGTGTATGTATATGTATCTATGTATAAGTATGTATAAGCATGTATACCTTTATATGCCTATATATGCCCACACACACATTACACACACAATTTCAGAAACTCTAGGTCCCTGAGGCTCAGGCTGTCTTAATAATAGGACATAGGAGGACCGGAGTCCATATGCTTGAGTTGCTGTGGCTTGGAAAGGGAGATTTGCCAGATATGTAAGAGATTGCTAGATACTGGCAAGCAGGTTTCTATTATACCAGGGGACCTTTGATGGCTTCATGGGCTATCCAGTTTCCATTAGGGATTTTTGGGAGTAAACCACAGAGGAAAGGAGTGCCTTGCTCAGGTGGTGGTGGGTAGAAGATCCCATTTGGGTTGAATTTGTGGTGTCTGACCAGGGGCAGTGTATGATGAGTTTTGGGCTGCTTAGGGTGAGCTTAGGGTAGCTTCTGTGCTGGTTATCATGGGTAGGGCTAAATGGAAGCCTTTGGAATTTCCTGAGCCACTGCATGCGGTTAATAGTAAACAATATTGAAGCCTGGGATGGAGGTGGTGTTAAAGATATTTCTTCTCTAGTAAAAAAGATGAAGGAGACTGGAATACTTCATTAATCAAATTCTCTTTATAATAACTCCATGGGGATAGTACCTGGCAAGTGATATTAGATTACTGGGAGCTGAATAAAATTATTATGTCAAATGCTTTGGCTATTCCCAATCTTGTCAGTGTTGGGACCAGGTAGTTCAGGCCTCCATAAGTGGTATGGGTTATTGATCTCAATGTTTTCTTCTCCATTCCAGTAACTGAAACCAGTCAGGAGTTTTTTACTTTCTCTTGCGAAGTTTAAGTTACTTTCATCCTATTTCCCCAGGCTATTTCTATCAATCAACAAACATTTGTTAGTGCATACTATGTGCCAGCTCTTGTGCTAAATGCTGGGAATACAAAGAAAGACAAAAACTTGGTTTCTGTCCCCAAGGAGCTCACAGTCTAATGGTGGAAACACCATGTAAATACATTGTAGGGGCAGCTAGGTGGCATAGGGGATAGAGTGCCAGCCCTGAAGTCAGGAGGACCTGACTTCAAATGGGAACTCAGATCAAACACTTGACACTTACTAGCTGTGTGACCCTGGGCAAGTCAATTAACCTCAACTGCCTAAAAATAATAAAAAAATTTTTTTTAAAAAGCTACATTGTAAATGGAAGAAATTTGTAGGGGGGAGGCTCTAGCAACTGGCAAGAGAGGTGGGTTTTGAGCTGAGTCTTGAAGGAACCTAGCAAATCCAGGAGGCAGACAGGAGGAAGGAGGCTCAGAATTCCAGGCATGGGGAAAAGGCATCTTATGGGAGGAGAAGCAAGAAAGCTAGTGTCAGTAGATTGTAGGTGAGTAAAGTATAAAGTGATGGAAAAGGAGGAAAGGGCCAGATTGTCAAGAACTTTAAAAGCCAAATAGAGGATTTAAATTTGATACTACAAATTATGTATAGAGTTTACTGAGTAGAGAAGTAAACATGGTCAGACCTAAGATTTAGGAAGATTGCTCTGGTAGCTGAGAGGAGGATGGACTGGAATAGGGAGACTTGTAGGCTATTTAACAATAATTATCAGGTTATTGAGATAGTCCAGGTATGAGGTGATGGAGGCCTGTACCAAGTTGGTGGTAATAGTGGAAAGAGTAGTTTCAGTTGATTGATGGTGATCTTACTACTGCAATAGCCACTGTCAAGGCCCTCCTAGAACACATCCTTTTTCAATACGGCCCCTCCTCATAGCAATGCCTCTGAGCAGGGTATCCATTTTTACTGGGGTTGGGTCTGTCTTTATCATCATCTTCACTGAGTTTTTAATCTTCCATACTATCCTTGGGCAGCTGGTATCATACATAGAGCATTAGAATGGACTTTAAAACAACAGCTTTGTTATCATATCCCTGATTATTTAGGTTGGATATCATATCTCAGAGAAGCTTTGTCTCTGCTAAGTCAATGCTATCCCAGGAAGGGGGAAGGTACTTCATTTCAGTGGTTTCTGAATCTACCCTTCAGGAGGACTTATCTGATGAGGAGGAGCTACTTTTAGATATAGTTCCAGTTGACCCCCTCCAGCATTTTCTTATTCAGTCATCTGTGCAGGATTGCTCAAGCACTAAGATTTATGCTCCCTCAGAAGATTCTATGCAACTGAGGGAAATGGTTCTGATCGCCTTTAATTGACAAGTTTCCTTTCCCCAATGGTTGGTAGCTCCTTCCTAGAAAGACTTCTGGGGAGCAAAGGATGAAATTATTAGGAGGATCTTGGCTTTTTAACTATGTGAGAGAGGTAGAACTATATTTTTATAATCATGAGGAGTAGGAATTTGCTTGGAGGAAAGGGGAATCCTTTGGCTAACTTGGTAGTGACTTTGAGTCCTTTGTTGAAGGTAAAGATGAGTTTCTTCATACAGCCTCCACAGAAGAAAGGAATAGCTCCTCAATAGAAACCTCTAAATGGGCCAGCATTCAAAACCGTCCTCTTGATGGGGCTGCAAGATAGGAAGAAGTTTTACTTGATGAACTGGGGATCACTGTGGCAGTAGGAGCTCAGTCCTAGTGTCGTCTTTGGGCCTGATGGAAGGTACATGTGAGAGGCTGTAAACCTTTTAGCTATTTTAAGTCAGATGATCCAGGCCTATGATAGGGATTGATGATGGTATTGGAGTTACCATCATTTATTTGGTGGCCCAGATTTTCCTGGTTCTGCTCTTGCCTCTCATAAATGTTTTATCTCAGAAGATGTTTATGAATCCCTGTTATCACTCTTTGATCTTTTGAAGAAGACTTGTTGTTTCATGCCTTTGTATTAAGCTCTTCCTCTAATTATTAGGGTAGCTTTGATATTGTTTTAGTAGTGGAAGGTCCCCTAGAAATTGTTTGGGATGTCATCACAAAAGGGTGGGATGTGGTAGAAGCTATGTTATTTTTATGTAAACAGTGATTGTGGCACTGGAGGGAGGAGAAATCAAGCTAATATGGCTGCACATTTCTGAGAACAGTTGTGTTTGAGCCTCCACTCGATTATTATTGTCAGAGCCCCTTCTCCCTCCTTTCCTTTTCATCCCTGACCCCTAACTTCCCTTCTCCTTTTCCCTTAATGGCCCAACACTTGTCCTTAAAAAATCTGGTAATTGCTCTAGCAGCATATAGGTTGGCCTTATCCTTCAAGGGGCAGATGGGCAGTTATGGCCAAGATGATACAAAAAGTCTGACATAAGGAGGATGATGACTGGGGAACATTGCTGAGTTTTTCCTGCTTTTGGAGAACAGTAAGGTGACTGGTTGCCATGGCAACTACTTTCAAGGGAACAGCAAACTGACTGGTTGCCATGGTAACTATTTTTAAAAAAACCCCCTGCTTTCAAGGAAATGTCAAACTGATTGGTTGTCATGGCAACTGCTGACCCCTTGCTGTCTGCGGGGATGCTTTCCTTGATCTGAGTCTCCCCACTTGATGATTGTAGAGATGGAGGGGAGTAACTTTATATCCTTTTAACTTGGAAGGGTATCATTGTGATACTTAAATAAAGCATTAAGTTGACAAAATAAATATAAAGTTGACTTTAAACGTATTTTACAGCCCAGGAATGCCTATTACCTTTTAAACTTTGAGCCCTGAATGCTAAGCTAAGCCCACAATAACCCCATAGGTCCTTGCTTTGCACCCTTCCTCTATAATTTTCCCTGTCTTCCCTACCCTACCTCATAAAAATCATCCTAGTGAGGTGGAAAGATTATTGGATTTGGTACCAGAGGACCTGTTTGGAATTCTGGCTCTGGTACTTGGTATACTTCAGTTTGGACAAATCACTCTCCTTCTGGGTTTTGGTTTCCTTTTGTTTATAAAAGAAGGTCAGAACAGGTGATCTTCAACGTCTCTTCCAGCTTTTCCTCTTTCTTTTTCTTAGAGTTTTCTAATTGTTCTAAGTACTTTCAACTTTGCGGTCATTTCTTCTTAAAAGATAAAATTTTGAATTCTACTCAATATTAGAATAAGACTTTAAAGTCTTTTCTCTATTGCATATGCTTTACTCTGCTTTGTAAATTCCAGATGAAAGGATGGTGTTTCTTTGACAGGGAAACTAGACTTTGGAGCTATAAAAAATGTAATTGAAATAAGTAACATAACTTACTGAACTGTGTCTAGAGAGGAAATTATCTGATTTGCATTTTCCCTGAGTTTGGCCATAAAACTAGATTAACTGGCTTTACCTCATCCAATCTATTTCTGTTTGGGAGTTGAGTGGCTCTGGAAGCAAGTATTAACTCATTCTGACATGGCGCATTTTGCTATTTTGAAGCTTTCCCAGGAGAGGGTCCTAGGGGCAATGTTATTAGTGTTTACAATAGTGTTTTAGATGACCTCATGCTTTCCTAGAATGAAAAATAGAATGATGAGATTTAAAAAAAAATATATTCTCACAATCGAGGAGCTGGTGTTGCAGATTTTTCTTGGATTTTGCTTATCTCGTGTCATAATTTACTCTCTTTCTTTAATGCTTTAATGCTTGCTCTTTGCATTATTTCTTCCTCTCTTGCCCCTGCTGGCTTTAATATCCCATCTTCAAAGTTCTCATTTCTTCCTGCCTTTTGTTTTTTCAGAGCATTGCTTATTCATGACATTGTGCCAAAATCACTTTATATCTCTGTGGGAAAACTGTTAAGTTGTTGTTGTTGTTGTTTAATGTTGATTAAACATAGTTTCTTCTAGAAGAGACTGAAATTTTTAAAGAATAGTTTCTGCATTTAGTACAGTTTTTTTCTACATAGTAAGCATTCCATCAATATTAGATGAATGGATAAATGTGATTTTGGTAATGATAAGCTTTTACAGTTGTAAAAGTTGTTAGATGTTAATGTAATGGTGATCAAATGAGTCCGATTTTTCTCATTTAGCTGTTTACCAGATGGCAGACTGTTGGGCCATAATTGGATTAACAATTGAGAAGATTTTCAATTGGATAGTGAGGGAGCTGTCATGGACACTCTTTCATTCTATTCCTTTCCTCCTAAAAAAATTAGAGAGGCTACACCATAGCAGAATGACCTTGGGTTTGAAGTCAGAAGTCTTACCTCTAGCGTTTATTGTATGGTCATTACAAACCTCTCTAGGCCTCAGTTTTCTTACCTGTAAAATGGAACCCTCAGAAATCCAGGAATGAAGAGAATCAGAAAATAATTGCTATTTAATAGTAAACAATACTGCTGTAAAAAGCTCAAGTCAGTTCCTAGGACCATAGAACTTAGGGCTGAAAGGTACAGGTCATCTGGTCCAACTCACGTCTTCTGACTCCAGATTCTAGGCTTTTTCTATGATACTACACTGCTCTCCTGTTACTCTTACCTATAGGGTTAAGTATGTTCCTTACACTGACAGGGAGGTTAGCAGGTTTCAGAACTACTACATTCATTGCACAGAATGTGTTGTAACCATATCAAAACATGGCTTCTACAGTTTGATCCTGGGTATGCTTTGTTAACCAAAGCCCTTCTTTATAATTCTGTTCTACTTGAAGAATGTTAGCTACAACATTGTATGAAACCTGAAGAACATCAAATTAATGACACATTCTCACACTGATGCCTAGATCAAAACACCCAGGAGTATTTTGACTTTTTCTGAATATAAAAGTAAAGTTGTGAAGACATTTTTCTTCTGCTGTACCTTGTGAACTGATCTGTGGGCGATGGCAGCAGATGGTAAGACTTGATTTAGGGACCTGAAGCAAGACATTTTTTTCCTAGAAATACCTGGGAGAAAACCTGCAATACTCATGATTTCAGCCTTTGATCATTTATCAGAGGCCTTAGCTACCTAAAAGCATATCCTTTCAAGAAACCTCACAGGGGTGGTGCACGTCTATAATCCTTTACAACTGGGAAGGCTGAGGCTGAAAGATCTCTTGAGCTGGGCAGTACTAAACTGCTGTAGGCTGAGGCAACTGGGTATCTGCACTAAATTTGGCATTAATTTTTTGTGCTGGAGATGTGAATTGGCTGAGGTAAAAAAATGGATCGGGTCAAATCTCCTGTGCTTATCATGAAGGATTAGTCTATAAGTAGCATTCTCAGTTTCAGCTTGAACAAGATAGAGAAACCCAGTCTTTTATTTTATTTTTAAAATCTCACTAGGACTTGCAAATTTTGTGCATGAGCTGTCTTTCATTTTTCAGGTGTGACTGCTGCTTTTCACAAAATCACTCAATTAGAGAACATTTCCAGAATGGTTGGATCAATCCACAGTTCCACAAATAATGTGTTAACATTCCTGTCTTCTTTTTCAGCATTGACTCTTTTTGTCTTTTGTCATTTTTGACATTTGAAGAGAAGTAATATAAAACCTCAGTTATTTTTATTTGTATTTCTCTTAGTACTAATGATTAGGAGCAATTTTTTTTTTTGTGGTGAAGTGATTGAGGTTAAGTGACTTGCCCAGAGTCACACAGCTAGTTAGTGTTATGTGTCTGAGGTCACATTGGAACTCAGGTCTTCCTGACTCCAGGGTCGATGCTCTATCCACTGCGCCACCTGGTTGCCAACAGGAGCAAACTTTTATATGCTTTTTGAAAGCTTGTTATTTCTAAGAATCTGCTTTTATCCCATTACTTGACACCTTCTTCCCTCTGCCCCCGTATCACTATATTTTTGTTATTATAGGTATTCTTTTGTGCTTTTACTTGTATATATGTACTCCTCTCCTTCATTGGATCATGAGCGCCATGAAGGTAGGGGTTTAATCTTGCTAATATTTGTATTTTCCAAGGATAGTGTCTGACTACGAATCACAGAACACCAATACTGAAAAGTCTCTGAAGAATTTAATGTGAGGAGTGTATCATGTGAACATGCTGTATCATTATAACAACAAAGAATTGTGGAGAGAGGTGGTGTAAAGTGGTTATACACCAGAGAGATGTATAACCAGAAAAAAATGGATGATTCATGTCTTGAGAGCTAGGGAGAATCAATGGACAGCTCAAATGCTCCTTTGGTATCCAAGAGATGTCAGGAGATTGAGATCTGGAGGAAGATCCCCCAGTTTATTGGATGGATGATCCCCTGAGAAGGATATATGGGAAGACTTGGACAAAAGACTTGCAGGATTGGCATGATGGGAAGGTTGTAGTCTGTATCTTTGGAGGGAGAATTTGTATCTATGAGATCACAGATCTATGAAGATAGATTCTTGCCCCAACTAGCCTATGATAAGCGTTTAATGAGTTTTTGTGTAATGAGGACACCCCATCAACTACGTAGTTGATGTAACCTCTCTATGAGGAAGAAGTTGGAGAAATGGCTTCTAGAAGAGTCATGATAACGTGTAAAGGTAGTGCCCTTGGAAGAGTCTGTGGAGCTTATATGAACATCGTATAACTGGTGCCTGTTGAATAACAGTGGTAAATGAGTGACTTTTCTAATTGACTTTATTTATTTATTTTTGCAATGCAATCTGGGTTAAGTGACTTGCCCAGGATCACATGGCTAGTAGGTGTCAAGTGTCTGAGAACAGATTTGAACTCAGGTCCTTCTGACTCCAGGGCTGGTGCTTTATCCACTGCGCCACGCAGCTGCCCCTCTTCGTGGCTTTAGAAATATTTTTTAAAAAAAAGGCCTACAAGCTTTAGCTATTTCCTCTTTTGGTTCATTTATATCTAAAGGAGCTTAGTGACTTCTTTTGCTCAAAGTACCTGGTGAAGAGCCATGAGGTATGGGGGTTAATCTTAGGACCTTCCTTCCAACAGGCCTAGGGGCTTGACATTTCTGTTTGTCTTTTTTATGTTCTAGGTGACAGGATGCCCTGATGAGCAATGAACGACCTTTTTGACCTAGGCCAGTGGAAGCTCAGATGGGTAATTCATATAGCATGCTACATCTGGACATGAACTTGGTGGGACCAATGCTATGTAGGAATTTAGCTAAGTTTTGAGTTTACTCCACCAGAGACCAAATGGTATAAGGAAGAGTATTCCCCAGAGATTCTTGGGGAAATGTTTATGTTTGTTTTTGCTATATCTTTGAAGTAAATATCCCTTTGTAAAATCTAATTGATGTTAAGCAGTTTGATGGAACTGAGGTACTAGTTGCTGGCCCTTAACTACAGGGTAGGGGTGAGGGGAAGACAGTTGGTGAGGATTTCATTCTTCAGGGTACCCTAGCATCCTGAGAAAGAATGTAGCCAAGCTGGTTTTGGGAGAGTGAGCTGGAGTATATACCAGTTATATTTGTTTAAATTACTTTCTTTAAGGAAGTTCAGAAATAAATTTATAATAATGGATAGAATAGATGTAGTCCTTTAAGCACCAGTATTTTCATGTGGTTATTTTGTTTACTCTCAGATTCACAATTTCTCTTGGTGACATTCTTCTTACAAATTTGCATAAAGGAATTGGTTTTGATTGGCAGTAATGTTTTCCTTCAAGATGTATTGCTTTCCAAGAATGTTCAGCCTTGTCGGCTTCCGTTTTTGTCTCTAATTGGTAACATGGCAGATTCTGTGATGTAGTCTTCAAAACATACTGTTTGAATATTTTTCCCTTGCTTTGTTCACACATATTCAGCATTCATCCCACAGCACAGTCAAGAAAACAGGCAGAATGCATACTGATCCAGTAGTGAAGATAATTTACTCCCAAGAATGACAGCATGCAAAGAAAAGAAGTTTCACTTACATAGCATGTCCCCTTCTTCTTTTTATCTCTACCCATTTCAGATAGTTTTGGAAGCTCAAAGTAGATCTGACATGACTTACCATTCTTTGTCTTATAATACTTAGAACAAAGAAGAACTGTGTTCCAAAACTAAAAGAATAATAACATGTCCTGCCCACTTCTCTTTAAAAATGAACTATTGTTTTCACTGAGTGGGTACAACTCACCCTCTTAGACCATCTCCATAGTTGTTAGATGTTGCTAAAATAGGTAAGAGTAGAGTGGAAGGGAAAGAGCCCATGGTAACACTCACCCTAGGGTATGCAAACCCTGGACACAGCCAACTCACACTTTATGAATGGCTATGATGGTTAAATATGTTTTTGGTTTGTTTTTGGCTGATTGAGACCCTGAAATAACACTTTCTGATTATATTCCTTATTAACTATATCAGAATGAGTCAATATACCAAATATTTCAGCAACTTTGCTATAAAACCCATTAACTAGGCATTTTAGTTTTAAAAAAAAATCTTGAAGTATGACACCTATTTCCCACATGTGACACTTGGAAGCACTGTAGTTGTGATACTCTGGTATAAGCCAACCAAATTGAGTAGTGTGCTTGGTTATATTAATTAATCAGCAAGAGAATGCAATATCTGAATTCCCTGTAGAATGGGGTCATCTGTAACCCATGAGCCCATTACCTACTTCTGTTTCTTTTTTTTTTTCAGGCAATTGGGGTGAAGTGACTTGCCTAGGGTCACACAGCAAGTAAGTGTCAAGTGTTTGGTCTGAGGCTGGATTTGAACTCAGGTACTCCTGACTTCAGGGCCGGTGCTCTATCACTGCGTCACCTAGGTGCCCCTAGATCTGTTTCTTATACAGTATATAGTACAGCCTTCCTAAAGGCTGCCATATCCCTGCTGGCCAACAAAGCATGCTCAGTCTGCAAACACCTAGGCTACTCCCTTTTGCTACGCAGTTCAAACCCAAGCTTCCTTGAGTTCATAGTTATGTAGGGCAGTACACCCCAAAGTGGAGGGTCACCCTCTGGCATACTTAACCCCAAGGGATCAGTTATTAATCACTTGAAAGGTAGAAACATGGCTTGAATCCCTGCTTCCTCATAGTATCCACTTGTGGGATTTTAATACAACCATAGCTACCCTTATCCTCCCAGACTCCTCCATTTTACCCTCTTTTATAGCTCTGCAAACTTCCAGCCTTCTCCTTGCTTCTTTGATGGTTATTAATCCCTCAGGGAAATTATAACCAAATTGCTCTCCAGACTCACGTAGCAGGCATTGTGAAGGTACCACTGGGAAAATGACTACCATCTAGCTTATTCATAGATAACCTCTTGGCTCCACCAGGCACACCTCAGGCAGTGGCCTCTGCAATAAGAGGCAGTGACTACTTAACTCCTTGGTTCCCTCTCCCCCTCCTCACCCCGACTCTCCCCTGTTTTTCTTTTTCTTTTACCAGGCAATTAGGGTTAAGTGACTTGCCCAGGGTCACACAGCTAGTGTCAAGTGTTTAAGTCTGAGACCAAATTTGAAATCAGGTCCTCCTGACTTCAGGGCTGCTGCTCTATCTACTGCACCACTTAGCTGCTCCTGGCACCCGATATTTCCATTTCTCTTATAAAACTTTGGGAGGGGATCCCATACCTGACATTTAGAATCGACAGACAATGGAAAAGTTTACTATAGAGTCATGCTTTTCCTTATCTGACTCTATTAATCAGGAGTCGATTTTATGAAAGAATCTAGGGTTTTTTTTTAAATATTGAGGCTTTTCTTCCCTAATTCTAACCTTAACATCTATCTTACTAATATTTACTTAACTCTACGTATGTACTAAATCCTGACTTGTCTCTATTCACAAAACCTATTACTTTCCCTAAAACTATCCCTAACATTAACCCTTCCAATGTCCCTAAAAAATACACTATCCCTATTTTTATCCTAAATCTATCCATAATTCTGTAACCTTATTTTTCTCCCTATTAGTTAATTACAATCTTATCCCTACTCTAAGCAAATATATATGTAATAAACTAAAACCTATAAAATGTAGAGGTGGGTATGGCTTAGGGATGATATCAAGTACCATAATAAAGGAGTACTGACATTATTAAAATACTTAAAGTAGAATTGAAGAAATAAAATAATAATAAAAAGTCCAAGAACTTTCAGGGTTATGGAAAATCAAGGTACCTTAAAATTAAGGTACAAGGATTGTTATTTGTCCTTTGTTCTTGAAGAGGACCATGACATCAAGGAGGTGATGCCATGACATGCAAGTAAATTGGGGTTTAAGTGGGGCAGGGCTGGGCAAAGTCATCAGCTTCACTTTCTCCTCTGGAATCATCTGAGTCCAGTGGTGAGATATAGATCAGGATGACTGTAGATGGCCCTCATGAAGCAAGGGTTATTAGTTGGCAGTCTCCTAAACAAAACAATCAAAAGGGTGAAAATTGGATAAAAATTTTACTTTTATAATAAAAATTCAAGATAAGAGATCTTTATTAAATGCGAAGAACAAGGCAGAGAACTTTATATGAGACTAGTAGAGATGCTCTGCAGAGAAGAAATCCAGAGAAGATAGCAAATCACCATGTCAGGACATGGTGACAATAAAGGGGACAATAAAACCAGAGATACCAGCTAATTATGAGAACAACTAGATCAGGGTTTTAAAACCATCACCTTTATGGTTCTGGTCTCCAACTTTTTTATGATAGAGGCATCCCTCATTGGGTTTATAGACTAGTGTTTTATTCAGAGCCTTATTAGATTATCCATTGAAAGGGGCCAGGATATTTGGCTCTGAGGACAAGTGCTGTTGTTGGCAGTATGGGACACCAAATGAAATATTCTCACACACCCACTGCCACTGCATTCCTCAGCTGAGTGCATTATTACCCAATGGCACGATGACACCTTAGCGTCTGCTAGTGAGGGCTATCAGGATGCTAGAAACCACTGAGATGCAGGTAAACATCTTTCCTAGGAGTAGAAAAGGCACTTAAACTAGATTTAGTTATCCTTGACCAGAAGAACTGTTCTGCTGCTGTCACTGATATCACTATGCCTTTAGAAAATCAATATTTTGTTTTCCAATTGGCCAGAGTGAATAAAATTGAAAAATGTCAAATGGTCTGTTGGCATCTGGCTCAGGAAGGCTACCAAATACATAATGATAGTTAGGGCTCTGGGACACTGCAATCCAGCTAATGACCTGGTATTATCAAAATTGAAAATCAGCCAGTGGACACTGATGCTGCAGGACTTCATTAGATGGAACAGAAATCTCTCTCACTCTCTCTCTTTCTTTCTCTCCACACACATATACACACACGATGTAAATATATGTATGTAGACATAAATATAAAACACATGTACATATACACATGCACTACATACATGTGTGTATACATATGCACATACATTTACATATGTAAATATAGAGACATCTATATATGTATGTATATTGTCTATATGTGTGTATATACATACATACATACTGTATATATACACACATATATTGAAAGAAAGAGAGAGAAAGAGAAAGAGAGAGAGAGAGAGAGAGAGAGAAAGAAAGAGAGAGAGACAGACAGAGAGAAAGAACCCAAGAATATAACTGGTGTGAATGAATATAAACTAGAGATAAATGTCATTTTTTTTTTAGCAGGACACAAATGATTTTATCTTCACTGAATTCAAGAAGTAAATGCTAGTTTATTCTATATAAAACTGTTCCATAAATTATTTTACTTGTTGTTTTCACATGATATGCAGACACTGTTTATATATATATATATGTGTGTGTGTGTGTGTGTGTGTGTGTGTGTGTGTGTGTGTATGTGTGTGCTATGTTTAGTATTACCATTTAAATTACACACAAATCTATACACTGGGAAGCTGGTGGGTAGGTATTATCAAAATTGAAAATCAGCCAGCGGACATTGATGCTGCAGGACTTCATTGGATGGAACAGAAATCTCTCTCACTCACTCTCTGTCTTTCTCTCTCTCTCTCTCTCTACACACACACATACGAAAGAAAATTAGGAAATAATCCATTATGCAACTATTATGCCTCTAAGTTTGTATATTCAAAACATTCAGGAGAAATGGCAGTAATCTTTCTAGCCTTTTCTCCTTTTCCTTGTTTTTGCCAACTCCTCCACCTTCTCCACAGTGATAGGGGCAGAAGGATGCATGTGCTAAATTAGAAAAGGATCATGGAAGGAGGGACTCTACCAAAAAAAAAGGAACAAGAGCTCCTGGAGGACAGCAGGGATTGTTGTGAGAATGAACCACAAGAGACTTCTGAGAAATGGTAGCAGAATCAATGCCAGGGGACATGAAGTTATAGAAGGTGAGTTGAAACTGAAAGATGCAAGGCCAAAAGGGCTTCAGATAAGTTAGAGGAGCTGTAGGAGATGCTACATCCACAGCTGGACAAGAGGTTCTATTGTCATGGGGCAGCAAAACTACAGATACCAGTGGGGACCACTGTCAGTCCTAACGGCGGCGCGTTACCGCAGAGGAAAAAGGTAGACCAACAGAGGGGGAAGCAGATTTTGTTCCTAACTCAAGACCTATCTAACCATGTAGCCAGGCTACTGACACTGACTACTGACAATAGGCATTTGCCACTCTATTGTGGATCTAGAGATTAAAGAAAGGAATGGAACTCACCTGGAGGTATGTGTGTGTGTGTGTATATGCATATATGTATACAAATGCATGTATACAATATATACCATGTCTGTGTATATGTTGCATCTATGTGTAATATATGCACACATGCTATATATGTACAATCATGTGTATAATATATAATATCACAGGCACACATACATTATCTCTCTCCACACACACACACACACACACACACACACACACACCCCCTCTGAAGGTATCAATCAGATTGATACCGTCAGAGTAAAGGTGGCAGTTTAAAGTAATAGAATTTCAGAGCTGGAAGGGACCTTAAAGAGTGTCACATAACTCTTCTGGCCAGTTACTATTTGATTTTGTAAATGGATCACACTATGCTGCTCTGATCTTCCCTCCTGACTGAGTTTAGGGAGAGGAAAGTTTTGCTGAATCTTTAAAAAACGGACAGCCATCATTAGCATTAGAGTATGGAAGGCTAGGAAATCTGAGAAAGGATGTGTGGGGAATGAGAGATTAGCACCTCTGGTATGAAGGCCTGTTGAGCCCTTTTCGTGGCTACTCATCCACCTTTGGTGTCTACCTATCACCTGTGACTCCAAGAAACTATAGCATACATAGAAGCCAAACCATACATAGAGGTAAAACTTTCTCAGCAGATGGGCTAATCCAGGTTGAGGCTATCTATCAGGTATCAAGTCCATTGGCGAGTTATGGGAAATGTCTATCCCCAAGGATGTGAAAACTTCCCTGGCACAATAAGTGGATGAGAATAACGTGTTCCAATGGCCAGGGAAGAGGCTGGAGCAGGAGTTATGGAGTGCTTAGAGCTTGATCGGAATCAAAGACACCAAGGTCATTCACTGCATCCTAGGGACATCAGTCCTGATTTTTGTGCTGCCACTGGACTTTGATGACCCTGGAAGAGAGATTAAGGCTGACAACTTCATGCAATTCTGTCTCACTTAAATCCAATTAAGTCGAGACATTACCTCATGATGTCATTGGCCTTCTTTGAAAGCTAAGGATGAACAACACACACACACACACACATACACACACACACACACACACACACACATAATGTATATGTATAAAAATTAGACGTAATTTCTGGATAATTAATAATTTTATTAATTATGGTTAGTGAAAAACTAATAAAAGATAATCATTTGGCTGTCTCTTGTAAAGCAAAGGCCCCTCCTGGAGGCCTCTTGATGCTTATATGCCCTTGGCAGAGTAGGTTTTCCTGACAGGCAGCAATTAACCTTGACTGGTTAACAATTAATGAGATAATGAATATTATAATAAGAGGTGGGCTTATTCTAATGAGGGACTGGGGATGTGACTGTTCACTTAGTCTTAGACAAAGAGATTTATCTCTATCTAGACTATCCCTTCCTAGGGCAATCCAGACAAAACTGGTCACTTCCACTCAGGTCTGTCTGACTAGAACAATTGGCTGGAATTCACCTAAATTAGAATCTCTTTACCTTTTGATCAGATCTAAGCTTTCCCAGTTGGGTGGGGTCTGAACCAGATTAAGAAGACTGTTTAATCCAAGCTCATTATCAGCTTTATTCTTTAGGGGCTGATTTGACCTGGCAGAGAATGAGGAAATAGGAATGGAAAAAAATCCTGGATCTCCCCAATGTTAACAATTGGTTATTTAATAATACTTTCTCTCACACACATATTCCTTTATAAAGAGTATAGGATTCTAGTCTCATTTTGTTCATTATAGTCTTGAATTTTTCTAAAATTAATTTCAATCAAGTTTGGTTTTAGTATACCTTGGTTCCTTGCAGGAAGAAAATGAACACCTCTGCGGAGAGCTCAAAAAATGAGCCGCATTTTGTGTCATTTGGGGGGAAACAATAGTTGAAGGCAGGGAGCAAAGAGTAAATTTGTTGAGAACTTTCAACATTTGACCTTAGAACTGTGTGAATCCCTAGCTACTTTGTGCCACTGCTTAGACAAATTTATAAAAGCTGTGGGAGTGTCAGTGATAGTCCATTTTGAGTCTGATTTATGTTTTCTACCTTACTCTTTTTTCCCTCTAACCAGGCAAAAATATGTAAGCACAAGAGATTAATTAAATATAAAATTTATTTTTACTTGTGTACCCTTTGTCCTGTGTTGTAAAAGAATAGTTTTCGGTGTACAGGTCATTGGCAATATAAGTGAACTTTGTCATAATTTCTCATAACTATTTCCATGAGCAAAGATTGGATTGTAATGCTGCATGAAAGCCATTATAAGAAATCTTTCCTAAAGAATATCAAATTACCTCTAAAAATATTAGTTACCCAGCCAGTTTCTCATCAGAATCAATAGATTACTACCATTAATGCTGTCTTAATCTTTGTGTCAAGAGGGTGCTTTCCTTAAAGTTTTTAATCAAAAATAACTGGGTTGGAGTCTAATTTATTGGACTTAGCTCCTTACAGAGCTATAAACCACTAACAAAGTAAATTCTCTCTCTTTTTTTTTTTGGGTTAGTGTAAAGATTGGATTCTTACCACATTTTGCCTTCTCATAGGAAATTTGAAAGATTAAGTACAAGCCTACTATAAAACATTTTGATCTTTCAACTCCTGCAATAGGGAAAAGTCCTAGAAAGATTAGTTTATCTTTTAAATACAATTGTCTTTTATTCTGACATCTTTGTGTTTTAAGATAAGTGGAACACATTTTGACTGTGGACTTTTATAATGTTACAGTCCCTCTTGTCTAGGACAACTGAGCATCAGAGGATTCTGACATCCATTTCCAACAAAGATCTCCATGACAACTGACATTTATATAGCACTTCAAGGTTTGCAAAGTTCTTTTCTCACAACGGTTTTGTGAAGTAGGTAGTAAGTACAAGCATTATTATCTTTACAACTGTTCAACATAGTATTCTAAGTCCTATTTTCATCTTAAATATGCCTTTGTAATATCTCTCTTAAACTACCATTTCTCTCCTCTTGGTGGGTCTCTCTGCCTCAAATCTCTTCCCACTCTAATCCATCCTCCATTCAGTTAATCAAATTGATCTTCTTAAAACACTATCAATAAACTGTAGTGGGCCATTGTCACCTCTTGAATGCAATATAGCATCCTCTGTTTGACATTCAAAGCCCTTCATAAGCTGGTCCCTTCCTACCTTTCCAGTTTTTGCTCACCTTGCTCTCCCTCCATGACAATCATTCTTTGACCTTTATGGGTTTTGGCTATTCAAGGGGCGGCTATTGATAATTAAGTAGAAAGTTTTGGAGATTTGCGGCATATGGCAGAAAACTGAAGACTATATGCATATGTGAAGAAAACAAAGTGTCATAAATGCATAAATACTATATGTTATTTTATCATATACTAATATAAGTATACATATATAAATTTATTATAAACAGTTAAATTGGTTAAAAGTTTCAGTCATGATAAAGAACTACAGGCCACACAATCTCTTTGGGCAAACCTCCTCTTTCTCTTGCTACCAGCCAGACCCAGTCACGTGATTTTCTCCCACAGCGAACCTTGTATATGGTGCTTTTCTATAGAAGGAAATCTCTGAAGCAGTTGCTGAACCTGCACCTGTGGCTGCTAAGACTGTAAGATACTAAACCCCCTCATGTAGAAACTGTGACTTTTTTATGAGTGCAATGTTGTTGTTTTACTTGTTTTGTGTGTAAAATAAATATGTATGTTATTTAATTTGTGTGTTAAATAAATAAATATGATCAGAATTAGTGAAAATAAAAATAATACAAAAATAAGTTTTGGAGTGCAGCCAACAGGTATTCATGGTTTTTCACATTTGGGGGGTCCTACAGCCCTAACCCCAGAGAATGTTGAGGGACCACTATATAACCCAGTGACACTGTCCTTGTTACTGTTTCTTGCAAATGGCACTGCATTTTCTAACTTTGACTCTGAGAGATTTCAATGGCTTTTCCCTCATGCCTGGAATGCTCTTCCTCCTTATTTCTGCTTCCTAGTTTCAATGTATTCCTTAATTTTTTTTTCTATTGTTATGAATGTAAAGATTGGTTCTTAGCACATTGCTTTCTCATAGGAAATTTGAAAGATTAAATACAAGCCTACTATAGAATATTTTCACCTGTCAACTTATGTAATAATGAGATGTCCTGGAAAGATAAGACTAACTGGAAAAAACTGATCAGACTGTCTTTTAAATCCTTTTATTCTGGCATTCTTGGTGCTTTGAGACAAAGTGGAACACACTTTGATTGCAGAGTACTACCTTCAGTTCAAGAAGCTTTTACCAGTCTTTAATCTTACTGCCTCCTTTTGAGAGTGCTCCCAATTTATCTTATTTATATAGGTTGTTTTTTGTTTGTTTGTTTTTTGCTTGTTTTCTGTTCTGTGAGCTCCTTGAGAGTAGGTACTAGGCTTTTTTTTTTTTTTGGTCTAGGGGTTAGGGGTGGGGGAAGTTCCCCTTTCTTCATATCCCTAGTGCTTAGCACAGTGCCTGGCAAATAGGTGCTTAATAAATGTTAGTTTCTTGTTTGACAGTGAAACTGAAAGAAGAAAAGTCATCTAGTCTTACAGATCATCTGGTCTAAGCCACTCATTTTACAGATGAGGAAACTTGGCCCCAAAGAGGTTAAGCTACTTGCTTAAGGTCATATAGATAAAAAGTAGAAGAATCAGATTTGATCTTATGCCCTCAGATTCCAGATAAGAGCTTTTCCCCTTATGTTGTACTACTGTCTTCTTTCCTAGCCTGGGATCTCATACACCTAAGCGCCCAATACATTTTAATAAGGATGGTAACTTTCCACTTGTTACCAGGTAGGTGGGGGAACAGCTCTCTTTATCACTATTGTAATTATTTAAATTAGTGAATAAAATAAATACTTCCATTATTTTGCTACTAAAGGGATATTGAAGTTTATCCTCTGGACAATATATAGCAGGAAAAAAAAATCAGACTTTGCTGCTGCTACTGTGTAATCAAGATAAAAACATGGTCTAGTACAGAAAGAATACTGACTTTCCCTCCTTAACTTCCCTCTTGCTCTAGCTCAAATTCATTTATAGGTAAGTCACAGAGGACCTAAGTGGTATGTGAGAGTATTTAACTCCCAGTTAAATTGTTGTTCAGTCTTTAGTTGCATCGACTCTTCATGACCCATCTAAGGGTAATCTCCTGTTTGTCTGCTCCCTGAAGGAATTGGTATAACTCTGATCTTAGTCGTACTTGACTCTTTGTGACTCAGTTTGGGATTTTCTTGGCAAAGATACTGGAGTGGTTTGCCATTTCCTTCTTGGGCTCATTTTACAGATGAGGAAACTGAGGCAAACAAGATTAAGTGACTTGCCCAGAGTTACACAGGTAGTAGATGTCTGAGGCCAGATTTGAACCCAGGAAGATGAGCCTTCCTGACTTCAGGGCTGGAAGTCTATCCACTGTGCCACCTGATTGCTTCCCAATTAGGTAGCTGTAACAGAGGATTTTAGTTTCAGGCTAGACAATGGAGTAGTGAAGGGAAAACTTGATAGGACTCTCCCTGGTGTGAGAAAATATGACAGATTTGGCTTAAAAAGATGTCAACCTACACTTCTGAGGAAAAGGTTCTAGCCTCTATGCCCTAAAAGACCAAAACCGAGAGGGCTTGATTGGGTCTGAAGAGATATGAGGTAAAAGCAGGGAACAAAACCCTATGTGCTCAGCAGATATTGGAGCACCATTCAGCTGAGACTAGGAGGACCAGCAGAACAATTGTCAGCACAAGACAACATGCAAAGTAGTCACCAAGAAACTGTAGGACACTGTGCCCTAAGACCACCTAGACCTTAGCCCAGCCTAGCAGCAGAGATGAGCTGCAAACCCAGTGAGGGCAGCCCCATGACATCATTGCTGATGCAACATTGGTGGTGTGAATTGCCCTTACATATGTATTCCGCATCCATTGGCCCCTCTTCTATGACCTCCATGTTTACTCTCCCTGCTGTTGGTGCATATATTTGTGGGAGGAGTGTGCCTTGGGTTTATTGGGGGGATGGGGAATGTTTTGTTGAAAACTTCTCACAATACTATTTCATTAAACATGTTTGCTTTGAACTAATTGTCTTCTTCAGCTGATTTAAAGAATAAATAAACACGGAATAATCATTTTAAGTAGATGTGTACACACAGGGTACCTTGAATCTGAGGTAGCGATTTTGGGGACCTTGAAGGTTACGAGGCAATGCTATGTAGTATAACACTACAGGAATTTGTTTTTCCTTTTGCGGGCAAGGCAATTGGGGTTAAGTGACTTGCCCAGAGTCACACAGCTAGTAAATGTTATGTATCTGAAGCCAGATTTGAACTCAGGTCCTCCTGACTCCAGGGCTGGTGCTCTATCCACTGCATCACCTAGCCACCCCCAGGAATTTGTTTTTCTTGATAAAGATGGTATCTTTCTTATGAGTCTATATCATATTAAATTTAATTATAATAATGATATATAATAATAATGATTAGAACAGGGCTTGATAGTAACAAAATACTTTTAGATGCATTATCAAACTTGATCCTCATAACAACCTGTGAAACTGGTCATGCAAGTCCTGTTATTCCTATTTTAAAAAATATATTTATTTATTTTTAGTTTTCAACATTCAATTCTGTAAGATTTTGAGTTCTCAATTTTCACCCTCTCTTTCTCCTCCCCCCATCCAAGACAGCATGCAATCTGATACAGACTATTCATGTACAATCATGTTAAACACATTTCCACATTAGTCATGTTGCAAAAAAGAATTAGAACCAAAGGGAAAAACCGCTAGAAAGAAGAAACAAACAAAAAAAAAAGGGAGAGAAAATAATATGTTTCAATCTGTATTCAGACTCTGTAGTTCTTTCTCTGGATGTGTATAGTATTTTCCATCATGAGTCTTTTGGAGATGTCTTAGATCCTTGCATGCTGAGAAGAGCTAAGTCTATCAAAGTTTGTCATCACGCAATGTGGCTGTTACTGTGTACAATGTTCTCCTGATTCTGTTCACTTTACTCAGTATCAGTTCATGTAAATCTTTCCAGGTGTTTCTGAAGTCTGCCTACTCATCATTTCTTATGGAACAATAGTATTCCATTACATTCATATGCCACAACTTGTTTAGCCATTCCCCAATTGATGGGTATCCCCTCGATTTCCAATTTTTTGCCACCCAAAAAGTGCTGCTATAAATATTTGTGTACCTGTAGGTCTTTTCCCCATTTTTATGATCTCTTTGGGATATAGACCTAGAAGTGGTATTGTTGGGTCAAAGGGTATGCACAGTTTTATAGTCCTTTGGATATAGTTCCAAATTGTTTTCCAGAATGGTTGGACCAGTTCACAACTCCACCAACAATGCGTTAGTGTTCCAATTTTCCCACATCTTCTCCAGCATTTATCATTTTTTTGTTTTGTCATGTTAACCAATCTGATAGATGTGATGTAAAACAACCTCAGAGCTGTTTTAATTTGTATTTCTCTACTCAATGGTGATTTAGAGCATTTTTTCATATGACTATAGATAGCTTTACTTTCTACATTTGAAAACTACCTATTCCGTTATTCCAATTTTACAGAGGAGGAAATTGTGGCTCATGGAAATAAAATAATTTTCCCATGTTCATACTACATAAGTGGTAGGACCAGGATTTGTGTCAAAGTCCTTCTAATCTGAGTTCAGTGTTCTTTCTATTATGCCATATTAACCTCGCTGAAAACGAGGATCTAGTCATCACATTGAAATTATTCTTTAATAATTTGTTGTGATATTTTATCTTTGTGGTAGTTTTCATTTAAAGGCATCTCGAATTTCAAATCACATTGCAAAATACATTTTACATAATGAATTGTTGTGTTTATTTTTGTCATTATTTCATCTTGAGTAAGGAACAAAATTATGCAGGGAGTCATACATAAATAAATAAATGTGACCTTGATTTTTTATTTTTATCTTATACTATGTAAGGGTTAAAAGCAGTGGAGTTGGAGCCAGAAAACCTAAATTTGATAATTGGCTGTCTTTGTGAACTTGAGGAAGCCACTTAGCTCCAGAGGCCTCAGTTTCCTTATTTGTAAAATATAAGGATTGGCCTAGATTGTTTTCAAAGTTCTTTCCAGATCTAAATCCTATGATCCCATATTTTTTTTTCCTACCAGCCTCACAGGGTGGTTATGAGGCAATTTTTTTTTTATAAATCACAAATGGGAATTGTTATAAATTATTGACACTTTGCTGCTTGAAGGGAAGCAACGTCGTGCAGTCGAAAGAATGCTGGCCCAGGAGCCAGAGGATTCAAATTCTGGGTTCAAATTCTGATTTTGTCACTTATAAGAGAGAGTGTAAAACAGATCACATCGTCTTCCAGTGACTTCATCTGTAGAATGAAAGAATGGGTTCTGGGAAAATTTAGCTGTGTGACTTCAGACAAGTCACCTCTTCTCTCTGGGCCTGTTTCCTTTTTATAAAATGGGGATGGTATTTTGTCTTGCTTATCTAAAGGAATTGTAATAATGATGATGGTAATGATAATGATGATGATGATGATGGTACTAGCCAGCATTTATATAGCACTTTAAGGTTTATAAAACATTTTACAAATATTATCTAATTTTATCCTCATAACAACCCTGGGAAGTAGGAACTATTATTATCCTTATTTTCTAGATAGGAAAGCTGAGGCAGACAGAGATTAAGTGAATTTCCTAGGGTCATATAGCAAATAAATGTCTGAGCTTTGATTTGAACTAGATTCCTGACTCCAAGTCCAGTGAGCTATCCAATACACAACTTTTCTCATTGCCCAGCTGTAGTTGGGGAATGGAGGAGAAGAGGGAGGGGATGAGGGAAGGAGCCAACTTTTCTTTTGAATTTACATCTTCTTAGGAACTTATGGAGGTTTGGGGAAGAAACCTTATATTTTTGCCAAGTGTCCTTGCCCTTCTGGTTGAGAAAATGTTGGCAAAAGAAGAAATGGCATTTAATAACAAGGTTTTCCTTCTCCCTATATTAAGAGTTCTAATGACTTCTATCAGCAAGGACTTTCTATCAAAAGTGGGACAGAATGTCTCAAGATATAGTGGGTTCTCTGATCATTGGCAGTATTTGAACAAAAACTGCACAATCACCCTGTAGGGTCTGTTGTGGGAATAATTCTTGTTCAGTCAAGAATTGAACTCTGTGGCTTCTGAGGTCCCTTCCAAATCTGCATATCTGTGGTTCTGCTCATTCCCTCCCTCTCCCTAAGCCAATAACATACATGTATAATTCTAGCCTTCTTCCTATCTCTTTTAAGTCCCTTTTCTGTCATCCCACCTTCAGCAAACTCTTTAACCTTGAAATGCCTGAGCAGCCTGCCGGGTCACCTGAGGAGTGTAGAAACCGGACTTGTGATATTGTTGGGATACTGCTTTTATCTAGCATAGATTGTTAAGCAGTAGTGGTAATGCCACATGCCATATGGTGTAGCAATAAATTGTATTGAATAAGTAAAGCCCTACCATAGAAAATCATAGGGATTCATAGGAGCTCCTTAGGTTGGAAGTCTGGATGGGTTGCTGAAATGAATGTTTCTAGCTATAAAGAAAATGGTTATACTTATCATGGATCAATTTGGAGTCAGAAGACCTAGATCTGAATCTTGACTCTGCCCATAAATGCCTGTATGATGTTGGGCTGGGCATGATAGGCAGCATTCTGCTACTGGGAGGCTGAGGCTGATGGATCTCTTGAGTTTGAAAGTTCTGGACTATAGTGGACTCAACCAATCTTGTATGTTTTAGCTAAATTTGTAATTAATATGGTGAGCCCTCAGGAATGGGGACAAGGGAAACCCTAAGGAAGGGGGCAAACTAGCTCAGGTCAGAAACATAGCAGGTCAAAGATCCCACATCAATCAGAGTGAGATTGGACCCTTGAGTAGCCCCTAAACTTCTAGCCTGGGTGAGATAGGGTGACTGAGTCTGAAAAAAAAAAAGAAAAAAGTCATATTGACTTTTTGGTCCTCAGTTTCTTCTTCTGTAAAATGAAGATACAAGGCTAGGTGGTTTATAAGATCTGGTGCTTAGCATAGTACCTGGCACATAGCAGGTGCTTCATGAAGTTTACCTGACTGAGTGACATTCCAACTCTAAATCTTATGATTTGATGAATAGTGACTATAATTAGGAATGCTGATTCAGAGGGAAAGGGGGCAGTGTGGTAGAGTAGAAAGTCAACTGAACCAGGAATCGTTGGATCAGATTTAGAGAGAAGAGACTTCAGAAAAATATTTTAACCCCCTCATTTAACAAAGGAAGAATCTAAGGCCCAAGATCTGGTTTGGTATGTCACTTTTCCCGGTTGTGTGACCTTACACATAACCCTTCACCTTTCAGGATCCTAATTTCCTTAACAATAAAATGAGGGTTTGAACTAGGTGGTCCAGCCCTGAAATCCTGTGATCCTGTCCTTCCTGCTGGGTATAATAGAAAAGAGTAGATATTTGCATGGGGAATGTGAGGTTAAAAGTTTTGGGGGACAGATGCCATCTCAGACTGATTTGGTTTGTACCAGGCCTAACACTGTGCCTTATCTGTTGTTACTGTTCAGTCATGTCTGACTCTTTATGACCCCATTTGGGGTTTTCTTGGCAAAGATACTGGCATAGTTTGCCATTTCCTTCTCCAGCTCATTTTACAGATGAGGAAACTGAGGCAAACAGGGTGAAGTGACTTGCTCAGGGTCTCAAAGCTACTAAGTGTCTAAGACTGGATCTGAACTCAGAAAGATGAGTCCTCCTGATTCCAAGCCCTGTACTCTATCCACTGTGCCACCCAGCTGCTCCATATCATACCTAAGTAGACAATGCTTTTTGATACATGTTATTAACTCAAGACCCAGCATCTGATATGGTGGTCTTATGTTCAAAAGCAGGGATGATCTGTCATCTAAGGTAGCTAGCTGACAAAGTGGAGAGAGGACTGGTCCTGGAGTCCGGAAGACCTGAGTTCAAATCCAACCTCAGATGCTTATTAGCTGTGTGACCCTGGACAAGTCACTAAGCATTTGTTTGTCTCAGTTTATTCCCCTGCAGAATGGGGATAATAACAACATCTATTTTGAAGTGTTGTGAGTATCAAATGACATCATATGTGTAAAGTATTTAGCACAGTGCAGGCACATAGTAGGCACTTAATACATGTTTGTTGATTTGATTAAAGCAGTTAGCACAGTACCCAGCACATGGTAGGTACTATGCAAATTCTTATTCTCTTCCCTTCCCTCTTAAACAGACCAGGTTCAATATAGGGACAGTACTTTTAAGTCACTCTCTCTTTGCCCAATTTTTTATTAATCCACTTAAGGGTTTACTCTGGGAAATCTCTGAATATGACTCATGCCTAGATCTCCAGTTATGGGAATAGAGTACCTAGCTCTCACATCAGTACTCAATGTGAAAATATTTAGTACAGTCTTTATTTTGTTCTACTAAAATTAAGAAAACGCATAAAGGAATCCCAGCATTGCACAAAGAGTAAATAGAATTCTTCCTTGTAAATCCTAGGGCTCTACCTAATCTCCCAGAGTTAGTTATCAACCTGAAGGAGCTCAGGATTGCTAAAGAGCCAACATTCAGACCAACCTGCCTGGGAACTCTTCTGTAGTTGGAAGGTTGGATTCTGCAACTTGGGATCCAAGAGCTCTTGTCTCTGTCCACATCAATCATTTCATCAATAAACATTTGTTAAGCTCTTACTATGTGCCAGGCACTGTACTAAGAGCTAGGGCTACAAAAAGAAGCAACAGACAGTCCCTGCCCTCAAAGAGCTTATAATCTAATGGAGGAGACAACATACAAACAAATACATACAAAGGGAGCTATATACAGGGTAAATAGGAAATAGTAGACTGGAATTAAGAGGGGCTGGTGAATACTTCCTTCCCAGGAAGTTCTCCTGGAAGAAAGGTGAAATTTTAGCTGGGACTTAATGGAAGGCAGCGAGGTCAGATCATAGAGTTTTTGTTCTTGGTCAGTCATTTTCAGGTTTGTCTGACTCATGATGACGTAACTTCATTTGGGGTCTTGGTAAAGATACTGGAGTGGTTTGCCATTTCCTTCTCCAGATCATTTTACAGATGAGGAAACTGAGGTAAATAGAGTGAAGTGACTTGCCAGGGTCACACAGCTAGTCAGTGTCTGAGGCTGGATTTGGACTCAGGTCTTCTTGACTCCAACCCTGGCATGCTATCCACTGTACCACCTAACTCCCTTGAAAAGAGTTTCAAGAAGACCAATATCTCACATGGCATACCAACATACACTCCAAATGCAGATATACCTTGTTTTCTGCAGTTTCCTTTATTGTACTTTGCAGATAATGCATTTTTCACAAATTGAAGGTTTGTGGCAACCCTAAATTGAAGAAGTCTATTGGTGCCATTTTTTCAACATCATATGCTCACATCGTGTCTCTGTATCACATTTTGGTTTCTTGCAATATTTCAGACATTTTCATTATTATTAAATCTGTTACGGTGATCTGCGATCAGTGATCCTTGTTATTACTATTGTAATTGTTTTGCAGCACCAGGAACTGCACCCATATAAGACAGCACGCTTAATCGATCCTTGTTGTGTGTGTTCTGCCTGTTCCACTGACCCAATGTTCCCGGGTCTCTTTCCCTGTCCTTGGGCTTCCCTATTACCTGAGACCCAATACTGAAATTAGGCCAGCTAATAATCCTATAATGTCTTCTAAATGTTCAAGCGAAAGGAAGAGTCAATTGATATGACAAACTTCATTGTCCTATTTTAAGAGATTACTACAGTTACCTCAGCTTTCAGCAACCACCACTCTGATAAGTCAGCAGCCATCAACATGGAGGTAAGATCCTCCACCAGCAAAAAGGTTATGACTTGCTAAAGGCTTAGGTAATGGGTGGCATTTTTTAGCAATAAAGTATTTTTTAATTAAGGTATGTACATTGTGTTTTTTAGGCATAATACTATTTCACACTTAATAGACTACAGTATAGTGTAAACATGACTTTTATATGTACTGGAAAATAAAAAAAAATTGTGTGACTCACTTTATTGCAATATTCACTTTATTGTGGTGGTCTGGAACCAAACCCATAATATTCCCAAGGCATTCCTGTACAGGTGACTTAAAACATCAAAGATGATATCAAAAGCAAATTAGAGGAATAAAGAAGAAATCACTTTTCAGATATATAAGGAACAAACAAGAGAGAAAGGATCAAAAAGACAAAATGGTCAGCTTTGATTATATAAAGTTTAAAAGTTCTTGCACAAATATATCTAATACAGTTAAAATTAGAAGAGAAATAAGGAATTGGGAAAAATGTTTGCAGCCAGTTTCTTTATAAAGGTCTTCCATGCCTCTGCCTCAAAAAAGCTGTCAGAATTGGGAGGAGGGGCTGTTTGCAGAAATAAGTCCTCCCTCTCAGAATGCAGGTCAGTTCTTAGCTTGGCTGCTCGCTGGTCTGTCTTCTGATGAGGGAAAACAAAAACAAAAAGGAGAGAAAGGCAAAGGCAGACTCTACCACTGACCTCCTTTTTTATGGGCCTAGTACAAAAAAAGTGGCTCAGACCAACAACAGTCAGAACTAATCAATTCAGCCCTAATAGATGAGATACATAATCAGACACCCAAACAAACGCTTACTGTGCTATAAGGACCCTATAAGTTCATCAGGAAACTCCTCTATCAATATTCTACATAAGCATGATGCAGTCTGTCAACAACAGAAGCAAAAAGCAAAAATGAGGATAAAAATAAGCTCTTAAATAGGGAAATAAAATATCTACCTGTCCTAGTTAGCTATCACAGCTGGAAAAAACCCTGAAAAGAAAAAAAAAGAGGACACATTTTAGCATTTTAAAAGGAGGAATGAATGACGGTAAAAGTGATGGAGCTATAAAAAAGGGCAGAAGAGATAAATCCTGTGTATAATGAGGGTTTTATTTTGTTTATTAAGTTTATTTAGGAATATCAACATTAATTAGTCATTTATAAATCAACAAATAAAAAATTATAAACATAGTCTTTATAATGAATATATTATAATGAATATAATCTTATCACAAATATAAACAATAAATTATTAGATTTATTAAAATAAACAGCATTGATAGTTTATTATACGGTTTGGGGTTGCTGGAAACCCTGATATGTCAGGGTACAGGGGGTCTACCTGGAATGAATTCTCAAGCTCAAACCTTCTTCCAGTCAAATGACAAGGTTTATTATAACGCCAATAGGAGCCAGCAGGGTTCCTAGTGAAACTGCAACTTAATGAGACTGATGCTTATGTACCAAAAAAGGACAGTGAAAGGATCTGGATGGGATTAAAGGGTGGCAAATAGTCTGGGGTGGGCCAGGAGTGACAATGAAAGTACTGTCAAGTAGGCCAGTTAAGTGATCTAGGTGGGCTTCAGTGGGCCAGATGCCTGGCGGGAAGGTGCCAGTGATCCAGACTACTGAAATGTATGGGAAAATTCAGGGACTGGGTTGCTTTCAAGGATATGTTGGGTTTTTTTTTTAACGTTTAGGGGTCCAAGTTCTATCACCTCATCATTATATTTTATTATGTATATATTTTATTTGACTTATTAAAAACAAATGGGTTTAATGGAATTGCTCCTTATGGATGTAAAGATTGGAGAAATGTTTTGAACTGTGTAATAGTTGCCAGCCATTGTGCTACAATGCGTTGATGTCAGCTCTGAACCTCCAAAAGAATAAATAATGTAGTGAAAGATATTTGTAATGTGGAAAGAACACTTGACTTAGAGACAGAAGGCAAGGATTCCAGTTCTAGCTTTGTCAATTACTACCCCTGTGATCTTGGGCAAATCACTAGGTCTCATTCAGAGTATGTTTCTCAGTAGTCATGTGGTGTTGGTCTTGGAATTTTCTTCCCTAACCTATAGAGCAATACATGTTTACTTAAGGAAAAAAAACACCTGAAGTGTTGCAACTTCCTCGTTTGGCTGACTTTCTGGGGCAGTTATAATTCCCCAAAGTCTGATCCAGTTCCCTGCACTAGCCCACAAAACCCAACTCTTTTCTCAGGTGGAGGCTTTGATTTGAGCACAAGCATCCTTTTGCTTGTTCCAGCTTGTTCAGCTTCTCCTGAGCCCCCATGCTTACCCAGAAAGACTAAGCTGGGGATGGAGGGGGAGGTATGTATTCTATCCTCCCATTCTGCCTCTCTCCTTTGCTTCCAAACCCTCCAGTGTTGAGTGTGTTCTTCCAATCTGAATTCCTACTGAAGTTTCCTTTTGTGTAAAATGGGAATAATAAAGCCTGTCCTGCAGCGCTGTTAGGAGAATCAAAGGAGATTAAGTATGGGAAAGAACTTTATAAATTGTAGAGTGGTATAGTTATTATCTTTGGAATAATTTTTTCTAGAAATCAAATTTTTAGAGTATTCCTACATCGATAAATGGGTCTTATTGGCCAATTGTTACTTGCATTGTAGAAAAGTTTACTATCAAAGCAGTATCTTAAACTTAAACTATCGGTTATTTAGTCAATTAGTTAACTT
Source organism: Phascolarctos cinereus (assembly GCF_003287225.1). Classification (NCBI taxonomy): domain Eukaryota; kingdom Metazoa; phylum Chordata; class Mammalia; order Diprotodontia; family Phascolarctidae; genus Phascolarctos; species Phascolarctos cinereus. Next base: position 65,329,720 of record NW_027556098.1, read on the forward strand.
GAATTTTAATTGGCTGCTATGTGCAAGACCCTATTAAGCAATTGTTTTCTTGAAGTGAAATGTTTTTTCTTTACTCAGTTTTTACATTTTTAAATTAAATATCTTGCTAATGTTATTAATGACCTTTTACATTGCAGCCATTTCCCAAAGAACACTCTTACCACACTCTACCTTATAATGAAAAAGTTTGAAATTCCAATTTTGGCAACAGTTATGCCCATAATTTAAGTGCCTCAAAGTACAGGCTAAACCAAGCAGAAAGCACCATGAGTAAATCCTCCTCTTTACCCAAGCAATAAGAAGAAACAGGATCTTTCATACAACTTTTCACATGGTAATGGAAGTTGCTTGAAGCAGCTGCCAGAAAACACAAGAGACATAGATATTAATTGTAAGTTTGCCACAGACAAAGGGAATAGGTTTTCTGGATGTGTGAGGATTTGACTATTCAAACCCAATTAACATTAGGGAGAATCATGTTGCTAATCCCTCATGCATTGTGAAAGCAATGTGCCCCCAGATGCCACTTTTCTTGCAGATGTAGGGAAATGATCATCCACTTGTCAGTTTAAAAAAAAAAAAAGAAAAGAAACTAAACAAAGCCAGACTGCAAAGGAAAGACAATTAATAGACTGCTGCATCAAATGCTTGGCACACGTCCAATGTTCATGCCATTGAAAATTTCTGCTCTACTAATTTTCTTCATTGTCCTCCTCACTAATGACCAGTATCATTCATGATGGATCTCTGTACTGAAAATTATTTATATGAGCCTTTTCCCTTGAAAGGTAATCTCTCTGTGTTTTGTCATGAAGGCACTTAAGGATGAAGCCCCTGGTGGCATATTCTTTGTGCTGTAACTGAGAATGAGTGATCACTGAAGGGTGTTATGCAATATTGCCCCAGGGATATTATGTTAATTTCAATTTGCTTCTAGGTGTAGGGTAAAACTTAATCCAGGCCCAAGCAAAGAAGTTTTGTTAAATTTGGTTAAAAGGTTTGGTCGATAATCTGAGTTGTGATTTCATAGGTCAGTACTTTCTAGGTTTCAGATGTAGAGTAAGAAAAACAAGGCTATGCCTAGAGGAATGCAGGGCCCAGGGCAAATAGCACTGTGTGCCAGCCCCACTGGTAATATTTTATTTGGCTGAATTCTAGTTAAAATGAATTTGAAGGGCAGCCTTGAAGCTGAATAAAAGCCAACATACAACCCCAGGGACCTGTTTGGAAGAAAGCTGGGCAGGTCACTGTTGCCAGACCCTTAAGCAGCTTGGTGGTACAGCTGGCAAGAGTGCTGGACTTTGAGTCAGGAGAGATCTGAGTTCAAATCTCACCTCAGACATCAGCTGTGTGAACTTGGGGCAAGTCACAATGTTTCTCAGACTTAATTTCCTCATCTGTAAAATGGGGATAATAACAGCACCTCCCTCCTAGGTTTATTGAGATGATCAAATGAGATAACATATATGAAGTGCTTTACAGATAGATTTCATCATACACATACATAAATATCTATATATCTATATATGTATATGCGTGTTTGTGTACATATATATATATACATATATATATATACATATATATACACATATATACACAGGTATCATATCAGAGTATATGCATACTCTGATTTCTGGAATTTTTTTTTTGAGGGCAATTGGAGTTAAGTGACTTGCCCAGAGTCACACAGCTAGTGAGTGTTTTGTGTCTGAGGTCGGATTTGAACCCAGGTCCTCCTGACTCCAGGACCGGTGTCCTATCCACTGCACCATCTAGCTGCCCCAAATTTCTGGAATTTGTTCTAGTCTAAAAATAGCTCTGACATTTTTTTTCCTTTTTAACTACAGCTGTCTCACCCTTATTAACACAAACTATGGGTGGGCCTAAAAGGAATCCATTACATTATTCCTCCGTTAACCAGAGCTCTAACATGAATGGAGCAGAATTTAATCCCAGGGTACTGACGGGGGAGGGGCATATTTTACCTTTACTTCAACAGACATCTCTGGACCCCTCCTCACAGTCTTCTATCAGCTGGTTGCTACATGTGGTGCCACTACCTCCAGGCTAAAATTAGTTTTCTCCTTGAATTTCTTCATCCTGGTTATTAGCAGATCATTTCCCCTTACATTTTAAACTCCTCAAGAGGAAGATTTCTGCCATATCTCTTTTTGTATCTTTAGTGCCACAGTGTCTGGCTTAGATACCTGATGAACTTTCTTGGGGGGAGTAGAATGAAATAATAGACTGCCTTCCATGCCTTCACTGACCCTCGTTGAAGCGTTCTTCATTTACTGTTCAGTCTTCCCACAGAAAGCACAGTGACCTTTGACCAACATTCTGAGTCACACATAGTTGCATGAATTGCCTTACTGTGTGAATCAGTTTAATCAGATCCAGTCTCATCCAAATACGTTTTGTTGTTGTTGTTCAGTCATTTCAGTCATGTCTAACTCTTTGTGACCCCATTTGGGGTTTTTTTTGGCAAAGGTACTGGAGTGGTTTGCCATTTCCTTCTCCAGCTCATTTTACAGATGAGGAATTGAGGCAAACAGGGTGAAGTGACTTGCCCAGGGTCGCACAGCTAGTAAGTGTCTGAGACTGAATTTGAATTCATGAAGATGGGTCTTCCTGATTCTAAGCCCAGTACTCCACTTAGCTGTCCAATTCAAATACTTAGATGAGTCTATTTGCTGGGGGTACAATGGGAGTTTGGATTGAGTGTAAGGTCACTTTGGAGTACAGACCACTTCATTGTGTAGGGAAGGCCTAATTGAAGTGCTGCAGGAGGAAACAGGACAGTACAAGGGAGTCTGGAGAGATGGGAAACAAGAGGACCAGGAAGCAACAGGAAAAGAAGTTTTAGGGTACCAAAGATAAACTTCATCTATTTATAAATTTTGCTTAGGCCTTGTTGAATTAAGATCAGTGAGGAGGTCAAATAGCCAAAGACATCTTGTAGGACTGCTAAGTCAGTATTTCCTGTTGAGCACAGATTTGCACCATCTGAGGAGCTCAGATTAGCAAGATTCAGATTTTTGGGTCCTTTGTTGTGTGCCTTTTGGCTGAGAGATTTCAGAGGTCCTCTACTTCCTCCTCCAACAAACACTTGTCGAGTTGTGTCTGACTCTTCCCCCCACTTAATAATATTTTATTTTTTCCAATTACATTTAAAGATAGTTTTCAGCATTCACTTTTATAAGATTTTGAGTTCCAAATTTTTTTCTCCCCCCCTCCCCAAGGTGGCAAGAAATCTGTTATAGGCTATACGTGTACAATCATATTAAACACATTTCCACATTAGCCATGTTGTGAAAGAAGCATTAGAACAAAAGGGAAAACCACTAGAAAGAAAAAAAGAGAGAAAACAGTATGCTTTGATCTGCATTCAGACTCCATAATTCTTTCTGTGAAAGTGGTAACATTTTCTGTCATGAATCTTTTGGAATTGTCTTAGATCATCGTATTGCTGAGAAGAGCTAAGTCAGTCAAAGCTGATCCTCACACAGTGTTGCTGTTACTGTGTACAATGTTCTCTTAGCTCTTCTCACTTCACTTAGCATCAGTTCACGTAAGGCTTCCAACCTAGGTATCATCCTTTACTCCTCACTATCTACCTCTCACCCCACCACAATTAATCCGTTGCCTAGACTTTTCTATTTCACCTTTGCAACATCTCTCCAATGCAGCTCCTCTCCTCAGACACCGTCACAAGTATGGTGCTGGCCTTTATCATTCCCTTATCATGTCCTTCATAATCTATCCCTTTTCTGTCTTTCTAGTCTTCTTTACCTTACTCTCTGTCAATCCAGTGACATTGGCCTCCTTGCTGTTCTTCAAATAAGATGCCCTTGGCTGCCAGAATTTTCTCTGGCTGTCTTCCATACTGGAATGCTCCCTCTCATCCTCACCTACCGGCTTTCTTTAAGTCTCAGTTAAAATCTCATCTCCTGCAAGCCTTTCCCAACCCCTCATAATTCTAGTGCTTTCCTTCTTTTAACTATTTCCTAATTATCCTGTATATAACTTGTTTGTACATATTTGTTGCTTGTTACCTCCCCCATTAGATTGTGAACTCCTTGAAGGCAGGCACTATCTTTTGCCTCTTTCTGTACTATGCCTGTCATATGGTAGACCTTAATAAATGTTTATTGTCTGATCAACTTTTGGAATCTTCCCCTCCCTGAAATATCTTGTAAAATGACTTCTCAGTATTTTCAAGATTGTGTTAGTTTGAGAATGGATTTTCTCCCTGTGGACTTGATCTGGTTCAGTTGCTCTTCTAGTCTACTTCATCGGACAAGAGATAAGGTACAAATGTAGTCATTGCTGATAGCAGCCACTAGGCTTGATGATAAAAGGAGGCAGGACGGTGGCTCATAGCCCTCAGTCAACATCCAAGAATCATGGCAGCCTCAACTCTGTTCATCAATTCCAATTCTTTTTTTTTTTGGGCAATTGGGGTTAAGTGATTTGCCCAGAGTCACACTGCTAGCAAGTGTCAAGTGTTTGGTCTGAGGCTGGATTTGAACTCAGATCCTCCTGACTTCAAGGTAAGTGCTCTATCCACTGTGCCACCTAGCTGCCCCAATCAATTCCAATTCCTAATTCCTCTAGTTGATCCATCATTTTCATCTCTCCTTCCTTATGTTCTTCCAAGGTCTTCCCAAAGACAATGATGTTATTTAGCTATACCAGCACTTGCAGATAGTTTATATTTCCAACTACTTTCACTAGCAGTCTTTGGAAGGTGGCAGATACTTCCAAAGATACCTTGGGACATGTTTTTAAACGGGTAAAATCCAGTTCAACATATGAATACTGTTATATCTTTGTCTTACTCTGCCATAGGAAGCTGGTAGTAGTGACTTTGCAAGTCCAAAACAAGAAATCACTGGCCGCCTAACATATAAACCGGATCATCTTGAAGTCTTAGCATTATGTACTGGTCCACTTTGGTTCCTTTAGTCAAAGTCTGATAGTTTACACTTACATACAAATCTTTCCAGTCTTTAGAACCACCATTCTGGGTGATGCAGATGGGGTATTAGGCCTCGTGATGCTACCATTAACAAACAAACTCTTGAGATGTTCTCTGAGGTCACATATCACAAAGGAATTTTCCTAGATCTTTCCCAGATTGATCAGAAATTGGTAAGCTGAATTTAGGTGGTTCAGTGAATAGAGCTCTGGGCCTGTGGTCAGGGAGACCTAAGTTCAAATCTGGCCTCAGATACTTACTAGTTGTGTGATCCTAGGAAAGTCACAACTCTATTTTGCCTCAGTTTTCTCAACCATAAAATGGAGACAATAGTACCTACCTCTCAGAGTTATTTTGAGGATCAAATGTTTACACATTGTGGGTGCTATCTAAATGCTAGTGATGATGATGATGTTGATTATCTTGTGAATTTCTCCTCAGGCACTTCCTCTGTCCTATTCATTAAGTGAGACCAAACTTGTCTTATTTTTGGGCTGTTGCCTCAATGGCTCTTTCCTTTCCTCTGGAATTCCTCAAGTCTCAAAGTCAAATTTTTCTGTATCATTTTAAGAGGTTGAAGAGCCAATGCATGTCAATGTGTGTTCACTATCATTACCTGACTCTACCCTCCTGTATACTTCTGCTTAGGATACATAAAAAAGCACTCAAAGCAAAATTGAGTCCCATCTTGTTTGTGGTATTCTCCCAATATCCTGAATAAACTAAAAACAGTTCTAATTAGAGCTGAAATTCCATTTATTCCTATTGTGTCTGGACACATCAGAGCTAGGAGCACCCATGCCTTGTTGACACTAGTGATTTCTTCAGGAGATTCCAAAGTCACATGAATATATCAGTAATTTGTGGACATTTTCACTGTAGCAGTAATAGAATGTAGCTCTGACTCTTCAGCTTTCTCCTTGTGGTGATGTTTGTGTGTCAGGCCAGCTTGGCCTCCATTCTTTTGTTACATTACCTTTCTAGATGGAATGTTTTTTTCCCCCTGTAGTCCCATCTATTATCATATTTTCTAAGGGCTTTAGCCGTTGAATTTGTATCAGCAGTGTGACCTTTTTGCCTTGTATACAAGGCATCCATGCATGAAAAGGAGCCCTGGGTCTAGATGAGCTGTTTTTTCTTGGTGCCTTTGTGCTCACACTACATCTTGCATAACAATGTCTATTAAATTTATGAAATATGAGGGAGGCTCTTTCATGTCAGTGTCAACTAGACACCATTTTAGTTCCAGGTTGTGTTATTACGTAATCCAACTTCACCTTCTGCCTCTGGCTTTCTAGCTCCTCTCAGCAGTAATCTCTTTAATCAGTCATTCATATGAACTTCAAACTTGATGGGCTCTTTTCTTTTGTACTGAATAGTAATTTTCACAAAGGAATCGTATGCTTACTTACTGTCCCATTGACACAAAAATTTTTTTCTTCTGATTTTTTTTTTTGCTCATGAGGCAATCAGGGTTAAGTGACTTGCCTAGGGTCATACAGCTAGTAAGTGTCAGGTGTCTAAGGCCAGATTTGAACTCAGGTCCTCCTGACTCCAGGTCAGGTGCTCTATCCACTGCACCACCTCGTTGCCCCTCTTCCTATTTTTTATAAGCATATTTGGTAATTGAGTTGAGGTTGAAAGCTAACCTTATGAGTCATTCCATTAACCTGCTCATCTTTTCTAACTTATATGCCTGCCTTGTTTGTCCAAACCTCCTATGTTTATTTCCCAGAGAAATATGGTATTTTCTCAGAGAAATTCCTTATTTTAGGCTTAATATGACCCTCTTCAACGATGTATCTAGTTTGGATCTTGTTTGGCCCTCTCTAGATAAAAATTTATCTTTTTGGCAGAGAGAATATGGAGTCAGCTTTACTCATAGAGGCAGTGTGTGATTCGGAAGGAAAGAATCTTGCCTCAGTATTTGTTATGGGCTAATCTCCTAGAGTAGACCTAGTTTGAACCTCAGTTGCTGTGTTGCCAGTTTTTACAGAATTCCTCCACTTCAGATGATGGATTAAAAGCCAGTTTCCAGGTATTGTTCCTTATCTGCATTTTGTCAGGTATTTTTAGGTGTTCAAATGAGCCTGGTAATCCACAAAACATATCTTTAATGTATTCTTCAGTCCTCATTTTGCCATAAACTATTTTACAGTCCCCCAGCTCTTTGTTCAACATTTTTGTAATAATTTCATCATATTCAGAGTCTATTCTAAATATTAAAAGTGCCCCATGAAATCAATGCTCAGAAAATGAAAATATATGTCATATGCAACATGCATATTTTTAGAATATTGATCCATAATGACGGTATCTAATGTATGACAGTATGGAAGTGAACTATTCATTCAGTCTCATACCTTCATCAGGGATGCGTTGGAGCCATCTTGAACCAGTTTGTAAGAAGCAATTGCTGCATTTTCAGTATAAGCATTTACACTTTGAAAATCAGCAAATGCTACAAAATTGGGGTTTTATTCATTTTTTTTATTGTCTAGATTTGAGAAAGTGATAGGGAAAAAGTTAATGATGCAGGTTAAATTTTAAAGGATGCCATGCATATTTTTTCTGGAGAGTCAATTCTTAAGCATTTACCAACACACCCCTGAACACAAATATATTACAGAGTCATAATTTAAACAAGTGACACACAGCAAAAACAATAAAACAATCATGCAGATTAGTATCAGTGCTAATTAATAATTGCTAATTATTAGCAATTATTAGCAGTATCAACTATAAGAAAATGGTCAGCAAGGCAAAATAACCAGTTATATAACAGCAGTGGATTCCACTTGTATATCACAAATGAGAAAGAAATCCAGAAAAAATGCAAAATTGAAATTAAAAAAGAATTCGATTCAATAGTGACAAACTTCCTCAAAAATAGCCTATATTGGAAAAAAACTTTAAAAAAATAGCCTGTATTGGACTACTTTCAATCCTAAACTCAAACTGAATTAACTTAAGATATTAAAAAAAAAAGATTTAAAAAAATAGAAATTCTCCTAAGGTGGATATATGGCTATAACATAAGAAATTCAGTTTCATTGATTCTGCTTCCAAACACCCTTCTAGATTTTTGGGGGAGCGTGGGATAATGTCCCCAAAATAAGTTTTGTGGGGGTTGGATTCCAATAATGGATATAATAAAATTTTAAAGTAGTTTTCTAACCCTAAGTTAGACAGTTATCTGGGTCTGAGACCTTAAAATCAGCACTAAACATAATGAATTAAAAATAAATTAGAGCTTTAACTTAACAGCATTTCTCTGGTGTTTTCTAGATCTTCCTGATTACTGATAGATCTGGTTACTTATAAAATAGTTATTTTACTGCTCTTGATCTGGGACAGACTTCCTAGCCAATGCACTTTAGTTTATGGGAACAGGGAGCCAGTAGATAACCTTGAAGAGAGAAAGCCTTCTGATATCTTTTGATGCCAAGGATGGTATCAGAGAGAGTTCAGTAACTGAGAGACCAGGAGATGTCTGGAAGAGGCAGTGTAACCCATTGCAGAAAGTAGACACAACATAATATCCAGGAAAGAAGCGCATGATGGTGTCACCAGAAGTAAGCAGCCCTGCAACACTGTACACATGATTCGCCCATTACATGGGCTCTCTGGCTACCTGGGCTCCTGATATGCATGCATTTACACATGTTCCTTCGCCACATGTGTGCTTTACTGGCTGGCGAAAATAAACATGTCTGGGTGGAATTGTGAGCTTTGGCTTTGAGTTGGTCTTGACTCACAGGGTCCCCCAAATCTTGAATAGCTTTTTTGAGGGCCCATTTGTGAGGAGTATCTCAGATGTGATGAAAAGCAAGTATTTTTCAAGCAAAAAGAGTCTCCCTCCTGAACTGTAACTATAGTGTGGAGGCTATGTCTATGCAAAGTAAGTTTAATTCACTATGTTTGGTGTTAATAATCTAGGGATTTGCCCAAGGGCAGGAAATTTGCCCAAGGGTGAGAAATTTGAAGTGTTCACTGATAACACTTGTGTTCTTCTAAGGAAGAAGGCAGGATGGACCCTGGTGTACAGATAAGAGTGGAGCTCTGAACACCTGGAGCAGGTGACAGGTTCCTGCTGTGGGAGCCTTTCAACCATCTTCCTAGTTTCTTAGGTGAGGAGAAAGAAAAGTCAGGGGATCTGGCAGGTGGAATTCAAGTTTTCACCTTACCTAGTGAAGGTAGAGGCCTGGTCTTGGCTCAGAAAACTCTCAAGGCCAGTATTAGTGGTCCTTCTAGGGCTATCTCATGGCCTGTCTTGTGGCTTAGGGAGAGTGGATAGTCCAGGGACCAGTGGTGGGCTAAGGAAAGGACTTGCTGATAATTGGTCCATGAAGTCAGGAAAGCCCTCCAGGAGAGGCAAGGCAGGGGAACGTAGACAAGCTTTTGTTTCTCCTGGATGCCTGTGTCTTCCTGGGGATTCTTTTACCTCATTTATCCAGAAACCTGTCTTTTTTTCCTAAAACTTTGCCCTAACCAGCTTCTCAAGCTTTTCTTCTGATGCTGGGCAATAGAACTAGGTAGAATGGTTTGGGGCCTGCTCTGTTAGGTCAGAGGAAGGCACATTAGGGCCCCTGGTCCTGGCCGTTTAGGGAGGAGGGATTAATTCCTTAGACCTAGAAGTAATCTTTCACCCCTCAAGAGAGTCCATAAAGAGAGAGAGAGAGGTAGTGGGAGTGGGGCACTTAAAACACATTAGCATAGGGGAGGGAGACAACCCCTAAGATTTTTGCTGGTGAGCCATGCTTTCCTGGGGAACTCTCCCAAGATCTGGATCCCAAGGCAGGTGGCTGAGCTTAGGGCTGAAATGAACTTGGAAGGACAGAGGCCCTTCCTCCCTGCTGAGGGGCTTGTCCTAAGTCATGACTGTAGGGTTTGCTGTCTAGGAAGAGCTAATGCTTCATGTCCTCAAAGGATGCCAAATTTCTGGAATTGGGGCACCTGGGCTTTTGTGCCTAAGTTTAATCCAAGGTCCTTTATAGCTCTAACCCAGGTGTGTTTGTGAAATTTGGACTGCCTTTGATGCTTTCTCAGATCAGTCTTAATTTTAATAAAAAGTGAATAAACTGTGATCTTGGGCAATCACTTTCTTTTTCTGGAGTCTATTTCTTTCCCTGTAAAATGAAGGAGTCATACTGGGTAACACTTAATGTCCTTTCTACCATAACATCCCTTCTAAAATATTTTGTTGTGGGGAGGGGCATTCCCTTAATCCATGGTTATATTAGTAAATGTTTAACAACCAGTTCTCTCCCCCCATTTTGCATGACACTTTTTGGTTTAATTTTTCATTCTCTCCATCACTTTCTTGTCTAGAAATCAACAAAGCAATAAACTAAGCGCTAATTCATGGCGTTTGCCAATTTCCAAGGTGAAGATGCTAACAATGAAAAATTTAATAATTGGCTCCTGCTCGCTTCAATGTACCCCTACTTTTAAACCCTCTTTTAGTACCTTACCACAAGTTATTTATTTATTTTTGGGGAGGGGGATGTATTCCCCTCCACTGCATTCCCACATTCAGTAATAAGGCTCCTTGGGTGCAGATATGAAGGAACAGCTAATCTTAACACATAGTTAAGAAAAATAATAGCTACCAAGTGACCTGCACTCTCTCTCTCTCTCTCTCTCTCTCTCTCCCCTCCCCCTCCCCCTCCCTTCTCTCTCTCCCCTCCCCCTCCCCTCCCTTCTTCTCTCTCTCTCTCTCTCTCTCTCTCTCTCTCTCTTTCTCTCTCTTTCCCTCTCCTTCCCCTCCCTCCCTCTCTGTCTCTGTCTCTGTCTCCCTCTCTGTCTCTCTGTCTCCCTCTCTCTAGCAATGGCCTCATGGTGTTCTAAGGTATCTATCTATCCCTTTCCCTTGCCTACCAAAACTGAAGATAAATTTCGTGCTGTTTTGCCATAGCGATAGTTGCCCCCATTGCAAAAATTCATGGTTATGGCTATGACTCTTTTTTTTTTTTATGTACTGCCTTCCTGTATTCTGGGCATGACTCAGGCAATATGTCACTAACTCTGCAAGAATGGTGTCAGTTGTAATTCCTGACATCTTATGGAGTGTTATTAGATCCAAGTTCTGTATTACTTGGCCTTTTTGAATTGTTAGTAGTAAAATAGATGCACTCAGAATGAGATAAGCCCTAAAAATAAAGATATATCTATGACTCATCCCTTCTTCTTCTTCTTCTTTTCCATTTTGTGCTTATGGCTGGCTTCTGTGCTCCTGACCACAGAGGGAGATATAAGTTGGCTGGAAAGTTAAAACACTGCAATTTGGTGCCAGACCCCACTTCTGCCTTGCTTTATGGCCTTCTATCATTCCATCAACTTCACAAATACTAAGAGAATGTGCTCTCCAAAATAGTTGGATCAGTTAAAAAAAAAAAAGAACAATAAAGGCAAAGCTAAAGATTCAATGTATTTTAACAGTACCTTCCCTTATTTGCCATTTGAACTCATAGGACGTATTCAAATGCCAAAGTTCTCATCACCCTTCCCTTGATTACCACAAGCATTAATACCTTGCTAGTCTCTCTGATTTCTGTCTTTGTCCTGCCTTTCCAAACATATAAACAATTATGCTTGTCTTCCAAAATCTTCTCCCTAAAACACTTCTTTCAGGATAGTATGGCATAACAGGAAATATAAGACTGCTAATACAGAGATCTGTCTTCTATTTCTGATCCTGCTTCTAAGTGATTGTGTAGAACTTAGTTTCTTCACCGGCAAAGTGAGGGAGTTTGCCTACTTGAATTATGATCTGGGAATCCCTCAGGGTGCCTCAGACCCTTTCAGTGGGGGTCTGCAAGGTCAAAACTATTTTTACAATGCTATGATGTTTTAATTTCTTATATAATAAACATTGCTAGATATAACTCACATTTAAAAAGAGAGAGAGAGAGCTCTCAGAAGAGGATCCTCAATAATTTTTAAGAGTGTGAAGGAGTTCTGAGACCAAAAAGTTTGAGAACCACTGGACTATAGGAATACACTCTGAAGGTCTAAAATTTTCTGTTACCTTTCTGCTGAAGAGTTGTATTACTTCTTTTGTATATCTTACTAGGGCCTGCAAAAATCCTTCTCTTCTCCCCTCCCATATTCTACAAGAGCAAGGCAAATACTTTAATTCAGGGGTAGGGAACCTGCAGCCTCAAGGCCACATGTGGCCCTCTAGGTCCTCAAGTGTGGCCCTCTGACCGAATCCAAACTTTACAGAACAAATCCCCCTAATAAAAGGATTTGTTCCATAAAACTTGGACTCAGTCAAAGGGCCATACTTGAGGACCTAGAAGGCCACGTGTGGCTTCGAGGCCACAGGTTCCCCACTGTTCATCATCCGACCCTGTATTCTATAGAGCTTAATTTCCCATTGCTCCTAATGCGAATCCTCATCTTTAAACAGGGTAGGCTACCCATTGTTCTCTTCACATGGCAGAACACTCCTACCTTTAAGCCTAGACTCCTACTATTCACCAACTTCTCATTGTCCTTCAAACATAACATGTATATTCCTGTTTCTATTTCTTGCATGCCTAGGTCCATGTCCTTATCTGTCCTCTCTCTTCTCCTTCTTCTCTCCAAATCCTACCTAGCCTTCAAGGACATGGCCAAACCCAACCCCCTTCATGAAGCTTTCCTGGAGAGATTCTACTGATCAGTAAATCTTTCCTCCTTTCTCTGAACTCTTTTTGCATCTATAGTCTGTATTTCATTTTAGTACTTCCTTGTTCTTTAATGGTTTTCCTGTTTATAAATCTTACCTTTCTAACTAGATTATAAATTTTATGATGTCATGGACTTTAGACTTTATTCCTCCACAGATTCAAGCACAGTGTTTGATGTATAGGTGGTGGTCTATAAATTCTTTTTGATTAACTTAATAACATGAAGATAAACACACTAGAAAATAATTACTTGGATGATGCTAGGCAATAGTTACTTATTTATGAATTTGGATCCATCATTCATTAAAACAATTGTTTGAAGTCAATATGTTCTGTCATAAAGGGGATGCTGTTGTGTCTTTTGCCCTTTCCTTACTTTGTTATTGGTTGCTGATGGTCTCATTTTAAATCATGATTAAAATGACAGGCTGCAGATCAAAGCCTTCGTCTTTTGGACCAAGTTTCTATCCATCTGCACCTGTAATATTGGATATTAGCCCCAGTGAGTGTGGAGAATTGTTAAAACTGGTGTCTTATTTTGTTACCATATTTTCTTGTATACCACATAAAGAGTCTTTAGGGGTAGGAGAAAATATTTTGGTGCACATTTTAACATAATGTTCTAGGAAACTCTTGCCATATTGGTTCTAGTTGTTGCTATTAATTTGTTAGAGAATTTTCAGTATAACTTTATTAGAAAATTTGAAGTTTGTTAATGATTACAATGTAATAAATTATATTCAACATAGGGTACTTAAAGAATTAAAAAATAGCTTAATTCTAAAGAATTAGTTGGTCAAAAACAAATTATAAAAATGATAGAAAATTTCATCAAATAAAATGACAATAATGAAAAGATATAATAAAAATTTATGGAGGAATCTAAATGAGGTTCTTAGAGGAAGATTTATACCTCTAAATACTTTCATCAACAGAAGAGAGAAAAAAACAAATCAATGAATTAGTCATGGAATATTGAAAACAACAACTGATCACCTCACCCACTACAAAATAACAAACTATAAATTTTGAAAATCAAAGTAGCATTTAATAGAGTTGAAAACAAAGTAAAACCATTGAATTGATCAATAAAGCTAGGAACTTTAAAAAAGTCAGCAAGATAAAGTTAGTTAATGTGATTATAAAAAAGAGAGGAAAACCAAATTGTCTTAAAAATGAGAAAGAAGAATTTATAATTGAAGAAGAAATGAAAGAAATTTCCAGAAACCATTTTGCCTAATTATGTGTTAACCAAATTGATAACTTAGAGAAAACGGATAAATACTTAAAAAAATAAAGTATGTAGATGAACAAAAGAAGAAATACAATATTTAAATAACCCCAATATCAGAAAAGGAAATTGGACAAGCCATAAATAAGTTTCCAAAGGGGGAACCCTCCCCCCAGAACCAGATAATTTACAAGTGCATTTGATCAAACATCAAAAAACAACTAATTTCCATATTACACAAATTGAAAAAAAATAGGAAAAATAGGCACCTTTCCAATCTTTTTTTATAAATACAGACAGAATCATGATACCTAAAGCAGGAAACAAAGAAAGCTATAGACCAACATCCCTTATAGACAATTAACACAAAAATTTTAAATAAAATACTAGCAGATAGGTTACACCAACATACTGGAAAAATCATACATCATATCCAGGTTGGTTTGCACAGTCAATATGAGGAAGACTGCAGATATAACAAAACCATATTAATAACATAAATAATAAAAAAAAACATCATTATACCAGTAGATCCTGAGAAAGCTTTGGACAAAATCCAATATGAGTTTCCATTAAAAACACTAGAAAGCATGTGAATAAATCGAACTTTCACCAAGAGCAAATATTAAATGTAATGTAAAAAAAATAAGAAGCCTCTCAAATAAGTCCGTGGATAAAGCAAGGATGCCCATTACAACTACTATTGTTCAACATAGTCCTAGAAATTCTAGCACAATAAAATAAGAAAAAGACACTGAGGGATTATAAAAGGGGAAACAAAATTATCAACCAAAGGACTATTTTATAGAGATAGAGAAAATAATAGCAAAATTCATATGAAGGAAAAAAGATCAAGAATCTTAAGGTGATAATGAAAAAAAAGGCTATCAATAATAGAGAAGATCTCAAACTATACTACAAAGCAATAATTATCAAGACGATTAATCAGTGGAACAGAGTAGGTACATAGTATAAAGAAGAAAACATACTAGCAAATATAGTGTTCGATAAATCCAAAGATCCAAGCTAATGAAGTAAGGACTCAATATTTGGCAAAAAAAAAAATTACTGGGAAAACAAGAACTCTGTCTGGTAGAAATTAGATATAGATCGGCATATGCGTTCACCATATACCAAGATAAAGTCCAAATGGATACATGACTTGGATAGAGAAGAAGGTGACTTTGTAAGCAAATTAGAGGAACAAGGAAGAAATTGCCTTTCAGATTTGTAGATAAAGTGAGAGTTTATGGCCAAACAAGGGAGAAAGAGTCTCATAGAAGATTAAATGAGCAATTTTGATTATATGAATGAAGTTTTTGTGCAAACAAAACTAGGGTAGTTAATATTGAAGGTAACTACTAATATAGTTTCTATTAGGAGGCATATAGGTAACTGGGGAAAAAAATCTTAGCAGCAAGTTTTTCTGATAAAAATCTCATATCCAAGATTTATAAAGAACTAATTAAATTTGTAAGATTGAATCATTTCCCAATACAGGCATACCTCAGAGATATTGCTGGTTTGGTTCCAGCCACCACAATAAAGCAACTATCACAATAAAGCATGTCACATGAATTTTTGGTTTCCCAGTGCATATAAAAGTTATGTTTACACTATCCTGTACTTTATTAAGTACACAATAATATTGTCTTAAAAATCTACACACCTTAATTAAAAACACTTTATTGCTAAAAATGCTAATTATCATCTGAGCCTTCAGTGAGTAGTACTCTTTTTGCTGATGAAAGGTCTTGCCTCCATGTTGATGACTTCTGACTGATTCTTCATTTTACTTGAACACTTAGAGGCCATTGTAGGATTATATTTAATTTCAATATTGTTGTATCTCAGGGAATAGGGAGGCCTGAGAAGAGGGAGAGAGATGGGGAATAGCCAGTCAGTGGAACAATCAGAAAACACGCAACATTTAACAATTAAGTTCACCATTTTATATAGGCAGGGTTTGTGGTGCCCTAGAACAATTATAATAGTAACATTAATGATCACTGATCACAGATTATCATAAGAGATATAATAATAATGAAAAAGTTTTAAATATTGTGAGAATTACCAAAACATGACATAGAGATATGATGTGAGCATATAGTCTCAGAAAAATGGGGCTAATAGACTTGCTCCAGGCAAGGTTGCCACAAATCTTCACCTTGCAAAAAATGCAAAGAAAAAAATATGAAAAGTGCAATAAAATGGGGTGTGCCTGTAGATAAATGGTCAAAGGATGTGAAAGGGCAGTTTTTAAAGGAAGCAATCCAAACTATAAACAATCATATTAAAAAATGCTTTAAATCACTAATAATTTGAGAAATGCAAATTAAAACAACTCTAAGGTTCTACCTCATAAGCACTAGATTTACAAAAATGACTAAAAAATAAAATGACAAATGTTGAAGGGGATATGGGCAATAGGTACACTAGGACACTATTGATGGAGCTGTGAAGTGGTACATCTATAGTTATCCCTTCCACACAGTGACTTTCCCTGTTGCAGTTTTGATATATCACAGGTCGGCATAAGAAATTAAATGGGAAATTGTTGGGAGTTTTGTGGAAGCTGCAGATGACACATGAAGGCCAGCAGACAGCACAGAAAAAGTTTAGAAACTCAGAAATATGTAAAATACATTACAGTCTTGTATAATGTCAACACATTTTATCTTTTAATACTATAATAATTCAGACTTCTTCCCCGGTACAAAAGGTGGGCCAAAAAGTTTTACATGGAATTTCCAGATCATGGAGGGTGAGGAGGAGGTGTAGGGTGGAGAAGTGTGGGGTGGTGGGGAGTGTGGGGGTGTGGGGACCTACCCTAGCCTCCATGACATGAAAGGGATAACTGTATTCTGCAATTTGGAACTATGCTCCAGAAGTCTCTAAGCTGTACTTCTAGGCCCATATCCCAAAGAGATCAAAGACAGATGAAAGTTCTCATATGTAGAAAAATATGTATGGCAGTTCTTTCGTAGTTTAAGCCCAAACTGGAAAACAAAGGGATGTCCATCAGTTGGAGAATGGTAAAATAAAGGTATATGAATGTAATGGAACATTATTTTGCCACCAGAAATAACAAATTGAACAATTTCATAGGAAACTGGGAAGACCTCTATGAAAAGTGAAATTAGCCTAACTAGAACAATTTGTAAAATAATGGTAATATAATGAAAAGCAACTTTGGAAAACTTTAGAACTCTGATAGATGCAATGATTTCATGATGTCAGAGGACCGAAGATGAAACATACTATCCATCTCTCACCAGAAGGTGATGGACTTAAAATGCAGAATGGCACATTTTTGGATGTGGCTAAAGTGGGAATTTGCTTTACCAAACTGTGCATATTTGTTATGTAGGTTTTATATTATTTAATTTTAAAAATTGTTCATTTGGAGGGAAGGGGAAGTAGAACGCACAGATAAATGTATGTAAAAATAAATCATATTTTTAAAACAACAAAAAAGGAAATTTGAAGTTTTACTAATACAAAAATTACATGTGGAATCATCAGACTATGTCCTTGGAAAGCAGACCACATATAATCTAGGAGAATTTTTTTTTAACCATAAGGAAGGCCCTTTTGCAGGTATTTGGTGCCGCTCTGGTTGTATTTTTGCTACCATCAGTGTCAAATCATTAAAAAAAAAAACCCACTAATATTTTCCCTACATGATTTTACAGGAAACTTCATTTCCATTTCTCTTCGTGTTTTTTTGAGATGTTTATTGTAGGTAATAATTATACAGAGATACATCTACCCATAGCTATGACAAGACCATGCCTTTTTAGTTTTTTTTTTTATTAAGGTACAAATCATTAGAGATTATTTAATGTATTACATAGGCTAATTGAGAGTATGTAAATAAAGTTGTCCACTAGGGTTGAACTTTTTTCTCTGAAACATACTTGAATAGATAGTCAAATATTTTTGCCTCTGCTTCTTTTAAATAATGAATAGGTTGCTAAAAATATTCATTTCAGGTTTTTCTGACTTTGGAAGATTCTGTTTGAAATGTAAAACTAGCATTGAATTCAGCTAATGGAATATAGCAACAGAAAAGATATGAAATATTTTCATAGCCTTAAAAGATGATCATTTAAGATTTATTTTAGAATTATTCATGCTATTTAAATTATAGGGAATGTCTCTTCCTTACCTACTTTGCATTAAAGCCTGTGTGAGGAGAGAATAAATTATAGGAGAACTTATAAGCAGCTTGCAATACTGATGAGAATTTCCTAGTTTTAAAGACTGAGTGCATTCAGGAGAACAGCAAGCTGTTTGTCAAAGTGTAAATCATTCAGATAAAATTTTTTAGTTTTTTCAGAGTTAGAATTTTGCAGAAGGCTTGTTTTACCTGTACATGTAGGGATTGACTTGCAATTGTCAATGTTTTTACAATCTGATCAATAAATCAAGCAATGGACATTTATTAAGCATCTACTGTACATTCTTGACTCTGCTAGATGCCATACAAAGACAGAAAGTCAAATAGTCTCTGCTCTCAAGGAATTTACATTCCACTGGGAGTATACATCAGCTTTCTCTATACTATGTATTTATATATACATAGTAATAATTACATATATAGTATGCATTGCATAATACTACATGCTATAGCTATATAGCATATATACTATGGCATATAATATGTGTATATCATAGTATATAGTATATGTACTATATGCTATACTAGAAATATATGCTGTAGCATATGTAATAATATAACAACAATAGTTAACATTTATATAGTGTGTACTATGTGCCAGGCACTGTGTTAAACACCTTACAATGATTATCT